>NC_136155.1:3553965-3623965 GCF_965212315.1 Lampetra planeri | reverse complement strand
GATGTTTTTGTGGTGGTCGAGTGGCGTCGGATCGCGGTGCGCGGATGAAGATGGCGAAGGACTCTCTGACACCGCCGTTAACGTTCACTTGCCCAACCACCCACTGACTCAGCCACCCAACCACCCACTCACCAACCCAGTCACTCAGCCACCCACTCACTCACCAATCCACTCACTCAGCCACCAAACCACCCACTCACTCAGCCACCCAACCACCCACTCACTCAACCACCCAACCACCCACTCACCAATCCACTCACTCAGCCACCCAGCCACTCGCTCACCAATCCACTCACTCAGCCACCCAACCACTCGCTCACCAATCCACTCACTCAGCCACCCAACCACTCGCTCACCAATCCACTCACTCAGCCACCCAACCATCCACTCACTCAGCCACCCAACCACCCACTCACCAACCCACTCACTCAGCCACTCAACCACCCACTCACCAACCCACTCACTCAGCCACCCAACCATCCACTCACTCAGCCACCCAACCACCCACTCACCAACCCACTCACTCAGCCACCCAACCACCCACTCACCAACCCATTAACTCAGCCACCCAACCACCCACTCACTCAGCCACCCAACCACCCACTCACCAACCCACTCACTCAGCCACCCAACCACCTACTCACTCAGCCACCCAACCACCCACTCACTCAGCCACCCAACCACCCACTCACTCAGCCACCCACTGACCAACCCACTCACTCTGCCACCCAACCACCCAGCAGTGTGTCGATGTCACGGCACGCTGTGTTTGAGACACCCGTGTCTCCGTGTCTCTGTGTCCCCGCGTCCCCAGGATCCTGGAGGCTGACAGCAGTGTGGAGATTGCCCGCTACCCGGTGCAGCGCATCCTGTTCTGCGTGCGTGGCCACCGCGCCACCCAGGAGAGCGACTGCTTCGGCTTCACCGAGAGCCACAACGCCGCCGATATCTTCCGTATCCACGTCTTCCGCTGCCCCGAGCCGCACGAGGTCACTCCGCCCACGCTCGCTGATTTACTCTCACATCCTCTCACTCGCTCACTCGCACACCGGCTCACCCAGTCGCTCGCTCACCGGCTCACCCAGTCGCTCGCTCACTCACACACCCACTCGCTCGCTCACTCGCACACCCGCTCACCCACACACCCGCTCACACACACTCTCACTCACACACCCACTCTCTCGCTCACTCGAACACCCGCTCACACACCCTCTCACTCGCTCATTCGCACACCCGTTCACTCGCTTACTCACTATCTCAATCGTACACTCTCTCGCACACACGCTCACTCACATGCTAACCCACTCGCTCACTCACACACCCGCTCACTCATCCGCTCGCTCGCTCACCCACCCACATACCCACTCGCTCGCTCACTTGCACACCCTCTCACAGACCCTCTCGCACAACTGCTCACCCACTCGCTCGCTCGCTCGCTCGCTCACTCGCTCACTCGCTCACTCGCTCACTCACTCGCTCACTCATACACCCGCCCACTCATCCGCTTGCACACCCACCCACTCACGCGCTCACCCACTCACGCGCTCACCCACTCACGCGCTCACCCACTCACGCGCTCACCCACTCACTCACTCGCTCACTCGCTCATTTGTTCCCCCGGCAGGTGAGCCGGCTACTGCACAGCTTCGCGGCGGCGTTCGAGGTTTGCGCCCGGCCCAGCGGAGCCGGATCGTCGGGGCCGGGCTCCAGTCCGGCACTCACGGCCTCCACCCCCAACCCCGACCTCTTCACCTTCACCGTCGCCATGGAGATCAGAGAGGATGACGGGAAGGGGAACTTCAGGTGATGATGGTGGTGGCGGTGATGATGGAGGGCGCGTGTCTTCGTCCTTGTGTGCGGCGAGCGGTGGTGCAGTGGTTCGTGCGCAGCGCGACAAACCCAGCCACCCGAGTTCGACTCCCGCTCGCGGCCAACACCGCTGGCGAATAACCAGTGCTGGGCCTCCCCTAGGTTTACTCGGCCTTAACCGAGTACCTGGCGCAGTGTAAATAAAGCATCAGCACTGGGGTGACAAAGGCGGCCGGGCGTGGCTGCTGTTGGCCACGCCTCTACCCCCCCTCGTGCTCAGTGCCGGCCTTCATAGGTGCGACTCGCTGTAACAGCACTTGCCCTAGCACATATCCGTTAAGGTTACACGGGGGACCTTTGTCTTTGTTGTGCGGCAGCGCGGTGCCCGTGGACAAGGAGAAGCAGTACTTCAAGCTGCGCTCGGGCGTCGAGAAGAAACTCGTTCTGAACGTGAACCAAGCGTCCAGCCGCGAGCTCACCATCGAACGGTAGCTCCACCCGGCCACCCGCTCACTCGCCCACTCGCTCACCCGCTCGCTCGCCCGCTCGCCCGCTCGCTCACCCGCTCGCTCACCCGCTCACCCCGCTCGCTCACCAACTCGCTCACCCGCTCGCTCACCCATTCACCCGCTCTCTCATTCGCTCGTTCATTAACCTAACGACCCACTCACTCGCTTACTCACCCACTCGCTCACTCACCCGCTCACCTGCTCTCTCACCCGCTCGTTCATTAACCTAACGACACACTCACTCGCTTACTCACCCACCCGCTCACTCACCCGCTCACCTGCTCTCTCACCCGCTCGTTCATTAACCTAACGACCCACTCACTCGCTTACTCACCCACTCGCTCACTCACCCGCTCACCTGCTCTCTCACCCGCTCGTTCATTAACCTAACGACCCACTCACTCGCTTACTCACCCACTCGCTCACTCACCCGCTCACCTGCTCTCTCACCCGCTCGTTCATTAACCTAACGACACACTCACTCGCTTACTCACCCACCCGCTCACTCACCCACTCACCTGCTCTCTCACCCGCTCGTTCATTAACCTAACGACACACTCACTCGCTTACTCACCCACTCGCTCACTCACCCGCTCACCTGCTCTCTCACCCGCTCGTTCGTTAACCTAACGACCCACTCGCTCGCTTACTCACCCACTAGCTCACTCACCCACTCACCTGCTCTCTCACCCGCTCGTTCATTAACCTAATGACTCACTCACATGCACACTCACTCACCCACTCACTCGCTCACTCGCCCACTCACCCATTCACTCGCTCACTCACCCACTCACCCATTCACTCGCTCTCTCACCCACTCACTCATTAATTCGCTCACTCGCTCACTCACCCACTCCCTCTCTCACCCGCTCATTCATTAACCTAATAACCCACTCACACGCTCACTCACTCACCCGCTCTCTCACCTGCTCATTCATTAACGTAACCACCAACTCACTCATTTACCCACTCATTCACTAACTTAACCACCCACTCACATGCTTGCCCATTCACCCACTCACTCACCGGCTCGTACACCCGCTCCTTCCTTAACCTAACCACCCACTCACAGGCTCACTGACCCACTCGTTCATTCACCTACACAACTCACATGCTCACTAACCCACTCGTTCATTCACCTACACAACTCACATGCTCACTAACCCACTAGTTCATTCACTTACACAACCACCCACTCACATGCTCACCAACCCACTCGTTCATTCATTGACACAGACACCCACTCACACGCTCACTAACCCACTCGTTAATTCACTTACACAACCACCCACTCACACGCTCACTAACCCACTCGTTCATTCACTTACACAACCACCCACTCACACGCTCACTAACCCACTCGTTCATTCAATTACACAGCCACCCACTCACACGCTCACTAACCCACTCGTTCATTCACTTACACAGACACCCACTCACACGCTCACTAACCCACTCGTTAATTTACTTACACAACCACCCACTCACACGCTCACTAACCCACTCGTTAATTTACTTACACAACCACCCACTCACACGCTCACTAACCCACTCGTTCATTCAATTACACAGCCACCCACTCACACGCTCACTAACCCACTCGTTCATTCACTTACACAGACACCCACTCACACGCTCACTAACCCAATCGTTCATTCACTTACACAACCACCCACTCACACGCTCACTAACCCACTCGTTCATTCACTTACACAACCACCCACTCACACGCTCACTAACCCACTCGTTCATTCACCTACATAACTCACATGCTCACTAACCCACTCGTTCATTCACTTACACAACCACCCACTCACACGCTCACCAACCCACTCGTTCATTCACTTACACAACCACCCACTCACACGCTCACTAACCCACTCGTTCATTCACTTACACAACCACCCACTCACACGCTCACCAACCCACTCGTTCATTCACTTACACAACCACCCACTCACACGCTCACCAACCCACTCGTTCATTCACTTACACAACCACCCACTCACACGCTCACTAACCCACTCGTTCATTCACTTACACAACCACCCACTCACACGCTCACTAACCCACTCGTTCATTCACCTACATAACTCACATGCTCACTAACCCACTCGTTCATTCACTTACACAACCACCCACTCACACGCTCACCAACCCACTCGTTCATTCACTTACACAACCACCCACTCACACGCTCACCAACCCACTCGTTCATTCACTTACACAACCACCCACTCACACGCTCACTAACCCACTCGTTAATTCATCTACACAGCCACTCACACGCTCACAAACCCACTCGTTCATTCACTTACACAACCACACACTCACTCGCTCACTAACCCACTCGTTCATTCACCTACACAACTCACACGCTCACTAACCCACTCGTTCATTCACTTACACAGCCACACACTCACTCGCTCACTAACCCACTCGTTCATTCACCTACACAACTCACACGCTCACTAACCCACTCGTTCATTCACTTACACAGCCACACACTCACTCGCTCACTAACCCGCGCGTTCATTCACCTACACAACTCACACGCTCACTAACCCACTCGTTCATTCACCTACACAACTCACACGCTCACTAACCCACTCGTTCATTCACTTACACAGCCACACACTCACTCGCTCACTAACCCGCGCGTTCATTCACCTACACAACTCACACGCTCACTAACCCACTCGTTCATTCACCTACACAACTCACACGCTCACTAACCCACTCGTTCATTCACTTACACAGCCACACACTCACTCGCTCACTAACCCGCGCGTTCATTCACCTACACAACTCACACGCTCACTAACCCACTCGTTCATTCACTTACACAGCCACACACTCACACGCTCACCAACCCACTCGCTCACCACGTGGCTTTCAGTGCCACGTGGTCACCGCGAGGCGGCGCTGTCCACCAGTGGCTGGTGCTGGACACTCGAACCCGGCGACTTTGACGTCGGCGTTGTGAACGACGCCGACGCAGAAGATCCCTCGGCGTTTGATCTTCCACGGAGCTCATGGTCCACCCTCAACCGCATCCAGCAACTGCACGAACCATGGCAGCAGATGCGGATAACTGATGATGGCACAAATGAAAAATAAATAAAATAAATAAAATAATTAAAATTAAACTCTGCAGCAGTGCACGACTGGGCTCATCCAGAACGGACCGTGCATCGCATAACGGACGCAATGTCCCGATCCGCAAATTCGAAGGAGAGACATCACAGCGATGCACTCCGCTGCTGCTCCTGACGCGGTGGTCTGGCCTGGCCACCTGAATGTGAAATTGTAGCTGTTGGTCTGCATCTACATCAGCCACACAACAACAACAAGTAGATTGGTGTTAATAGGGTTCATCGCGACAATTCCTCCTGCTCCTCCCCCTCCTCCCCCCTCCTCCTCCCTCCTCCTCCCTCCTCCTCCCCCCTCCACCCCCTCCTCCCCCTCCTCCTCCCTCCTCCTCCGACCTCCCTCCCCCCTCCACCCCCTCCACCCCCTCCTTCCCCCTCCTCCTCCCTCCTCCTCCCTCTTCCTCCCTCCTCCTCCGACCTTCCACCCCCTCCACCCCCTCCTCCCCCTCCTCCTCCCTCCTCCTCCGACCTCCCTCCCCCCTCCACCCCCTCCACCCCCTCCTCCCCTCTCCTCCTCCCTCTTCCTCCCTCCTCCTCCGACCTTCCACCCCCTCCACCCTCTCCTTCCCCCTCCTCCTCCCTCCTCCTCCCCCCTCCACCCCCTCCTCCCCCCTCCTCCCCTCTCCCCCCCCCCTCCTCCCCCCTCCACCCCCTCCTTCCCCCTCCTCCTCCCCCCTCCTCCCCTCTCCCCCCCCCTCCTCCCCCCTCCTCCCCCCTTCTCCCCTCTCCCCCCCCCCTCCTCCCCCCTCCTCCCCCCTTCTCCCCTCTCCCCCCCCCTCCTCCCCCCTCCACCCCCTCCTCCCCCCATCAACCACGTCAGAACGTCAGCAGCACATTTCCTCCGTCAATGGAATATTAAAGATACCAGCCACAGTACAGCGGTGTGATTGTGGCCACGCAGAGCACACTATTAGCCGAACAGTAAACCCGTCCAGACGCACAGAGACTCATGGAGATACGTAGAGACCCACAGAGATACGTAGAGACCCGCAGAGACTCATAGAGATGCTTAGAGACACAGAGACTCAAAGAGATACAGAGACCCATAGATATACTTAGAGACCCACAGATACTCATAGAGACCCATAGAGATGCATAGAGACTCATCAATACATAGAGACCCGTAGAGACACACAGATACCCATATACAGAGATTCATTGTAAACAAGCCACAGTATAGCAGTGTGATTTTTGTCCACGCATTCCACACTCTAGGCCGAACTTTAAACCCGTAGAGACGCACAGAGACTCATAGAGATACAGAGACCCTTAGAGATACGTCGAGACTCGCAGACACTCGCAGAGACCCATAGAGATGCATAGAGACCCATATAGATACACAGAGACCCATGGAGATGCATAGAGACCCATATAGATACACAGAGACCCATAGAGATGCATAGAGACCCATATAGATACACAGAGACTCATAGAGATACACAGAGACTCATACAGATGCATAGAGACCCATAGAGATACACAGAGACTCATAGAGATGCATAGATCACCATAGAGATACACAGAGACTCATAGAGATGCTTAGAGACCCATAGAGATACACAGAGACTCATAGAGATACACAGAGACTCATAGAGATATACAGAGACACATAGAGATACACAGAGACTCGTAGAGATACATAGATATCCATAGAGATACGCAGAGACTCATATAGATGCATAGATACCCATAGAGATACACAGAGACTCATAGAGATGCATAGATACACATAGAGATACACAGAGACTCATAGAGATGCATATAGACCTATAGAGATACACAGAGACTCATAGAGATACATAGATCACCATAGAGATACACAGAGACTCATACAGATGCATAGAGACCCATAAAGATACACAGAGACTCATAGAGATGCATAGATACACATAGAGATACACAGAGACTCATAGAGATGCATAGAGACCCATAGACACACAGAGACACATAGAGATACATAGATCACCATAGAGATACACAGAGACTCATAGAGATACATAGATCACCATAGAGATACACAGAGACTCATAGAGATGCATAGAGACCCATAGAGATACACAGAGACCCATAGAGATACACAGAGACTCATAGAGATACTTAGATCACCATAGAGATACACAGATACTCATAGAGATGCTTAGATCACCATAGAGATTCACAGAGATTCATAGAGATGCATAGAGACCCATAGAGATACACAGAGACGCATAGAGATACACAGAGACTCGTAGAGATACATAGATATCCATAGAGATACACAGAGACTCATAGAGATGCATAGAGACCCATAGAGACAGACAGAGACTCATAGAGATACACAGAGACTCATAGAGATACACAGAGACTCATAGAGATACACAGAGACTCATAGAGATACACAGAGACTCATACAGATATACAGAGACACATAAAGATACACAGAGACTCGTAGAGATACATAGATATCCATAGAGATACGCAGAGACTCATATAGATGCATAGATACCCATAGAGATACACAGAGACTCATAGAGATGCATAGAGACCCATAGAGATACACAGAGACGCATAGAGATGCACAGAGACCCATAGAGATACAGAGACTCATAGAGATACACAGAGATTCATAGAGATACACAGCGACTCATAAAGATGCATAGAGACCCATAGAGATGCATAGAGACCCATAGAGATACACAGAGACCCATAGAGATACATAGAGACCCATAGAGATACACTGAGAGTCATAGAGATGCATAGAGAACCATGGAGATACACAGAGACTCATAGAGATGCACAACGACCCATATAGATACACATAGACTCGTAGAGATACATAGATATCCATAGAGATACACAGCGACTCATATAGATGCATAGAGACCCATAGAGATACACATGGACCCATAGAGATGCATAGAGACCCATAGAGATACACAGAGACCCATAGAGATGCATAGAGACCCATAGAGATGCATAGAGACCCATAGAGATAGGGAGGTATTTTAAAAACAAGAACACATTCGCGCAATTGTGGTTATGCAACCCAAACTTTGAACCACAGAGTAAACCCAGAGACATGGAGACTCAGGGAGACTAAAGAGACCCACAGAGACCACGCTGACCACCCTCTCGTGTGCCGTGCCGGCCTTCATAGGCGCTACTCGCTAGCACGGCACTTGCCCCAACAGTCTGTCAATGCTCTACTGGGGGATCTTTGTCTTTGTGTTGACTTGCGCTTGGCAGTCCTCATGGCGATGGGTTCGCTCACCCCCGAGGATTAACGCCCGCGATTGAAACCGACGCCGCCTGCCGACTTTGTGGGTTGGAATTCCTCTCCCAGAAGAACTTTGTGGCTAAATGCAAATCCGTGTACACATATGTACACACACGCACACGTACACACGTGTGTGTGTGTGTACATGTGTGTGAAGAAGAAAAAAAATACGTTTCAAATTCTGCCGTAAATATTTAACGAAATTCGGTCCGCTTGCTCGCAGCGTTGTGACTGTACGTTCTAAATCACTCTTCCTTCAGTTCTTTCTCGCGTTCAATAATGCATTCTATTTTCCTCCTGACGACTGTAATTATATTTCTTGCGCACGCTACTTTAGCGGCGTTCCGCGATCCAGACGATTTTTTTTTTCATTGGAGGCCTCCCCCCCTCCCCCTCCCTCCACTGCAACCCCCACCCCTCAAGACCTCACACAGAGACCCACGGACTCGCAGATAGACTCATGGAATCACACAGAGACCCATAGACTCACACAGAGACCCATGGACTCACACAGAGACCCATAGACTCACACAGGGACCCATGGACTCACACAGAGACCCATAGACTCACACAGAGACCCATAGACTCACACAGAGACCCATAGACTCACACAGAGACCCATAGACTCACACAGAGACCCATAGACTCACACAGAGACCCATGGACTCGCACAGAGACACATAGACTCACACAGAGACCCATAGACTCACACAGAGACCCATAGACTCACACAGAGACCCATGGACTCGCACAGAGACACATAGACTCACACAGAGACCCATAGACTCACACAGAGACCCATGGAGTCGCATAGACTGGACTGTGATGCGACTGGGTTCTCAGGCAGGTCACCAAATGAATTGACACAAAACAAACCCATCCCTTGAAATTCGACGCTGTATTTACTTAATTTGGCTGAATTTCAGTTCTGAGAATTAAACATCGATTTGGCCGTGACACGATGACTCTCAATGCAACTATTCAACTCTTTGTTTTACCAGTTAAGGCCCCACTGAGCTATGTAGCTCTTTTTCAGAAGCAATCTGGCTATCACAAACGATAGCTCAACGAAGTGGCTTATCGTCGTGTGGAAATGGATATCAGCACCCAAATGTTATATAAAATGCAGGGAAAACCGGAGAACCCGGAGAAAAATCTACGCAGCCACCAGGAGAGAGCTAGAGACACGCAAACTCCAAATAATACAGCATGCGTCAGGGTCGGGATCGAACCCACGACCTCCTGTATACCAGGCGAGGTAGTTAACATCTTCTAGCCACCGTGATGATGATGAGAGAGAGAGACACGCAAACTCCAAATATACAGCAGGCGTCATGGTTTGGATCGAACCCACGATCTCCAGTATACCAGGCGAGGTAGTTAACATCTCCTAGCCACCGTGATGATGATGATGAGAGAGAGAGACATGCAAACCCCAAATATACAGCAGGCATCAGGGTTGGGATCGAACCCACGACCGCCTGCAGACCAGGCGAGGTAGTTAACATCTCTTAGCCACCGTGGTGCCCAATGTCCTACGCAGTGCGATTGGGACAATGCTGCCCTGTACCGCGTGGACCCGACGTCACCAGAGGTCACGTGAAGGGATCTCAGCGGTAGCTCTGTGACATCCACTTCCGTGTGCTCTGCCAGAGACCGCGAACGAGTCTCCGTCTCGTCACGTGGGCCTCGCCGCTAGTGCAGCCTCTGAAGTTCGAACGTCTGTGTTTCATTTTTGACTTGAAACTTTCGTGACTGCAGGAATTCATGTTTTTGGTTCTTTCGGTGAAGTCACGTAGGTAAAAAAACAATTACATTTAACATTTTTTTCTAAGTAAAATAAATATAAAAGCAAACAAAAAACCACGACGTTTCGTTCGCAACACAAGCGGTCTTCATCAGGCGGAGAGAGTCTCTGTTACGTTAACCAACCAGTGGCAATCTCCGCGATGACCTTTTGACCTTTTGCTGTTGTCATCTAAAGAAATACAAACTGGTAAAATGATCTCGTTTCTTGTGTCTGCCAACCCTTGACCTCACTCACCCTGACCCCTACCCTGACCCCACCGACCCTGACCTCACCTGCCCAGGTGTTTTGGCGTCTTTCTTGGCCCTGGGTGTGGAGTTCAACCGGGAGACCTTCACCTCCTGAACATGGTACGTCCGCAGCCCAACGTTGATGGGTGGGTGGGGAGGGGTGGGGGGGCGAAAGATGAAAAGAAAAACCCGCAAAACGAAAAAAACGTAAACTCGCGAATAACGTTGCGCCTGGAAGTTTGAAAAATTCGTTTGAACGGCGAGCGAGAAAGAGATGCACGCACGCACACGCACACTCACTCACTCACATGTACAAAGACTAAAGGTTCCCTGTATAGCCTGAACGGAATGTTGGGGTAAGTGCTGTTTAGCGAGCACCAGCACCTATGAAGGCCGGCACGGTGGCACACGAGGGGGTGGGTGGCCAGCACCACGCCCGGCCGCCTTTGTCTCCCCAGTGGCGATGTTTACACACCACACCAGGTACTCATTTGAGGCTGAGTCGACCTAGGGGAGGCCCATGACCGGTTCAGATAATCGTCACTGGTGTTGGCCGTGAGCAGGAATCGAATTCGGGTCGCTGGGTTCGTAGCGCAGCGTAGCGCTACCCGCTACACCACCGCTCCCCACGCAGACGCACGCACGCAATCGCACGTACACACGCGGACATGCACACATGCACACATGCACCCACACGCACACTCACACACCCACATGCACACATGCGCACGCACGCACACTCACACACCCACATGCACACATGCGCACGCACGCACACTCACACACCCACATGCACACATGCACACGCACGCACACTCACACACCCACATGCACACATGCGCCTGCACACACACTCACACACCCACATGCACACATGCGCACGCACGCACACTCACACACCCACATGCACACATGCGCACGCACGCACGCACCCTCACACACCCAAATGCACACATGCACACGCACGCACACTCACACACCCACATGCACACATGCGCCTGCACACACACTCACACACCCACATGCACACATGCGCACGCACGCACACTCACACACCCACATGCACACATGCGCACGCACGCACACTCACACACCCACATGCACACATGCGCACGCACGCACACTCACACACCCACATGCACACATGCACCCACACGCACACTCACACACCCACATGCACACATGCGCACGCACGCACACTCACACACCCACATGCACACATGCGCACGCACGCACACTCACACAACCACATGCACACATGCGCCCGCACACACTCACACACCCACATGCACACATGCACCCACACGCACACTCACACACCCACATGCACACATGCGCACGCACACACCCTCACACACCCACATGCACACATGCGCACGCACGCACCCTCACACACCCACATGCACACATGCACACGCACGCACACTCACACACCCACATGCACACATGCACCCGCACGCTCACACACCCACATGCACACATGCGCCCGCACGTACGCTCACACACCCACATGCACACATGCGCACGCACGCACACTCACACACCCACATGCACACATGCGCACGCACGCACACTCACACACCCACATGCACACATGCGCACGCACACACACTCACACCCACATGCACACATGCACACGCACGCACACTCACACACCCACATGCACACATGCACCCACACGCACACTCACACACCCACATGCACACATGCACCCGCATGCACACTCACACACCCACATGCACACATGCGCACGCACGCACCCTCACACACCCACATGCACACATGCGCACGCACACACACTCACACACCCACATGCACACATGCGCACGCACGCACCCTCACACACCCACATGCACACATACGCACGCACGCACACTCACACACCCACATGCACACATGCACCCACACGCACACTCACACACCCACATGCACACATGCACACGCACGCACACTCACACACCCACATGCACACATGCACACGCACGCACACTCACACACCCACATGCACACATGTGCACGCACGCACACTCACACACCCACGTGCACACATGCGCACGCACGCACCCTCACACACCCACATGCACACATGCGCACGCACGCACACTCACACACCCACGTGCACACATGCACCCACACGCACACTCACACACCCACGTGCACACATGCACACGCACGCACCCTCACACACCCACATGCACACATGCGCACGCACGCACACTCACACACCCACATGCACACATGCGCACGCACGCACCCTCACACACCCACATGCACACATACGCACGCACGCACACTCACACACCCACATGCACACATGCGCACGCACGCACACTCACACACCCACATGCACACATGCGCACGCACGCACACTCACACACCCACATGCACACATGCACACGCACGCACACTCACACACCCACATGCACACATGCGCACGCACGCACCCTCACACACCCACATGCACACATGCGCACGCACGCACCCTCACACACCCACATGCACACATGCGCACGCATGCACGCTTTTGACCAGGGGGGACTATTTGCATTTTTCATTTGAGCAGTTTCAATTTTTTAAGAGTCGCAGCAAAAGTCAACGGCCCCCTCCTACCAAGAGCAGCACTCGGTGTGTGTGCAACCCGGCTCCTGCTCGGCGTGTGTGCAGCCGGGGTGGGGTGGGGGTGGGGGGGGCGAGGGAGCCCAACAACGCTGGCGTCGGCGTGGAGCAGACAGGAGCCGAAGCGATCCGTGCGTGCGTTCCAGGGACGGACGGATCGCACAGGTCCAGGGTCCTCATAAATGCCAGCTGCCCGCACCACCTGCCGCAACGCATGCATAATACGTGCATAATGCATGCGTGTATGCGCGCGCGCGCGTGCGTGCGTGCGTGTGTGTGTGCGTGTGTGTGTGTGCATGTGCGTCCGTGCAGTTGGTGTGAGGTGCCAAGAACCTCGGCGACCCGGTAACGGGCCTCCCCGAGGTCGACTGTTCAACACCATCTGGGTGGATGTTTGTCGCTCATCGTGTGCCCGTGTGCGAAGTCGACTGTTCAATACCATCTGGGTGGATCTGTGTCTCTAGTCGTGTGCCCGTGTGCGAGGTTGACTGTTCAATTCCATCTGGGTGGATCTTTGTCGCTCATCGTGTGCCCGTGTGCGAGGTCGACTGTTCAATACCATCTGGGTGGATCCTTGTCTCTCATCGTGTGCCCGTGTGCGAGGTCGACTGTTCAATTCCATCTGGGTGGATCTTTGTCGCTCATCGTGTGCCCGTGTGCGAGGTCGACTGTTCAATACCATCTGGGTGGATCCTTGTCTCTCATCGTGTGCCCGTGTGCGAGGTCGACTGTTCAACACCATCTGGGTGGAACTTTGTCTCTCATCGTGTGCCCGTGTGCGAGGTCGACTGTTCAATACCATCTGGGTGGATCTGTGTCTCTAGTCGTGTGCCCGTGTGCGAGGTCGACTGTTCAACACCATCTGGGTGGAACTTTGTCTCTAGTCGTGTGCCCGTGTGCGAGGTCGACTGTTCAATTCCATCTGGGTGGATCTTTGTCGCTCATCGTGTGCCCGTGTGCGAGGTCGACTGTTCAATACCATCTGGGTGGATCCTTGTCTCTCATCGTGTGCCCGTGTGCGAGGTCGACTGTTCAACACCATCTGGGTGGAACTTTGTCTCTCATCGTGTGCCCGTGTGCGAGGTCGACTGTTCAATACCATCTGGGTGGATCTGTGTCTCTAGTTGTGTGCCCGTGTGCGAGGTCGACTGTTCAACACCATCTGGGTGGAACTTTGTCTCTAGTCGTGTGCCCGTGTGCGAGGTCGACTGTTCAATTCCATCTGGGTGGATCTGTGTCTCTCATCGTGTGCCCGTGTGCGAGGTCGACTGTTCAATACCATCTGGGTGGATCTGTGTCTCTAGTCGTGTGCCCGTGTGCGAGGTCGACTGTTCAATTCCATCTGGGTGGATCTTTGTCGCTCATCGTGTGCCCGTGTGCGAGGTCGACTGTTCAACACCATCTGGGTGGAACTTTGTCTCTAGTCGTGTGCCCGTGTGCGAGGTCGACTGTTCAACACCATCTGGGTGGATCTTTGTCTCTAATCGTGTGCCCGTGTGTACGATTAGCACGCTGGGCTACGTACAGTGTGAAAGAAGTTCAAAAATATGTACGGGATACACAAAGACAAAGATTCCCCCGTGTAACAGACTGTTGGGGCAAGTGCTGTTAGCGAGCACCTATGAAGGCCGGCCACGGCACACGAGTGGGTGGGTGGCCAACACCACGCCCGACCGCCTTTGTATCCCCAGTGGCGATGTTTACACACCGCACCGGGTAATCATTTGAGGCCGAGTCGACCTAGGGGGAGGCCCCAGGACAGGTGCAGATAATCGTTACCGGTGTTGGTGGCCGTGAGCGGGAATCGAACTCGGGTCGCCGGAATTCTGAGCGCAGCACGCTAACTGTTGCGCCACCAATCGTAAAATGCACACGTACACGCACACATTCACAATCACCTGGTCAAGTTACATGCATAATACATGCGTGCATACATAATACAAAGGCAGAGATTCTGCTCAAAGCCTTTAACAGACCTCTGGGGCACACGTACACACATGTATTCATACACACAACAGCAAAGACAAAGATCCCCCGCATAGCCTTAACATACTTTTGGGGCAAGTGCTATTAACACCTATGAAGGTCGGCCACGGCACGCGAGGGGGTGGGTGGCCAGCACCACACCCGGCCGCCTTTGTCTCCCCAGTGGCGATGTTTACACACCACACCAGGTACTCATTAAGAGGCTGAGTCGACCTAGGGGAGGCCCAGGAACGGCTCAGATAATCGTCACCAGTGTTGGCCATGAGCAGGAACTGCCGGGGTTTGTAGCACAACGCACGAACCACGCCACTACCACTACACTACTCCACCACCGCTTGTGCCAGACTAGGTGCACCTTGAGGTTAAGTGAAGTTAGGAAGGTTTCCTGGCAGGAGGTCGCGGGACAGACCCCAGGTACCATGGGTTGGCTGACTGAGATGACTGACAAATGCACCACCCGTGCCGCTCACTGTGCCAACTCGCTGCGTTTTATCCGCCCGGCGCTCCGCTCGTTGTTGTGAGCGACGCTCCTCTGCCCTCCGCTGTTGCTGGAGGGGTGACCGCCTCCCAACTGCCCAGTGGGCAGCAGCGTCCTTCACGAGCTTCCTCTTCCACGGAGGCCGATCTTGACACGTGTAGGCACGCACACGCGTGTCTGCGTCACACGTTCAAGTGTCCTGGCCGTTGGCAATTTAAACACCCCGGCAGAGGTCGCAAACGGGTTTTGATTCCTTACCCGTACCCGTACCCGGCCGCACCAGGGTCGCAAATGGGTACCCGTACCCGGCTGGGTACGGGTACCCGGCTGGGTACGGGTACCCGTTCCCTACCCGTACCCTACCCGAAATGAGTGACAAACGGTTACTCACCAGTGACTCACGGCCTACCCGTACCCGTACCCGGCCGCACCAGGGTCGCAAACGGCTACCCGTACCCGGCCGGGTAGCCGGGTACGGGTATCGGGTACCCGGTTGCGACCTCTGCACCCTGGTGCCTGGCCTAGCCAGATTCAGACGACGTCGTCTCGCGAGGCAAGCAGCGCAGCACGGCTTGGTCCGGCTCGGCTCGGCAAAACGGCAGTGGAACAAAAACACGATGAGCCGTGCCCATCGTGGCACGGCTCACATGTGCCAGTGGAAACAAAAACAACGGTGTGGCTGTGTCCCTTGCCCGAGAAGCACGGTGGCTATGAGATGTTAACTACCTCGCCTGGTATACAGGAGGTCGTGGGTTCGATCCCGACCCTAACGCCTGCTGCTGTATATTTTGAGTTTGCGTGTCTCTCTCTCTCATCATCATCACGGTGGCTAGGAGATGTTAACTACCTCGCCTGGTATACAGGAGGTCGTGGGTTCGATCTCGTACCCTGACGCCTGCTGTATATTTGGAGTTTGCGTGTCTCTCTCTCTCTCATCATCATCACGGTAGCTAGGAGATGTTAACTACCTCGCCTGGTATGCCGGAGGTCGTGGGTTCGATCCCGACCCTGACGCCTGCTGCTGTCTACTTGGAGTTTGCGTGTCTCTCTCTCTCCACAATGGTCACGTGGATTTTTCTCCAGGCCCTTCTGTTTTTCCCTCTGCTGATGAATCTGAGCCCTCTCTCCTCATCACGTTACGGGAACCCCACCCTCCCCGACCGATATTTTTCTAGGAAACCGGGGCGCCACACGCGTCGATGAGCCTCCGATCAATGGGGGTTTTGTTTTGTTTTTGTTTTGAGTTTTTATTTCTTTGTGAACGTGATTTACGTTTATTTATTACTGAACGTTATTTTTCCACCCTGCCGCTGTTTTGCAACCCCGATCGCATCGCTGGCGGTGGCGGTGGCGAGGCGGTCGGCTCCCTCGAACCCGGTTCTAATCATAACCCAGTCAATCGCGAGTCCATTAGTCTCTACGTGAGTCTGTTAGTCTCTATGTGAGTCTATGGGTCTATATGTGAGTCTATGAGTCTCTATGTGAGTCTATGGGTCTATATGTGAGTCTATGAGTCTCTATGTGAGTCTATGGGTCTTTATGTGAGTCTGTGAGTCTCTATGTGAGTCTATGGGTCTTTATGTGAGTCTGTGAGTCTCTATGTGAGTCTAGGGGTCTCTTCGTGAGTATGCCAGTCTTTATGTGAGTCTATGGGTCTCTACGGGAGTCTGTGAGTCTCTGTGAGTCTATGGGTCTTTATGTGAGTCTATGGGTCTCTATGTGAGTCTCTATGTGAGTCTCTATGTGAGTCTATGGGTCTCTATGTGAGTCTGTGAGTCTCTATACGAGTCTGAGCCTCTATGCGAGTCTATTGGTCTCTATGTGAGTTCATGGATCTCTTTGTGAGTCTATGAGTCTCTACGTGAATCTATTGGTCTCGATGTGAGTCTGCAAATATGTCAGCCTCTATGTGAACCTGTGGGTCGCTTTGCGAGTCTATGAGTCTCTACGTGAGTCTATGGTGTCTTTATGGGAGTCTACGGGTCTCTATGCGAGTCTATGGGTCTCTACACCAATTCACTGCAGTTTGGGGCTGAAACCCGGACTCGAACCCAGGATCTCGGCAGTGACGGCCTCGGCACTCGCTCAGCGTTTGTGACCTCCGAAAGCCACGTGGCCTCATTTTCGTCGTGTGTCTTTGATCCGTCCTGGAAAAATCGGTCGCTTCTTGGAAGATGAAGGAGAAGAAGTGGGGGGCTGGGGGGCTTTGTGGGTGGGGGTGCGGGGGAAGAAATTAAATAAATAACCCCAGCGCATCTCTCCTGCACCACTTGCCTCTTGTTTCTGCTCTTGCCTTCGTTTGATCTCCCCGCTCTCCTCGCCGATGCCTGAACTCCCAATTAGTCGCCCTCTGACTCTTCGCTTTTTTTCCCCCGTGTCGGGGGCAATTTCTCGAACAATTGGGACGGAGGTTTTTTTGCGGTGAAGGGCGGCAGGGGAACGATTGAAGCTACGTGCCAAATTATTGGGCCTTACGCGGTCAAGCAAAAAAAAATCTCACGGTTTTTTATTTTTCCCGTACAGCTACCGCTGCGCGTTTTTCCCCGGGCCCTGCGGTTTGTTGCTGCGCCGACCGGGCTGGGCCGGGCCCGGCCGGGCGTCCCACCGGCTTGCGCTACCGGCGGCTCCCGGACTCCACTCGGAGTTGCCTGGGGGTTGCCGTGGCTCAGTCCGTGACGTGGGGGCGCGATAACTCTCGCTAGCGCGTGCGCGCATCACGTTGATGAGGTTGAGCAAAGTAACGACACGGACGGGACTCGTCGCGTCACCTGTACGCAGTGGCGTCGCTGTCGTTGTGTTGTTGTGTTGTTGTGTTGTTGTGTTGTTGTGTTGATGTCGTGTTGTTGTTGTCACTATGTGAGTCTAACACGAGGAATAGCTTTGAAAGTTGTATAATCTCCTGTAGATGTAGATGCAACTGGTTCTTCACGTTCTGCAGATGTAGATGCAACTGGTTCTTCACGTTCTGAAGATGTAGATGCCACTGGTTCTTCACGTTCTTCACGTTCTGCAGGTGTAGATGCCACTGGTTCTTCACGCTCTGTAGATGTAGATGCCACTGGTTCTTCATGTTCTGTAGATGTAGATGCCACTGGTTCTTCATGTTCTGCAGATGTAGATGCCACTGGTTCTTCACGTTCTTCACGTTCTGCAGGTGTAGATGCCACTGGTTCTTCACGCTCTGTAGATGTAGATTCCACTGGTTCTTCACGTTCTGTAGATGTAGATGCCACTGGTTCTTCATGTTCTGCAGATGTAGATGCCACTGGTTCTTCACGTTCTGCAGATGTAGTTGCCACTGGTTCTTCACGTTCTGCAGATGTAGATGCCACTGGTTCTGCACGTTCTTCACGTTCTGCAGATGTAGATGCCACTGGTTCTTCACGTTCTGCAGATGTAGATGCCACTGGTTCTTCACGTTCTGCAGATGTAGATGCCACTGGTTCTTCACGTTCTGCAGATGTAGATGCCACTGGTTCTTCACGTTCTGCAGATGTAGATGCCACTGGTTCTTCACGTTCTGCAGATGTAGATGCAACTGGTTCTTCACGTTCTGCAGATGTAGATGCCACTGGTTCTTCACGTTCTGCAGATGTAGATGCCACTGGTTCTTCACGTTCTGTAGATGTAGATGCCACTGGTTCTTCACGTTCTGCAGATGTAGATGCCACTGGTTCTTCACGTTCTGTAGATGTAGATGCCACTGGTTTTTCACGTTCTGCAGATGTAGATGCCACTGGTTCTTCACGTTCTGCAGATGTAGATGCCACTGGTTCTTCACGTTCTGCAGATGTAGATGCCACTGGTTCTTCACGTTCTGTAGATGTAGATGCCACTGGTTTTTCACGTTCTGCAGATGTAGATGCCACTGGTTCTTCACGTTCTGCAGATGTAGATGCCACTGGTTCTTCACGTTCTACAGATGTAGATGCCACTGGTTCTTCACGTTCTGCAGATATAGATGCCACTGGTTCTTCACGTTCTGCAGATGTAGATGCCACTGGTTCTTCACGTTCTGCAGATATAGATGCCACTGGTTCTTCACGTTCTGCAGATGTAGATGCCACTGGTTCTTCACGTTCTGTACGTTCTGCAGATGTAGATGCCACTGGTTCTTCACGTTCTGTAGATGTAGATGCCACTGGTTCTTCACGTTCTGCAGATGTAGATGCCACTGGTTCTGCACGTTCTTCACGTTCTGCAGATGTAGATGCCACTGGTTCTTCACGTTCTGCAGATGTAGATGCCACTGGTTCTTCACGTTCTGCAGATGTAGATGCCACTGGTTCTTCACGTTCTGCAGATGTAGATGCCACTGGTTCTTCACGTTCTGCAGATGTAGATGCCACTGGTTCTTCACGTTCTGCAGATGTAGATGCCACTGGTTCTTCACGTTATGCACGTTCTGAAGATGTAGATGCCACTGGTTCTTCACATTCTGCAGATGTAGATGCCACTGGTTCTTCACGTTCTGCAGATGTAGATGCCACTGGTTCTTCACGTTTTGCAGATGTAGATGCCACTGGTTTTTCACGTTCTGCAGCTGTAGATGCCACTGGTTCTTCACGTTTTGCAGATGTAGATGCCACTGGTTCTTCGCGTTCTGCAGATGTAGATGCCACTGGTTCTTCACGTTTTGCAGATGTCGATACCACTGGTTCTTCACGTTTTGCAGATGTAGATGCCACTGGTTCTTTGCATTCTGCAGATGTAGATGCCACTGGTTTTTCACATTCTGCAGATGTAGATGTCACTGGTTCTTCACGTTCTGTAGATGTAGATGCCACTGGTTCTTCACGTTCTGCAGATGTAGATGCCACTGGTTCTTCGCGTTCTGTAGATGTAGATGCCACTGGTTCTTCACGTTCTGCAGATGTAGATGCAACTGGTTCTTCACGTTCTGTAGATGTAGATGCCACTGGTTCTTCACGTTCTGTAGATGTAGATGCCACTGGTTCTTCACGTTCTGCAGATGTAGATGCCACTGGTTTTTCACGTTGTGTAGATGTAGATGCCACTGGTTCTTCACGTTCTGCAGATGTAGATGCCACTGGTTCTTCGCGTTCTGTAGATGTAGATGCCACTGGTTTTTCACATTCTGCAGATGTAGATGTCACTGGTTCTTCACGTTCTGTAGATGTAGATGCCACTGGTTGTTCACGTTCTGCAGATGTAGATGCCACTGGTTCTTCGCGTTCTGTAGATGTAGATGCCACTGGTTCTTCACGTTCTGCAGATGTAGATGCAACTGGTTCTTCACGTTCTGTAGATGTAGATGCCACTGGTTCTTCACGTTCTGTAGATGTAGATGCCACTGGTTCTTCACGTTCTGCAGATGTAGATGCCACTGGTTCTTCACGTTCTGTAGATGTAGATGCCATTGGTTCTTCACGTTCTGCAGATGTAGATGCCACTGGTTCTTCACATTCTGCAGATGTAGATGCCACTGGTTCTTCACGTTCTGCAGATGTAGATGCCACTGGTTCTTCACGTTCTGCAGATGTAGATGCCACTGGTTCTTCGCGTTCTGCAGATGTAGATGCCACTGGTTCTTCATGTTTTGCAGATGTAGATGCCACTGGTTTTTCACGTTCTGCAGATGTAGATGCCACTGGTTCTTCACGTTCTGCAGATGTAGATGCCGCTGGTTCTTCACGTTCTGCAGATGTAGATGCCACTGGTTCTTCATATTCTGCGGATGTAGATGCCACTGGTTCTTCACGTTCTGCAGATGTAGATGTCACTGGTTATTCACATTCTGCAAATGTAGATGCCACTGGTTCTTCACGTTCTGCAGATGTAGATGTCACTGGTTCTTCACATTCTGCAGATGTAGATGCCACTGGTTCTTCATGTTCTGCAGATGTAGATGCCACTGGTTCTTCACATTCTGCAAATGTAGATGCCACTGGTTCTTCACATTCTGCAGACGTAGATGCCACTGGTTCTTCACATTCTGCAGATGTAGATGCCACTGGTTCTTCACGTTCTGCAGATGTAGATGTCACTGGTTCTTAATATTCTGCAGATACCACCACCACCACCATCTATTGCGCGGCGGTTGAACCAAAGGTTTCTAAGTCAGAGAAGTCCCCGCGTCGCGCCGCGTTGCGTTGCACTGACTTGGCGCCGCGTCGTTCTCCGCAGGAGTCCATGGGCAAGAGCTCGGACAGCAAGTCGTACGTGATCGCCGCCCGCTGGGACCCCACGCTCGCCACCTTCCACGGCCTCAACGACGAGACGGCCAAGGGTACGTGCACTCGCGCTGCCACCGCCGGCGCGGAGGCGGCGACGGTGACGCCCAACGCCGAGCCGACGTTTGGCGGACGTTGTCGGTGCCCGACGTTGGGCCGACGTTCGGAATCAAGATATTTATACTGGAGGAATCCGATGAGCTGTGAAGGTCTTTTAGACGGATGTCCAGTAGTTGAGCAGGTGGTCTGATTTTGGTTGACGTTGAGCCAACGTTGGTGCGACGTTCGGTCGACCTTGGTTTGACGTCGGTGCGACGTTGGTGCAACGTTGGGCCGACGTTGGTGCGACGTTATGCCGATGTTGTTCCAATGTTAGCGCGACGTGGCTCCGACGTTGGCAGAGGGTTTGTTAAATGATTGTGGGTGGCTTAATGGTTGTTTGGTTTATTTTTATTTTACTTTTATTAATTTTTATTTTTTTACCTACGTGACTTTACCGAAAAAACCTAAGAATATGAATCCTTGCAGTCACGAAAGCTTCAAATCTAGAATTCGATGCATGTGATTGCATGACTGGTTGTTCCCTTGTGATTGGTTGATTGGTTGATGAAACGCCTGCCTCACTGCCATCTGCGAGCCACAAATCAATACGAAATGTCGATGGATCAGTAGACAAAATATTCTCAAAGAGCGCGTTTCTGGCCAAGGTAAAGAGAGTTGAGTGGGGAGTGCAGGCCATCATCCATCCATCCATCTTGGGCCGCATTGGCACAAGACTCGACCAAAGACAACGTCAAACTTAATTTTAAAAAAATAATCGGGAGAAAGAATTAAATAGCCGCTCCGCCCCTCCAATCGGCGCCCTTTGCTCCTCGGCGCAAGCGTGAGAATCCACGCGCACTCGGCATTTGCCGCGCCTGCCACGACGTATCCACGGCGCGTCGTCCTAACTGGGAGAGACGGCGATGCCATGCCTATTAGCTGCCCCACGCTCCCCACCGCTGTCCCACGCTCCCCACCGCTGTCCCACGCTGCTGAACGCTGTGCCCCCCCCCCCACCCACGTCGTCAGCGGGAGATGAAATGGAGGCCAGCGAAGGTTATCATCATCATCATCATGATCGCGGAATCGGCCACACGGAACGGACGGGCGGAGGGACGGACGGATGGACGGACGAACGGACGGACACAAATGGACTGACGGACTGACGGACGGACGGACGGATGGACAAATGGATAGCAGGACAGACGAATGGATGGACCAATGGGCTGACAGCCAGACGGATGGACTGACAGATGGATAAGACAGATCGACAGACCATCTCCCAGCGCATCAGTTTAAATCATGTGGGGGGGCGGGGGTAAGTTTCTTAAATCATCCCCCTACCCCTTCCCCCTGCTTTTGTTCACCCGGCAGTGTTAACGTGTTCACCCATTAACAGATGAACCCGCCCGCCTACCAGAGAAGCGCCTAGCGGCCACCGTGCAAGAGCACAGGGGGCTCTCTGGGGCCTCCCTCTGGTGGAGTTGGAGGCACCTTCTGACCCGCAGCAGCCAGAGGCGTGAGCAGGGCAGTTGCAGGGCTGCGCCTGTACCCCAAAAGCCGTCCGTCCCCGGCTAGGGTACACGGCTGGGGGTCTCCGCGCTTTGGGGGGTGAGGGCGTTTTTGAGGGGTGTGGGGGGGGGGGCACGCGCTTTGGGAGGGGGCCCTCGATTCGACGTCCCCGGTGTCTTCAGATGTCAAACTTCCGGTTGAGTTCCCAGAAGTTCCGCAGACGGAGACGCCGCTGCTCCTTCACGTTCCGCGGATGCTGACGTCATCATCGTCGCCGCGCTCACGACGCCGTCTCCCCCCCCTCGCCCTCCTCTCCCCCCCCCCTCGCCCTCCTCTCCCCCGCGCCTCTCTCCGCAGACAAGATGGCTCACCTGACGGTGGCGGCCGACCTGGTGGTCACCGAGGTGCAGGACCCGGTTCGATTCCTGTTCGAGGCGCCGGCTCGTGTGTTCCCGGCGACGGAGCGGTTCTGGTATTTCGGCCGGCGAGCCTTCACCGACACCTTCCACCTGCACCTGCGGCAGGCGAGTCTCTCCTCCCGTCGTCGGAGCTCGCTCGCCGGCTCGCCCCGGCGGTCGTCCGTCCGCTCGGTCGGTCGGCCACCCGCTCGTCACGCACGCGCTCTCACCCGTTGACCGTCTACTTCTTCTTCATTGTATGGGCCCCGCGGGGACCACCGGCGGCCCCCACCCCCCCCGGTGGCCTCTAGTTCGACCCCTGACGTGCGGGCCCCACAGACAACACACAAAGAGTGAAAAAATCCCCATAATCATCGTCATCATCGTCATCATTGTCATCATCGTCGTCATCATCGTCATCATCGTCGTCATCATTGTCGTCATCATTGTCGTCATCATCGTCATCATCGTCATCATTGTTATCATCGTCATCATTGTCATCATCGTCGTCATCATCGTCATCATCGTCGTCATCATCGTCATCATCGTCATCATTGCCATCATTGTCATCATCGTCATCATCGTCATCATTGTCATCATCGTCGTCATCATCGTCATCATCGTCGTCATCATCGTCATCATCGTCATCATCGTCGTCATCATCGTCATCATCGTCGTCATCATCGTCATCATCGTCATCATTGCCATCATTGTCATCATCGTCATCATCGTCATCATTGTCATCATCGTCGTCATCATCGTCATCATCGTCGTCATCATCGTCATCATCGTCATCATTGTCATCATCGTCGTCATCATCGTCATCATCGTCGTCATCATCGTCATCATCGTCGTCATCATCGTCCTCATAGTCGTCGTCGTGCTGCTGTCAAAACCCCCAATGGCTTCAAATGGCGCGGTGGCCCCCACGTGCTCCTGATGTGGTCTTGTCGGCGAAAGTGCCCAACCCCCCCCCCCCCCCCTGCAAGTTCGTGAAGATCGCTGGGACCGACACACGCTGAGACCAGGCTCACCACGAGGGGGCCCACGCTACGCGAGGCCGGAGGGGCCCAGGTGCTGGGCAATGAAGGAGTGGGGGGGAGGGGGGGTGGGGGTGGAGGGGGGGGGAGGTGGGGGGGGGGGTGCCATTTTAATTGCTCTCTCCGGGGCTCACCCCACAGCGGAGGCTGCTCCTCCACCGCTGGAGAGGTGGAGGGGGGGGAGCGGAGTGGAGCAGAGAGTGGCGCAGGGGGGGGGGGGGGGGCAGAGTGGAGCAAAGAGTGGGATGGTGGGGGGCAGAGTGGAGCAGGGGGGGGGGGGAGTGCGGGATCGGGGAGGGGGCTTTGAATTGAGATGGGGGTGTGGAAGACTGAGAGGGTGCGAGAGAGAGCGAGAGAGAGTGGATGGAGAATTTATTATTCTTTTTTCTCACGTTGATGGCGTTTCTGGTATTAGGCGTCTGTGTGCGCGTGCGTGTCACTGTGTGCGTGTCACTGTGTGCGCGCGTGCGTGTCACTGTGTGCGCGTGCGTGTCACTGTGTGCGCGCGTGCGTGTCACTGTGTGGGGAGCGGTGGTGTAGAGGTCAGCGCGCTGTACTACGAACTCGACGATCCGAGTTCGATTCCCGCTCGCGGCCAACGCTTGTGACAATTTTCTGAACTGGGCCTCACCTAGGTCCACTCAGCCTCAAATAAGTACCATGGTGCGGTGTAGTGTTGGCCGTGCCGGCCATCATAAGTGCTCGTTAACAGCACTTGCCCCAACAGTCTGTGGAGGCTATACGGGGGATCTTTGTCTTTGGAAAGCCGCATTGTGGCTGTGAGCGCGCTGCACTACGAACCCGGCGTAGAGCCGAGTTCGATTCCCACTCACGGCCAACACCAGCGACGATTATCTGAACGGGTCCTGGGCCTCCTCCCCTAGGTCGACTCGGCCATAAAAACGAGGACCTGGTGCGGTGTGTGGTAAACGTCACCACTGGGTGATACAAAGGCGGCCGAGCATGGCACGGTGCTGACCACCCCCCCCCCCCTCCCCCCACCTCGCGTGCCTTATCATCCTTCACGGGTGCCGCTACCGAAAGGCAAACTTGATTTGAAGCTAAAGGCACTTGCCCCCAACGGTCCATTGAAGGCTATACGGGGGATCTTTGTCTTTGCCACGTCTCGTGGCTGGGCCCCCCCCCCACCCCCCCCCCACCCCCCCACCCCCGACCTGCGCCTGCTGGAACGCGCTCGCGGGGCCACTCCGCTCGCTGCTCCGCGGCTCGCCATGAAATTGGAATCGATTTTTATTCGCCGCCGTCTCGCAGGCGACCTGACGGCCGTCTACGAGACGATGATGGGGCCCCCCGGGCCTCTCCCCTTCCTCCCCTGCTCCCCTCCCCTGCTCCCCTCCCCTGCCCCCCTCCCCTGCTCCCCTGCTCCCCTGCTCCCCTCCCCTGCCCCCCTCCCCTGCTCCCCTGCCCTGCCCCCCTCCCCTGCTCCCCTGCTCCCCTCCCCTGCTCCCCTCCTCCCCTGCTCCCCTCCCCTGCTCCCCTCCCGTGCTCCCCTCCTCCCCTGCTCCCCTCCCGTGCTCCCCTCCCCTGCTCCCCTCCTCCCCTGCTCCCCTCCCCTGCTCCCCTCCCGTGCTCCCCTCCCCTGCTCCCCTCCTCCCCTGCTCCCCTCCCCTGCTCCCCTCCCCTGCTCCCCTCCTCCCCTGCTCCCCTCCCCTGCTCCCCTCCCGTGCTCCCCTCCCCTGCTCCCCTCCTCCCCTGCTCCCCTCCCCTGCTCCCCTCCCCTGCTCCCCTCCTCCCCTGCTCCCCTCCCGTGCTCCCCTCCTCCCCTGCTCCCCTCCCCTGCTCCCCTCCCCTGCTCCCCTCCCCTGCTCCCCTCCCCTGCTCCCCTCCCCTGCTCCCCTCCCCTGCTCCCCTCCCCTGCTCCCCTCCCCTGCTCCCCTCCTCCCCTGCTCCCCTCCCCTGCTCCCCTCCTCCCCTGCTCCCCTCCCCTGCTCCCCTCCCCTGCTCCCCTCTCCTGCTCCCCTCCTCCCCTGCTCCCCTCCCCTGCTCCCCTCCCCTGCTCCCCTCCCCTGCTCCCCTGCCCTGCCCCCCTCCCCTGCTCCCCTGCTCCCCTGCTCCCCTGCTCCCCCTCCCCTGCTCCCCTCCCCTGCTCCCCTGCCCTGCCCCCTCCCCTGCTCCCCTGCTCCCCTGCTCCCCTCCCCTACTCCCCTGCCCCCCTCCCCTGCTCCCCTCCCCTGCTCCCCTGCTCCCCTGCTCCCCTGCTCCCCTCCCCTGCTCCCCTGCCCTGCCCCCCTCCCCTGCTCCCCTGCTCCCCTCCCCTGCTCCCCTGCCCTGCCCCCCTGCTCCCCTGCCCCCCTCCCCTGCTCCCCTGCTCCCCTCCCCTGCTCCCCTCCCCTGCCCCCCTCCCCTGCTCCCCTGCCCCCCTCCCCTGCTCCCCTGCCCTGCCCCCCCTCCCCTGCTCCCCTGCTCCCCTCCCCTGCTCCCCCTGCCCTGCCCCCCTCCCCCTGCTCCCCTGCCCCCCCTCCCCCGCGTGTGCCACCCTCGGCTACCCGACGAGCAGGCCGGCCGACCGGGCACCGCCACCGAACCCCCGACAAGTCGGCGCGGGAACGCAACGTTCGCGCTGGCCAGGAATTTGGTCTGACGAGCCGCGAATGATGAATGCGCGAATGCCGGGGGAGGGGGCATGGGGGGTGGGGGTGGGGGTGGGGAGGGAGCGTGGTGGTGGTGGGGGGGGGGGCCATGCGAGAGAGACGTGGGCTCAGCTTGGAAGCCCTCCGGGCCAGTGAGTGGTGCTGGAGCCGCGGACGCAATCAGCGGGGATGGTGGGTGTGAGATGCGGGGAGCAGCGGTTGACCACCACGGCCGCTTCAAAGGGAGGTGGATTTGGTGTGTGCGATGAGTTAGTCCATTCGTCTGTCCATCCGTCTGTAACACGGGGGGGGGGGGGGTCTCATAACGATGAACGAACCCTTACGCGGTGGTGATGATGATGATGACCGTGACGACGATGATTACAACGATGATGGCGATCACGATAGTCATGCTGATGATGCTGGCATCAACGAGGTCGGTGATGGTGATGATGGTGATGACGATGTTACAGTGACCCAGGCGATGGTGATGATGGTGATGATGATGGTGATGCCATACCAGTGACCCAGGCGATGGCGATGATGGTGATGACGACAACGACGATGACGATACCAGTGACCCAGGTGATGGTGATGACGACAACGATAACGATGATACCAGTGACCCAGGCGATGATGATGATGGTGATGATGATGGTGATGATGATACCAGTGACCCAGGTGATGGTGATGACGACAACGATGACGATGATACCAGTGACCCAGGCGATGGTGATGACGACAACGATGACGGTGATGACGATACCAGTGACCCAGGCGATGGTGATGACGGTGATGATGATGGTGATGATGATACCAGTGACCCAGGCGATGGTGATGACGACAACGATGACGATGATACCAGTGACCCAGGCGATGATGATGATGGTGATGATGATGGTGATGATGATACCAGTGACCCAGGTGATGGTGATGACGACAACGATGACGATGATACCAGTGACCCAGGCGATGATGATGATGGTGATGATGATACCAGTGACCCAGGCGATGGTGATGACGACAACGATGACGATGATACCAGTGACCCAGGCGATGATGATGATGGTGATGATGATGGTGATGATGATACCAGTGACCCAGGCGATGGTGATGACGACAATGATGACGGTGATGACGATACCAGTGACCCAGGCGATGGTGATGATGGTGATGATGATGGTGATGATGATGATGACTTTCACCAATGACCCCGGCGGCGGCGGCGGTGGCGACGACGACGACGACGATGATGATGACGTCACCGCTGCTGCCCTCCCAGCTGCCCCCACGGGACGAGACAACGCCGGACGAGGCCCGGGCCTGCCCCTACGAGCTGCTCGCCCTCACGAGCGAGTCGGAGCGACAGCGCGCCACCACCACCGCCACCGCCGCCACCACCACGGGAGGGGCGGGGGGGGGGCCTGGCGGGAGTGTGGGGGGGCGGTGGAGGGGGGGTCCCGTCGTCCCCGTCGCTCACGCTGTCGGCACGGGGCTCGCAGAGTTCGGCGTTCGCCACCCCCACGGAGGATGAGGATGACGGAGGTGAGGGGTGGTGGGGGACGGGCGAAAGTGGGCGAGGGTTGGTGAGTGTGGGGGTGGGTGGGAGTGGGTGAGTGAGTGAGAGTGGGTGAGAGTGGGTAAGAGTGGATGAGTGTGAGTGAGAGTGGGTGAGTGAGTGTGGGTGTTGGCCACCCACCCCGTCACGTGCGCCGTGCCGGCCTTCCCAGGTGCGGCCACTCGCTTAGCAGTGCTTGCCCCGGCGGTCTGTTCAAGGCCACGTAGGGTAGCCTCTCTGCCTTTGGCGCGTCGGGCAGCACACAATGTGACTGCGTTGTGACTCCAGCCCGTCCGCCAGCAGCAGTTTAGCTGTCGGTCTCGACGTGCAACCTAGCCTGGCACACGCGGCGGCGGCGGCAGCGACGTGGTGGTGGCGTCAAAGGCAAAGCTCCCCCGTATAGCCTGAACAGACTGTTGGGGCAAGTGCTGCTAAGTGAGTAGCACCGATGAAGGCCGCCACTGTGGCACGCGAGGGGGTGGGTGGCCAGCACCATACCCGGCCGCCTTTGTCTTCCCACTGGTGCAGCGCAGCGCTGACTGCTACGCCACAGCACCCAAGTTCCGTTGGCGCCTCGCGACATCACGTGGCCCCACCACCAACCCACCACGTGTCCCACCCTGTCGCGGCGAGACCCCTAAACAAAATCCGTGGCCTCCGAGGACCGAACCCAACCCCCACCCAGCCCCCCCCCCCCAGCTCACCGCTACAACGGCAACGATCCTGGAACCCCAACGGGCTCCTCCCGCCCCGCTGAACATTAAACGCGCCGCTCCGATCGTTCGACCGACTGCACCGAGCGAGCGAGCGACCGCCCGGTGATCGATGCGCCGCCGATTGATCGGAACAGCGTCCGCGCGCCGGTGTCGCCGCTAATTGAACCACGCGGTGTGCGCGGGCGTGCGTGATGGGGATGGCGGGGGGGAGGCGGGGGTGTTGTGATGGGTGGGACAGTCGGGGGCGGTGGATAATTACCCGCGAGTGCCGTACCCCCCGTGGAGGGTTGGCGGTGAGTTCCCGCTCCGTGGCCGCCACCGCTGCCGACGCGCCGGCGTTTGGCGGCGCGAGAACGGTTTTGTATTTTCCGCAATGGAGGTTTGTTTTTGGGTCGTGCGTTGGATTGTAAAGTCCACGGCATTTACAACCTCGGTACGACGTTTCGCCAGTAGTAATTGATGAAGCTAGTCGTAATTACTGTCGAAGCGTCGTACTCGGATTGTAAATGTCGTGGCTTGGCTCTCCAACACACCAGTGTGCTGTACTAGTATACTACACTATACACTATACACTACTATACACTACACACTAATGCTGTACTAGTGACGAATTGGCCACGTTCTGTTTACGTGACAACCTTTACTAGTCGACTGTGTCGGGTGGTGGCAGGTTTAACGACACATTTATTTATTTACGCGATCTAACCCCAAAAAAAACCTCTTATGGTTGAGACTGGTCGCGAAAGCCCGCTACCAGGAGTTGAGGTGGTTTTGTCTTTATACGCCCCGGCACGTTCGTAACGAGGGCCTAGCTCCCCCCCCGGCCCCCCTCACAATGGCTGTGTCGGAGACGCTGAGAGCCGGGGTTTGAATCTGGGCTGCGGCGATTAAACCGGGATTGTAGTGAGTTCATGGTCTCAGCCCAGACACCGGTGACTTACATAGAGACTCATAGACTCGCACATAGAGACCCATAGACTCACATAGAGACCCATTGACTTACACAGAGATCCATAGACTCACATAGAGACCCATTGACTTACACAGAGACCCATAGACTCACACAAACACCCATATATTCACATAGAGACCCATATACTCACACAGAGACCTATTGACTTACACAGAGACCCATAGACTCACATAGAGACCCATTGACCAACACAGAGACCCATTACATAGAGGCCCATAGGCTTGCACAGAGACCCATAGACTGACATAGAGACCCATATACTCACATAGAGACCCATAGACTTACACAGAGACCCATTGGCTTACATAGAGACCCATATAATTACACAGAGACCCATAGACTCACGCATAGAGATCCATAGACTTCGGCATAGAGATCCATAGACTTACACATCGAGACCCATAGACTTACACAGAGACCCATTTACTCATGTAGTCTGGGTTGTGATCAAGCCGGCTTCTCAGGCGCAGTGAGTTGGTGGCCTCAGCCCAGACACCGGCAAACGCGGCACACCACGTCCAGTATCCCCTCACCTCCTCTGTAGCCGTGGCCGCGGCCGTAGCCGGTCACGTGGACGTCTGCGACCTCCCCCCGTGGAACGTTCACAAGTTAACGACGACGGTGACGTGTGCCGGCAGGCGCGTTCCGCACGCACTCGCCCGCGACCGCTGAGCTAATTGGGTAGCGATGTGCTGTGTGTGGTGGGGGGAGGGCGGGGGGGGGGGGTGGGGGCTGGGGGGTGTTGGGGCTGGGTGATTAGTAGGTGTGGAGGGGGGGGGTAGTGATCGGACTGTCCGTGTCCGAACACGGTGACCGCCGTCGGGGGGTGCGATGGTGGTGACCGGGGCACCGCGGCCAGATCCAACGCTCGCCCTGGCCATGCTCACCTTGACCACGCTCACCCTCGCTCACCCTCGCTCACCCTCGCTCACCCTAACTCACCATTACCACGCTCGCCCTGACCACGCTCACCCTCGCTCTTCCTGACCACGCTCACCCTTGCTCACCCGCGCTCACCCTCGCTCACCCTAACTCACCATTACCACTCTGACCTTGACCATGCTCACCCTCGCTCACCCTTGCTCACCCTAACTCACCATTACCACGCTCACCCTTACCACGCTCACCCTAACTCACCATTACCACGCTCACCTTGACTATGCTCACCCTCGCTCACCCGCACTCACCCTTACCACGCTCACCCTCGCTCACCCGCACTCACCCTTACCACGCTCACCCTCGCTCACCTGCGCTTACCCTCGCTCACCCTCGCTCATTCTCACTCACCCGCACTCACCCGCACTCACCCTCGCTCACCCGCACTCACCCTCGCTCACCCTGACCACACTCACCCTTGCTCACCCGCACTCACCCTGACCACACTCACCCTCGCTCACCCACCCTCAAGCCGCTCGCCATTCTGACCCGCGACGGCGCTCGTAGGAGATCCCGAGCGCGCCTGAGATCGAGCTCCGAGTCGGCGTTAGCTGGCAAAATGAAAAACAAAGTTGTAGTTTCGTTTCGTTTCGCTCGCCGATCGCGTCCGTGGCGCTCGGCACGTGACCCTACGAGTCACGGCTGGAGTCCCTGCCGGAACGCTTCTGAAGGTGGTTGGGAACCGGAGGTGGGGCCGGGTGGTTCGGGGTTCTACTCCGGCTTGCAGCCCCAACCACAGTGGTGACGCTGGGGTTTCGGGTCTAGTGAGTTGGTGATCTCAGCTGATGAATTGCATTGAGACCCGTACACTCACACAGAGACCATAGACTCACATAGAGATGCGTAAACTCACACAGAGACCCATAGACTCACACATAGACCCATAGACTCACATAGAGATGCGTAAACTCACACAGAGACCCATAGACTCACACAGAGACTCATAGACTCACACAGAGACCCATAGACTCACATAGAGATGCGTAAACTCACACAGAGACCCATAGACTCACACAGAGACCCATAGACTCACATAGAGATGCGTAAACTCACACAGAGACCCATAGACTCACACAGAGACCATAGACTCACATATAGATGCGTAAACTCACACAGAGACCCATAGACTCACACAGAGACCCATAGACTCACATAGAGATGCGTAAACTCACACAGAGACCCATAGACTCACACAGAGACCCATAGACTCACACAGAGACCCATAGACTCACATAGAGATGCGTAAACTCACACAGAGACCCATAGACTCACACAGAGACCCATAGACTCACATAGAGATGCGTAAACTCACACAGAGACCCATAGACTCACACATAGACCCATAGACTCACACAGAGACCATAGACTCACACAGAGACCCATAGACTCACACAGAGACCTGTAAACTCGTATCGAGATCCATCAACTCACACAGAGACCCATAGACTCACACATAATCCCATAGACTCACACGGAGATCCATAGACTCACACAGAGACCCATAGACTCACACAGAGACCCATAGACTCACACAGAGACCCATAGACTCACACAGAGACCCATAGACTCACACAGATACCTATAGACTCACACAGAGACCCATACCTTAATCTTAGTTGTCTTGTGGTTGTTGTTGTTTGACTTGCATCCCACTGGGATTTTTGCACACAGTGTTGATATACGGTGCTTTTTCTGCAATATTTTGCTGTCTTCTCTTGGATTTTCTGTTTGCACTCAGTCGCTTTAAGATGTTTTCTTGTTCATGTTTTTGTTTTTTATGTTTGTTGCGGTTGCACCCGATTCAAGAGCCGAATGGCTCACAGGGCGATACCAAATAAATGAAAAACTTGAAACTTGAAATAGACTCGCACAGAGAGACCCATAGACTCACACGGAGTCGCCCGGCGTATCGGCTGTAAAGCCGTGTGACTGGCGCTCACCTCCTCTCTCTCCCTCCTCCGTTGTCGTCCCACAGACAACGACGAGCCGCTGCTGAGCGGCTCGGGCGACGTGTCACGTGAGTGCGCGCAGAAGCTGCTCGAGGCCTGGTCCGACCTGCTCGCCAAGTGGTACGCACACGCACAAGGACACGCGCGGACACGCACAAGGACACGGACACCCGCGGATACGCGTACGGATACGCGTACGGACACGCGTATGGACACGCGTACGGACACGCGTACGGACACGCAGTTTACCGCTCGGACGCGGCGTTGTAGCAACGGGGCGTGCACATTCTGCGTCATGCGAACGGCGTTTCCGAGGGACGGCGTCGCGACGTCTAGCGAGCACTCGGCCGCGTTTAGACCATCGGGCCCCGAAGGGACACGGTGGGACGCGAGGCCACCGCCCGGCCAGGGCTAGAACTCTCCGCTCCTCCCCCCCCCTCGCCACGATCAATCGCGAGCCCCGCTCGCTCCCCCGACCGCCCGGGCTGCCCGGGCTGCCCGGGCTGCCCGGTGAACGCCAATCCCTCGCCGGCGGCGAGAGCGACGATTTGTGAGGCCGCGTCAGGCCGAGTTAGCCGGCGTCGTCGTCGTCGCTCGATTTTGGTGGTTCCCCGGTAGGTCGCCGGCGCGTCTGGCCGAGGTCGGGGGTCAGGGGCGAGGGTTTTAACGGCGCTTGCTAAGTGCTCCGGCGTCAGGTTGAAGGTTCACAGGTGGCTACGCGGGGGGGGGGGGGGGGGGAGCGTTCATGCGCCTCCCCAAGGTCGACTCGGCCTCAAATGAGTACCAGGCGTGGTGCGTAAGCGCATCACCAGGCAAAGGCGGCCGGGCTTGGTGTTGGCCACCATCGGTGCCACTCGCTAACAACGCTTGCCCCTGTGTCGCCTGTTAAAGGCTACACGGAGATCATTACTTTTGTGGTTGCGTGTGTGCGTGTGTGCGTGTGTGCGTGTGTGCGTGTGCGCGTGTGCGCGCCCAAAGGTGCACGCCAACAGCACTTGCCCCAACAGCCTGTTAAACGCTACACAGAGATCATTACTTTTGTGGTTGTGTGTGCGCGCCCAAAGGTGCACGGCCAACAGCACTTGCCCCAACAGCCTGTCAAAGGCTACACAGGGCATCTTTGCCTTTGTGTGTGCGCGTGTGCGGAGCGGACGGCACGCGGCGCGAGCGGAATATCTCTCCGTGTCACCGTCATCGATTCGGAATTGACTCGTCGCCCCGGGGGTGGCGGGGGTGGTGGCGCACAGAGTCTCGGGGGGGGCGGCCTCCGCATCGGCCGTGTCGGTGAGCGACGAGCCCGATCCGCCGACATCCTGAGCTTCAAATCCAAACGGATCATCGCGGACTTCATTTATAACCGGGACGACGCGGCCCGCCGAGGCCGCTCCGTCATCCCTCTCTCGGTGTCGCGAGAGGAGGACGTCTCGAAGGCCCTGGCCGGTCGTCTGCCTCTCGTGAACCGTGCTGATTAGACGCCTTGAGCGTCACACGGCGAATTGATAACACTGGTCAACAACAGTCACGAAAGCTTTAAATCAAAGGTTAAACTAAATCAAGATCGGCCAGTTCACCCGCATCATCAACGCACGACAGCCTGCCTCTGATGCTGCTGCTGCTGCTGATGAGACACCGGTGTGGCGAAACCCGTCCAGAGTCTGTTCGTCTTGCAACAATAATAACAACAACAACATTAATAATAACAACAACAACATCAATAACACTGGTCAACAAAAACAAAAAAAATTCTGGCCTGGACTTTTGCAGCTATTTTAGACTAATTTCAGGGTTCCGATTCCAAATCTGATCTCAGATTCATTCTTTTTAATGCTATCGGCATACCCCATTTTCATTGATTGCAAGTTGTTGCGAGTCAGTGACTGCTTTAGTGTTAAAATATGGTGCTGTATTTTTAGGATAGTGTGTTTATAATATCATTTTATGTAGATTTATTTAATATTTTTCTTCTACCGTTGTTATTGAAAATGCAATATTTGATATCTGTGATAGACAAAAACTGATGCCAGATTTGGAATCAGCACCCCAAAATTGCATTAAACCCGTTGGAATACCTCATGCCAGAAAAAGTGTGTTGACCTGTGTAATTGCATCAACAGCAGCGAACGGCGATCTTGGTCTCCAGGCGTCGCCCACAGATGTCGGTGTCTCCTTCGTACTTGCGCACGCGATTAGGGATGCGGTGGTCAGCGATGCAAAAGCTCGCACAGAGATCCACAGACTCAAGCATGGAGACCCATGGACTTACACAGAGATCCATAGACTCGCACATAGACACCCATGGACTTACACAGAGCTCTATAGACTCACGCATAGAGATCCATAGACGCATGCATAGAGATCTATAGACTAACACAGAGATCCATAGACTCACGCATAGACATCCATAGACTCACGCAGAGATCCATAGACTCACGCATAGAGATCCATAGACTTACACAGAGATCCATAGACTGACTCGTAGAGATCAATATACTCATGCATAGAGATCTATTGACTTACACAGAGATCCATAGACTCACGCATAGAGATCCATAGACGCATGCATAGAGATCCATAGACTTACACAGAGATCCATAGACTCACGCATAGAGATCCATAGACGCATGCATAGAGATCCATAGACTTACACAGAGATCCATAGACTGACTCGTAGAGATCAATAGACTCATGCATAGAGATCTATTGACTTACACAGAGATCCATAGACTCACGCATAGAGATCCATAGACTTACACAGAGATCCATAGACTTACACAGAGATCCATAGACTCACGCATAGAGATCCATAGACTTACACAGAGATCCATAGACGTATGCATAGAGATCCATAGACTTACACAGAGATCCATAGACTGACTCATAGAGATCCATAGACTTACACAGAGATCCATAGACTTACACAGAGATCCATAGACTCACGCATAGAGATCCATAGACGTATGCATAGAGATCCATAGACTTACACAGAGATCCATAGACTCACGCATAGAGATCCATAGACGTATGCATAGAGATCCATAGACTTACACAGAGATCCATAGACTGACTCATAGAGATCCATAGACGTACACAGAGCACTTGCTCCTGCAGCCTGTTAAGGCTACACGGGGGGGGGGGGGGGGGGGGGGGGTGATCTTTTTTCTGTGGTCCATAGTTTGCTTTGCATGACCACAATCGTGGCACTTCTGTGGCTGGTGCCTTTTACATTTCCATACACGGCGGAGACGCACGCACCATCGGCCTGCCGCCGACGGTCCCACCGCCGGTGTCTCCGAGGCGGGGAGGAATGTGAATGCCAGGAGGTGTGCCGCTATCCAGCTCCCGAATGAGGAGCTGTTCACAGCGAATCAGAATAACGACTTTGTGTGCCGGAGGAATCCGATGAGCCGCAAAGCTCTTTCTTTCACGGGTGTTATTCCAGACGACCGCTTCTTGCCACTCCGTTTGCCGGCTTTTGCCGCGTGTCCGGGCGGAGCGAATTGGACGACGTGGCGACGAGCGGTAGCGGCGGCGTCGGTCCCAGAGGGGGGGGGGGGGGTGCACGGGATGATTGGGACTTGGTGTCTGTGGCGGCGATGATATAAACCAACGTGATGAAGCCGCTGCGGCACGAGTCAAAAACAGAACCCGGCACCGACACGCGCTCACTCGCTCGCTCGCCCCTGCGGGCGGCTCGGACGGAGCAAAGCGCCCGTCGGGTGAATTCATCGCGGAGCTGAACGTTATCGGTACATATCAGTGCGAGGAGGAGTGGCGCGCGCACGCACACACGCGCGCACGCACACACGTGCGCACGCACGCACGCGCGCACGCACGCACGCGCGGGGATTATCCTCCTCGGGGGGAGCTCGCGACAGATGTCGCGTCTTGTTTAACCGCGGGTGTGTGATCAATAACGAGCCTCTCGCCAATTAATAATTCATCTCGACGCGCGCCCCGATCGCTCGCGACGTCGAGCCAGGCGCGTAGAGACGCGCGGGGGGCGGGGAGGGGGAGGGGGGTGGCCTGCGTGGCCCCCCCCCCCCCCCAACACGCTTCGATCGCACGGGGGCGGCTACGTGGTCTGGGGAGGTCAGCGGGGGGGGGGGGGCAGGGGGGGGTGTGGTGACGTGGCCCCGGACGGAAGTGCGTTGTCTACCTGTTGCACAGGTTTCTTATCTTGTTTAATATTTCTACGCAGAGAGAGAGAGAGAGAGCATCTGAGCTCAAGGCGCTCTACGGCAGAGTTTCATCGCGGGAACAATAACGGAGTTGATTCGGATGGCAGGGGCAGCGCACGATGGGGGCTACAGGGGAGGGATGGGGCGGAGTGGAGGGGCGAGGGGAGGGAAGAGGAAGGGGGGAGAAGAGGTGAGGATATGAGAGAGGAACAGAAAGAGGTTAAGGAGGAGGGCTGCTTAATGTACTGGGGTAGTGCTTAGTCTATGGGCAGTGCTGAGTCTATGGACAGTGCTGAGTCTATAGTGCAGTGCTGAGTCTATGGGCAGTGCTGATGTGTCCGTCCTTGTGTCGATTACGTCTCGCGTCCACGCTGTCCGTCCATTTGTCCAAGGACGTTCCCGGCTCCACTGTCCGCACGCACAGAAGAGGTTCCCATCGTCGGCGCATAATTGCCGAGCGATTTAATTCCCATTAAAGTAACACGCTTCGATTGGCTGACCTCACGATCCCTTCCCATCAATTCCTGCCCCTCCGGCCACCTCCCCCCCCCCCCCTCTCCACCGCCCCCACCCCTCCACTCATCCTACCCCCCCCCCCTCTCCCCATAACACCCCTTCCCCTCCTCTACCAAAAAGCAAAGATCCCCCCTATAGCCTTCGCAGACTGTTGGGGCAAGTGCTGTTAGCGAGCAGCGCTTATGCAGGCTGGCACGGCGCACGAGGGGGTGGGTCTAAATATGTCCGTGCACCGCATCGGGTGCTCATCTGAGGCTGAGTCGACCTAGGATGGGGCCCAGGACCGATGCGGATAATCGTCACCGGTGCTGGTGACCGTGAGCGGGAATCGAACCCGGGTCGCCGGGTTCGTGGCGCGGAGACCTTCCAGCCGCGTCACCGCTCCCCGCGTTGCCGCTTCTCCACCACCACCACAACCACCACAACCACCACCACCACAACCACCACAACCGCCACCACCACCACCACAACCGCCACCACCACCACCACCACAACCGCCACCACCACCACCACAACCACCACCACCACCACCACAACCACCACAACCACCACCACAACCACGAGCAGCAGCAGCAGCAGCTCCCATCAGCACTGCGCCACGGTGACCACGTGAGGTTAATGACTCATTAAGGGACTTGTGTGCGGCGGGGAGGAAGGGGGGGGGCGGTGTTTGCCCGGCGCTAGAGAGAGAGGGGGGGGGGGGGTGAAGGGCGGACGTGTTGGAGTGACGACGGCGAGAACGTCACTGCTGCTGGATGGGGGGGGGGGTCGTGTGGGGGGGGGGGGGTCCCGCACAGTGGAGCGTGGCGCGTTGTCTCCGCACTGCGAGTCTCGGTGCGAGTCCGTCGGTCTCCGCGTGCGAGTCGCGTATCCTGTGCGAGTCCGTCGGTCTCCGCGTGCGAGTCGCGTATCCTGTGTGAGTCCGTCGGACTCCGCGTGCGAGTCGCGTATCCTGTGTGAGTCCGTCGGACTCCGCGTGCGAGTCGCGTATCCTGTGTGAGTCCGTCGGACTCCGCGTGCGAGTCGCGTATCCTGTGTGAGTCCGTCGGGCTCCGCGTGCGAGTCGCGTATCCTGTGTGAGTCCGTCGGACTCCGCGTGCGAGTCGCGTATCCTGTGTGAGTCCGTCGGACTCCGCGTGTGAGTCGCGTATCCTGTGTGAGTCCGTCGGACTCCGCGTGCGAGTCGCGTATCCTGTGTGAGTCCGTCGGGCTCCGCGTGCGAGTCGCGTATCCTCTGTGAGTCCGTCGGTCTCCGCGTGTGAGTCGCGTATCCTGTGTGAGTCCGTCAGTCTCCGTGTGCGAGTCGCGTATCCTGTGTGAGTCCGTCGGTCTCCGCGTGCGAGTCGCGTATCCTGTGTGAGTCCGTCGGGCTCCGCGTGTGAGTCGCGTATCCTGTGTGAGTCCGTCGGGCTCCGCGTGTGAGTCGCGTATCCTGTGTGAGTCCGTCGGTCTCCGTGTGCGAGTCGCGTATCCTGTGTGAGTCCGTCGGTCTCCGCGTGCGAGTCGCGTATCCTGTGTGAGTCCGTCGGTCTCCGTGTGCGAGTCGCGTATCCTGTGTGAGTCCGTCGGTCTCCGCGTGCGAGTCGCGTATCCTGTGTGAGTCCGTCGGTCTCCGCGTGTGAGTCGCGTATCCTGTGTGAGTCCGTCGGTCTCCGCGTGCGAGTCGCGTATCCTGTGTAAGTCCGTCGGTCTCCGCGTGTGAGTCGCGTATCCTGTGTGAGTCCGTCGGTCTCCGTGTGCGAGTCGCGTATCCTGTGTGAGTCCGTCGGTCTCCGCGTGCGAGTCGCGTATCCTGTGTGAGTCCGTCGGTCTCCGCGTGCGAGTCGCGTATCCTGTGTGAGTCCGTCGGTCTCCGCGTGCGAGTCGCGTATCCTGTGTGAGTCCGTCGGTCTCCGCGTGTGAGTCGCGTATCCTGTGTGAGTCCGTCGGTCTCCGCGTGCGAGTCGCGTATCCTGTGTAAGTCCGTCGGTCTCCGCGTGTGAGTCGCGTATCCTGTGTGAGTCCGTCGGTCTCCGCGTGTGAGTCGCGTATCCTGTGTGAGTCCGTCGGGCTCCGCGTGTGAGTCGCGTATCCTGTGTGAGTCCGTCGGTCTCCGTGTGCGAGTCGCGTATCCTGTGTGAGTCCGTCGGTCTCCGCGTGTGAGTCGCGTATCCTGTGTGAGTCCGTCGGGCTCCGCGTGCGAGTCGCGTATCCTCTGTGAGTCCGTCGGGCTCCGCGTGTGAGTCGCGTATCCTGTGTGAGTCCGTCGGGCTCCGCGTGCGAGTCGCGTATCCTGTGTGAGTCCGTCGGGCTCCGCGTGCGAGTCGCGTATCCTGTGTGAGTCCGTCGGTCTCCGCGTGTGAGTCGCGTATCCTGTGTGAGTCCGTCGGGCTCCGCGTGTGAGTCGCGTATCCTGTGTGAGTCCGTCGGTCTCCGTGTGCGAGTCGCGTATCCTGTGTGAGTCCGTCGGTCTCCGCGTGCGAGTCGCGTATCCTGTGTGAGTCCGTCGGTCTCCGTGTGCGAGTCGCGTATCCTGTGTGAGTCCGTCGGTCTCCGCGTGCGAGTCGCGTATCCTGTGTGAGTCCGTCGGTCTCCGCGTGTGAGTCGCGTATCCTGTGTGAGTCCGTCGGTCTCCGCGTGTGAGTCGCGTATCCTGTGTGAGTCCGTCGGGCTCCGCGTGTGAGTCGCGTATCCTGTGTGAGTCCGTCGGTCTCCGCGTGCGAGTCGCGTATCCTGTGTGAGTCCGTCGGTCTCCGTGTGCGAGTCGCGTATCCTGTGTGAGTCCGTCGGTCTCCGCGTGCGAGTCGCGTATCCTGTGTAAGTCCGTCGGTCTCCGCGTGTGAGTCGCGTATCCTGTGTGAGTCCGTCGGGCTCCGCGTGTGAGTCGCGTATCCTGTGTGAGTCCGTCGGTCTCCGCGTGCGAGTCGCGTATCCTGTGTGAGTCCGTCGGTCTCCGCGTGCGAGTCGCGTATCCTGTGTGAGTCCGTCGGTCTCCGCGTGCGAGTCGCGTATCCTGTGTAAGTCCGTCGGTCTCCGCGTGTGAGTCGCGTATCCTGTGTGAGTCCGTCGGTCTCCGCGTGTGAGTCGCGTATCCTGTGTGAGTCCGTCGGGCTCCGCGTGTGAGTCGCGTATCCTGTGTGAGTCCGTCGGTCTCCGTGTGCGAGTCGCGTATCCTGTGTGAGTCCGTCGGTCTCCGCGTGTGAGTCGCGTATCCTGTGTGAGTCCGTCGGGCTCCGCGTGCGAGTCGCGTATCCTCTGTGAGTCCGTCGGGCTCCGCGTGTGAGTCGCGTATCCTGTGTGAGTCCGTCGGTCTCCGCGTGCGAGTCGCGTATCCTGTGTGAGTCCGTCGGGCTCCGCGTGCGAGTCGCGTATCCTGTGTGAGTCCGTCGGGCTCCTTTGACGCTCTCTGTGCTCCGGTGCGAACGTGTCATTTGCGTCGCCTCGTGTGGTTAGCGACGCAAATTTGAAAAGTAGAGAGAGAAGTAATTAAATACGCATTGTCGCCATCGCGGAGACAAATGGAGGCCGGCCGAGTCCTCGCCGTGGAATGTGTCCTCCCCCCACGTCCGTCTCCCGTGTCCCCACGTGTCCCCTGTCCCCCGTCCGCCTCGTCCCTGGCCCCCTGTCCCTATGTCCCCGTGTCCCCGTGTCCCCATGCATCTCCGTGTCCCCGTGTCTCCACGTGTCCCCGTGTCCCCATGCATCTCCGTGTCCACGTGTCTCCACGTGTCCCCGTGTCCCCACGCATCTCCGTGTCCCCGTGTCTCCACGTGTCCCCACGCATCTCCGTGTCCCCGTGTCTCCACGTGTCCCCGTGTCCCCATGCATCTCCGTGTCCCCGTGTCTCCACGTGTCCCCGTGTCCCCACGCATCTCCGTGTCCCCGTGTCTCCACGTGTCCCCACGCATCTCCGTGTCCCCGTGTCTCCACGTGTCCCCGTGTCCCCATGCATCTCCGTGTCCCCATGCATCTCCGTGTCCCCGTGTCTCCACGTGTCCCCGTGTCCCCATGCATCTCCGTGTCCCCGTGTCTCCACGTGTCCCCGTGTCCCCACGCATCTCCGTGTCCCCGTGTCTCCACGTGTCCCCGTGTCCCCATGCATCTCCATGCATCTCTGTGTCCCCATGTCCCCGTGTCCCCGTGTCTCCACGCGTCCCCGTGTCCCCCTGTCTCCACGTGTCCCCGTGTCCGCACGCATCTCCGTGTCCCCGTGTCTCCACGTGTCCCCGTGTCCGCACGCATCTCCGTGTCCCCGTGTCCCCGTGTCTCCACGCGTCCCCGCTCTCCTGTCCCGTCGCCCCCTTCTCGTCGCCTCCTTACCCACCCCCACCTCAATCCACTCACTGACACCCCCCCCCCCCCCCCACTTCTTCGTCTCTTCTAACCTCTACTCACCTTCACGCCCCCCCCCCCGTGCCCCCCCCCCCCGTGCCCCCCTCGCCCCCCCAGGCACGGCAACCCGAGCGTGCGCCCGCGCCAGCTCCCGGCGCTGGTGCGTGGCGGAGTCCCCGAGGCGCTTCGGGGCGACGTGTGGCAGCTGCTCGCCGGTTGCCGTGACGACGACGCCATGCTTGACAACTACCGCATGCTCGTCGCCAAGGTGAGCCAACGTCGCCGCGGCAACCCCCCCCACCCCCCACCACCGCCCACTCCCCCCCCACGTGACGCGGCCACCGGCCCTCGACCTCCCCGCGACCCTTTCCGGTGACCCCGTGAACTGACCGTGACCTGCCTGTGACCTCCCCGTGACCCCGCGTTGGATCGCCCCGGTGTTCAAGACGACGTGGGCGAGAGTGCGGGGTACGTCATGTGCCCACTGTTCTCCTCGGACTTTTTACTTTTTTACATTTTTACTTTTGCGTTGCGACCGTCCGGAGCACCCACGGTAAGTGAGCGGCCCCGCGGACGCGGATGTGACGGAGCTGCTTCCAAGGTCTCTCCCCTGTCGTCGCAGCTGCATCGCGTGAGCCGCTTTAGCTTTACCTTTGGCGTCGCACCCATTTCCGTGAGCGATGAACCGGCTGCCGGCGCCTCGACGAGTAAGGAGCATCTGGGTTCTCTCCCCTGATGCACAAGGGTGCCTCTGCTGTTGCTCAGCACAGCACTATATTTTGGACAAACTTCTTAAGATAGGATCACAGAGCTTGGGAAATTGTTGGAGGTTGAGTGTAACCCCCTTTCCCGCCGCCCTCGCACGCACGGGTTTTCTCCGGGTACTCCGATATCCATCCACTCGTTTGTAGAGTTAGCCAAATACACAAATGTAGGACCACAGAACTTGGGCAATTATTAACAACGCCGGTTCTGACTGCCCTTCTCGCTTGTCTGTGTCATTCGCCTATATGACCACCGTCACCACCACCACCACCAAGCGCCTCTATCACCACCACCACCACCACCACCAAGCGCCTCTATCACCACCACCACCACCAACCGCCTCCATCACCACCGTCACCACCACCACCACCAACCGCCTCTATCACCACCGTCACCACCACCACCGTCACCGCCATCAACCGCCTCTATCACCACCACCACCACCAACCGCCTCTATCACCACCGTCACCACCACCACCACCGCCGTCAACAGCAGCAGTGACCAACCCGCCATTAACATGAGCAGCACCGCCGCCACCTTCCGCCACTCCACGCTTCTGCCGCCCACGCGGCTGTATTAATATGCGGCGAGTGTGCTTGTTCTGTGTGTGGTTGTATTTTAATCAAATTCCTCTTTTCTTTGCTGGGGGTGGGGGGGGGGGCTCCTGTGACTCACATCTCGCGGCACGCACTCCGCACCAATTGCACTGCCTCTTATCATGGTCCCAGGCATTCGTGGTCTGATGACGATCCCAGCGATCCTGGCCGCAATGCGGGCCCTGCGATCCTTGCCGGGACGCGCTCCCACCGATTCTTCGCCAGTTAATTACCGGTTCCTGTCACACTCGTGCAGTAAAATGTCGAGAGCGTGTACCGCGTTGTGACCTGGGCCTGCCGCCGTGCTGTTTGTTCGTCGGCGTGAGCCAATTGGTGCTTTGGATAAACCCAGAGGCCACACGCAAAGACAAAGATCCCCCGTGTAGACTCCACGGACTGTTGGGGCAAGTGCTGTTAACGAGCACCTGTGAAGGCCGCGACGGCACACGAGGGGGTGGATGGGCAGCCCCACGCCCGGCCGCCTTTGTCTCCCTCGTGGCGATATTTTTAGGCATCGCACCAGGTACTCATTTGAGGCTGAGTCGACCTAGGGGAGGTCCAGGACCGGTTCAGATAATCGTCACGGGCGTTGGCCGTGAGCGGGAATTGAACTCGGGTAGCCAGGTTCGTAGCGCAGCGCGCTAACCGCTGCGCCACCGCTCCCCACACTCACACACCTAGCCTGGCTCGTGCCAGCCTAGGTGGCTCGTGCCAGGCTAGGTGCACCGGAAGGTTTCCTCGTGGCAGCTGAGATCTGTTATCAGCTCGTAGCTACGGGGCTCTTTGTTCCACAGGCCCTCCCCTCCCCCACGCTACCCCCCCTCCCCACCGCCCCTGCCCCCCTCCCCCTCCACACAGCTGACGAGGTCACAGGGGTCGAACACTTCACACCTGCTCGCGATAACAACAACAACCGCTGCACCACTGCCATTGTCCCACACCTCTAAGTAGCATGCTTGGCTACGCGCGGCGCGAATGAGGTTCAACATACGTACGGGTGGAAATGGTGGTGATTGTGGTGATTGTGGTGATCGTGGTGATTGTGGTGATTGTGGTGATTGTGGTGATTGTGGTGATTGTGGTGACATCTTCTTGGTTCTTTCGGTAAAGTCACGTAGAATGGAAATAATAAAATAAAACATAATAAAATAATTCTCACGACGTTTCGGCATTGTGGCCGAAACGTCGTGAGAATTATTTAATTATGTTTTACTTTATTATTTTATTATTTCCATTCTACGTGACTTTACCGAAAGAACCAAGAAGATGAATCCCTGCAGTCACGAAAGCTTTAAATCGAAAAAAAAAAGATTGTGGTGACGTTCATCGTGGTGACAGTGGTGGAGATGGTGATGATGGTGGTGGTTTTGATGATCCTCCGGCTTTCCCCTCCACATTTAGAATCAACATCAGCCGTTCAGAGTATTTCGCTGCTCTTGATTTCCACGCGACGAGCCACTTCGTTGAGCTACCAGGTGTGATGGGCAGGACAGAGAGCTTCATATCGCTCAGTGGGGCCTTGCCGGGTAAAATAAAAATAAACATTCGTGTCGTTTAGTGGTGGGGCTTCTTTAGCGAATGCTTTTTCACAGTTAGCGCATTGGCTACACGAGAGAGAAAAAAAAAACAACCAACCCAAATTAACATGCTTTGATATACGTACGCCGATGTTACATTGCCAGTGGACGTCAACCCAAGTGGCCACAGAGCCACGCAGCGGCCTCCTTGCCTGGGGGGGTTCAGCGTGGGGTGCTCCCCCCCCCACCCCTCTTCCAAGACTCCGAGACGACGCCGGCCTAGACAGTGAGGCCACGTGGCACCCTCGAGCGGGCGGCCGGAGGGGTAGAGGGGCCCCGTCCGCCGGCAGGCAATTGCAGGGCTGCGCCTTCATCTCCACCTGTGCCGTAATGCTTGCCAGCGCCGCGTCTCCGGCAGCGTGGGGGTCTACGCGGACCCCCCACTGCCCCCCCCCCACCGCCCCCCCACTGCCCCCCCCCCACCGCCCCCCCCCCCACCGCCCCCCCACTGCCCCCCCCCACCGCCCCCCCCCCCCGCGGCAGATGTCGGCGGGTGCGACGTGCCGGGGCGGTTTAAACGAAATGACGACAAATTGTTTGAGTTTGTGTTTGACCAAACTGCCGAGATGGAAGTCAGTAGCGCGTCACTACCGCCGCCATCGCCGTCGTCGTCACGGTCGATCCACTGCTGGATGACGACGGTGACGGTGATGATGATGGTCTTGTGGTGGAGGCCCCACGAGCGAGGCACCGTCCGTACGTTCGGGGCGCACGCGGCGAGTCGGGGGGCGCCCCCGTTCTCACACGCGCCGCCCGTGTCATTAATTAGCCCTCTCGCTCTCTCGCTCTCACCCAGCCTCTCGTCCTCCTCCTCCCCCCCCACCCCCGCCACCGCCTCTCCCATTCACTGTTGTGGTTGTTGCTGCTGCTGGAGGTCAACGAATCGTGAAATTGAATTACCCTCCAAAAACACAAACGGGGCGATGACGTTGGGGCCCCGCCGGCCACGCGGCAGATCGGCAGCGACGGACGCTCGCACGGCGGCCTTTCGTCGTCGTCGTTGTCGTCACCATGATCAATCCGCTGCTGGATGGCGACGGCGAAAGTGCAACGGCGTTATGGCACAGCCACAGCACCACCTTACGATCCTGATGGTGATGCAAGAAATCCACATCGCGACCCGGCAAAGTGACGGAGGTAGAAAAATAATAGATTGCGACGTCTACTTCGGCAGTTCTTTCTTGTTGCGGTTGTCCCTCCCGATGACGATCGCTTGTGTTGCGATTGAAACGTCGTGATCGATTATTTTTCTACCTACGTGACTTTACCAAAAGAAGTAACGTGTATGGATTCCTGCAGTCACGAAAGCTTCAAATCGAGATCACATCGGTGCGCGTTGCATACATAGATTTCACCACAATAGAGCTTTCTTTTTTTATTTGGGTTGGATCACGTAAATATATAAATGCGTCGTTAATCTCGACACCACCCGGCACAGCCAATTAGTAAGGTGTGTCACGGAAACAGAACGTGGCAATCCGGTGTTGGAGAGTAACCCCACCACAACATTTACAATTCGTGTACCGTGCCGTTTCGCCGGTAATCACATCATGCGATTTGTGACCACCAAATGCGAGCTTGGGCAACACAACAACAACAACAACAACACAAACAACAAAACCGTCCCAGACCACGCCAAGACGACTCACAGCCCCTCAGTGATATTCCACAGAGATGAAACACATGGGCAGCCTTTTTCACGCGTTTTTGCAAAATAAACGCAATCGGCAAATCTCGACTTAAAGCTTTCGTGACTGCAGGAATTCATATTTTTGGGTCTTTCGGTAAAGTCACGTAGATAGGTTCAAAGAAAATAACAAAAACCTACGACGTTTCGATCACAACACGAGCGATCGTCATCCTCCAAAGAAAACGCAATCAGCAGTTTCCTGATGAACTGCACTGCGGTTTCTCTCGTCTTTAGGTCACCATAGGAATGAAAATATTTGAGCAGATCCGATACGCGTGACAGCCCTCTTGCGGATCGGATTCGCGATCACGAAGGCCCAATCAAGCGCGGAAAAGCCACCACACGCAGGGCTTCCGTCTGCAGGAGGATGTCACCACAACTCTGGTCGTCCACCTGATGATGCTGGTTGCAATTACTGGCGAAACGTCACGGAACTCGAATTGTAAATGTTGTGGTGGGTTTACTCTCCAACACACCGGTGGTGCTGTACCAGTAACGAATCGACACATTCTGTTCACGTGACACAGCTTTGATAATTGGCTGTGTCGGGTGGTGGCTGCGGGTTCAACGACACATTTAGATCTTCTTGGTTCTTTCGGTAAAGTCACGTAGAATGGAAAAAATAAAACATAATAAAAATAAAACATAATAAAGTTATTCTCACGACGTTTCGGCCACAACGCAAGCAGCCGTCCTCAGGTGAAGAACAAGGTCTGTCGAGAAGACAGAGTCTGAATGAGACACCCCAGGCTTGGAGCGTCTATTTAAGCTGGGTTGGAGAGTGGAATAGCGCCTTGACCAAAAAATTTGCATATCAAGAGGAATTTAGCATATTTATGACGCGATCGAACCCAACTGCCTCTGTTGTGCATAGCCACCCATGCTCACCGCCGCGGAGTCTGAACTCTGGAAACCGTAGATGCAGATCATCCCCCCCTCCTCCTCCCCCCACCGCAACTGTGAGAGCCCCATGAGCTTGGCTAATGCCAACGATGAATCACATCTGTGAAGTGGAAGAAGGTGAAAAAAATAATACGAGCCATCATCGTAACACAAAGAAAACATTCCCTCTTGCCGTTTTTTTTTTTTAACGAGCCTTCCGTGTCGTCGTCGTCATCGTCGTCGTCGTCCTTTGCTTTGCTGCTGGAGTCTGAAGCTGGATTTAGGGTCACGGGGGGTCGTGCTCGACTGATTCTCAAGCCGGCCCGGGCGGCGATTGAAATCAGAGGTCGTCTCCCTCCGCGTGCGGCGGCGTCGAGGAAGAAGCTGTGAATCGTCCAACGGGAGGCGGTCGATGAGCCAGATAATTGTCGCGAGGAGCAGTCGGAGCGGTGATTTTCGCCGCTGTTGCCACGACGATGATGATGATGGTGATGATGATGCCGATGCCTCACTCCTCCGCCCTGGTGTACGTGAATCAGGCGGGTTCGAATCATCGTCATGAGCCCCACGCCCCCCTCAGTTGCTTGCCCACGCCACTACTGGCGGTGAGGGCCTCCGCTCGAAGCCGCATGTCCGGAGAGGTCCCTTCTCGCGGCTGTTTTTGGCCTACTTGTCCACGCAGCCTGGACGCATTTAACGCTGGAGATGGGAGTTACCCACACTTTACACCCCACCAGTCTCACATAGCGGAGCCAGGATTTTCAGGTAGAGGGGGGGGCAACCCCTCCAGCAATGAGAAATGATAGAGGAGTTGATCATTGGTTTTTTACCCTTCCATCTGGCAACAAAACTGACACACAATACCTGCAGTCATAATGCAAACAAAAACACAACTCTGATAATAGTGCACATTATCAGAGTTATGTTTTTGTTTGCATTATGACTGCAGGTATTGTGGTCTATGCAAACATGACTCCTTGTAAAAAAAAGGTGTCAGTTTTGTTGCCAGATGGAAGGGTAAAAAAACAATTATCATATTTTTTTACTGGCAAATGAGGTTCCAATGGTGATAGAGGAGTTGTTAGTAAGTAAGGACTTGTCCCTTGCTTTTTATTCGACGCGTGTGCGGCGATGGCGCAGACATCGATCGAGGGTCGAGTTCGAACCGCGTCGTGTGATCGGCATCGCGCTCGCTGAAGCTGTTGATGTCGTCAGGGAAGTCGTGTGCCCTGTATACGCAACTGCGCACAATTCTGTGAGTCACTTATAACTGCTTTGCCGTTACTTATTGCCAATTATGGACTCAGACTATTGTCCTGTCATCTCATAGAGTCCCTGGCACGCAATAATATGCTACACAGTGGCAGTGGGGGTCGCAAAATGCCGATGTATTACTAATAAACCCCAATGATCCGATTGAAATTAGGGATTTCGATCGGATCATTGGGGGGGGAGGCACGTACCACCCCACCCCCTCCCGCCCACTGGCTCCGCCAGTGACAATCTCCAACACGTTGCGGAGCTTTATTTGAACGTTTGGCCAACTCCATTTACAACTGCGTGTGTACATACACACGTGTGTGTGTGTGTATATACACGTGTGTGTGTGTGTGTACATACATACACACGTGTGTGTGTGTATATACACGTGTGTGTATGTGTACATACATACACACGTGTGTGTATGTGTGTATACACGTGTGTGTGTATGTGTGTACATACACACACACGTGTGTGTGTGTATATATACACGTGTGTGTGTATGTGTGTACACACATACACGTGTGTGTATATATATACGTGTGTGGATACACGTGTGTGTGTGTATGTACATACACACGCGTGTGTGTGTATAAACCCACACACTTGAGACGATACAAAGAGTGCCGGAAGAGAGCCCACGCGGTCGAGGCGCTGCGACGGGGCTAACACAATCTCCATCATTGCCCAAGCTCTGCGGACCTATGTTGGAACGTTCAGCTCTCAACTGCACTCACAGGCGAGTGTCTCTAGGCGCCTGGGGGTGAGGGTAGGGAGTGGGGGACTGGGGTGTGGGCTGCGTGGCGGAGGGGGGGGAAGGTGGTGGGGGGGGTTGGTGGGGGGGGTTGGTGGGGGGGGTTGGTGGGGGGGGGGGTTGGTGGGGGGAGGGGTTGCGTGGGTGGCGCGTGGCCCCCCCCCCACGCGCTCACGCCAATCACCCAGCCTGTCACCACGCCCCTTTATTACCGCGCGCTTAATTGGAAAGCGAGCGATATTAATTGACTTGCAGGGGTCGCGTGGGAGCGCGCGTGACCTTTGATATTATTTAGTGATGAAGCTCGCTGGATGGGGTGGGAGGGGGGCGGTGGTGGCGGTGGAGACGATGGAGAGGGGTGAGTGGGTGGGTGGGTGGGGTGGTGGGGGAGTTTATATAAATAAATAAATCGTGATTATTATTTACGAAAGCATTACCGTGGGCCGTAAGGTAATATTACGGGAGAGAGGGAGGGAGGGCGGTAGGGTCCTTTGTTGAGATGACACCTTCAGAATTCTTCACACGCAACATCGTCGACAAAGCAGCAGCAGCACATCGCTCCATCTCCGCGAGTGGTCCTAGCACATCGCTCCATCTCCACGGGTGGTCCTAGCACATCGCTCCATCTCCACGGGTGGTCCTAGCACATCGCTCCATCTCCGCGAGTGGTCCTGGCACATCGCTCCATCTCCACGAGTGGTCCTAGCACATCGCTCCATCTCCACGGGTGGTCCTAGCACATCGCTCCATCTCCACGAGTGGTCCTGGCACATCGCTCCATCTCCACGAGTGGTCCTAGCACATCGCTCCATCTCCGCGAGTGGTCCTGGCACATCGCTCCATCTCCACGAGTGGTCCTAGTACATCGCTCCATCTCCACGAGTGGTCCTAGTACATCGCTCCATCTCCACGAGTGGTCCTAGTACATCGCTCCATCTCCACGAGTGGTCCTAGTACATCGCTCCATCTCCACGAGTGGTCCTAGCACATCGCTCCATCTCCACGAGTGGTCCTAGTACATCGCTCCATCTCCGCGAGTGGTCCTAGCACATCGCTCCATCTCCACGAGTGGTCCTAGTACATCGCTCCATCTCCGCGAGTGGTCCTAGCTCATCGCTCCATCTCCGCGGGTGGTCCTAGCACATTGCTCCATCTCCGCGGGTGGTCCTAGCACATCGCTCCATCTCCACGAGTGGTCCTAGCTCATCGCTCCATCTCCGCGGGTGGTCCTAGTACATCGCTCCATCTCCACGAGTGGTCCTAGTACATCGCTCCATCTCCACGAGTGGTCCTAGTACATCGCTCCATCTCCACGAGTGGTCCTAGTACATCGCTCCATCTCCACGAGTGGTCCTAGCACATCGCTCCATCTCCACGAGTGGTCCTAGTACATCGCTCCATCTCCGCGAGTGGTCCTAGCACATCGCTCCATCTCCACGAGTGGTCCTAGTACATCGCTCCATCTCCGCGAGTGGTCCTAGCTCATCGCTCCATCTCCGCGGGTGGTCCTAGCACATTGCTCCATCTCCGCGGGTGGTCCTAGCACATCGCTCCATCTCCACGAGTGGTCCTAGCTCATCGCTCCATCTCCGCGGGTGGTCCTAGCACATCGCTCCATCTCCGCGGGTGGTCCTAGCACATCGCCCCATCTCCGCGAGTGGTCCTAGCACATCGCTCCATCTCCACGAGTGGTCCTAGCTCATCGCTCCATCTCCGCGGGTGGTCCTAGCACATCGCTCCATCTCCGCGGGTGGTCCTAGCACATCGCTCCATCTCCGCGAGTGGTCCTAGCACATCGCTCCATCTCCACGAGTGGTCCTAGCACATCGCTCCATCTCCACGAGTGGTCCTAGCACATCGCTCCATCTCCACGAGTGGTCCTAGCACATCGCTCCATCTCCACGAGTGGTCCTAGCTCATCGCTCCATCTCCACGAGTGGTCCTAGCTCATCGCTCCATCTCCACGAGTGGTCCTAGCTCATCGCTCCATCTCCACGAGTGATCCTAGCACATCGCTCCATCTCCACGAGTGGTCCTAGCACATCGCTCCATCTCCACGAGTGGTCCTAGCACATTGCTCCATCTCCACGAGTGGTCCTAGCACATCGCTCCATCTCCACGAGTGATCCTAGCACATCGCTCCATCTCCACGAGTGGTCCTAGCACATCGCTCCATCTCCACGAGTGGTCCTAGCACATCGCTCCATCTCCACGGGTGGTCCTAGCACATCGCTCCATCTCCACGGGTGGTCCTAGCACATCGCTCCATCTCCACGAGTGGTCCTAGAACATCGCTCCATCTCCACAGATGGTCCTAGCACATCGCTCCATCTCCACGAGTGGTCCTAGAACATCGCTCCATCTCCACAGATGGTCCTAGCACATCGCTCCATCTCCACGAGTGGTCCTAGCACATCGCTCCATCTCCATGAGTGGTCCTAGCACATTGCTCCATCTCCATGAGTGGTCCTAGCACATCGCTCCATCTCCACGAGTGGTCCTAGCACATCGCTCCATCTCCACGAGTGGTCCTAGCACATCGCTCCATCTCCAGGAGTGGTCCTAGCACATCGCTCCATCTCCGCGGGTGGTCCTAGCACATCGCTCCATCTCCGCGGGTGGTCCTAGCACATCGCTCCATCTCCGCGGGTGGTCCTAGCTCATCGCTCCATCTCCACGAGTGGTCCTAGAACATCGCTCCATCTCCACGGGTGGACGTCCTCACCGGCTACGGCCGGATTTCGATTCCCTGCTCACGGCCACCCACCACCAACGCCGGTGGCGATTATCTGAACCGGTCCTGGGCCTCCTCCTAGGTTGACTCGGCCTCAAATGAGTCCCTGGTGCGATGTGTCGTCAACATTGCCACGTGGGATAACAAATGACGGCGGGTGCGTGGTGCTGGCCACCCACCCACCTCCCCTCGTGCGCCGTGCCGGCCTTGATAGGCGCTGCTTGCTAACAGCAGTTGCCCCAACACTCTGTGAAGTGGATTATGTGAGTGGGTTAGCGGCCTGTGACGCAGAGACCTAGACACTGCGTCGTGTTATTGATACGAGACCCATGAGATGTAGCCCAATGGGGTGCTGAAACATGTACCGCATAAGCAGTTCAGCAACTCCTCTACTTACGAACGAGTTATGTTCCAAAGGTCTGTTCGTAAGTCGATGTGTTCGTAAGTTCAACTCGACATGGAAACAAAACACGGGGGAATGACTTTGGAAGTTGAATAATCTCGCGTAGATGTAGATGCCACTGGTGTCGTCACGTTATCTAGATGCCACTGGCTTTTGATGTTCTGCAGATGTAGATGCCACTGGTGTCTTCGCGTTGTGTAGATGCCATTGGTTCTTCACGTTATGTAGATGTAGATGTCGAAATAATGCACTCCCAGAACGACGGCGTGCGGCTGATGGAATGTGTAATGAACACAATTTACGTGTTTTTGTGTGTGTGTGTGTGGAGAGATGGATATGTGAAGGTGACTTTGTGTCTACTTATCTAATGCGTCCCATGTGGCACTATTGTCGTGTGTTTGTGTGTGCTGAGAAGCCCCGTGTGAGTGGGACACTGTCCATGGGTCTTGAAACGTAGAACCGATGTAACAGTGTCACTCTGAGTGCATCTGTGAGTGGGGAGCCGTCCGTGGTGCTAAAACATCGAACCCGTATACTGCATACAAAAAACATAGATAAACGGACGATACATCCACCTTCATCTATCTGTCTCGCCTCATAAAAAAAAAATATAAAATATAAATCTTTACACAACCCATCGGCACCCCACGGCCTTCTGGGAGGGAATAATTTCAGCAGCGTTTATTCTGTACAAGTAAACTGTGGACTGGTGCGCAGCGAGGCATATGAACGAGGCGCGTTGTCCGCTTATATTCTCCACAGCGACGCTAATGATTTGTCTTGAGCCACATTCTGTAAAGCGTTATTGCTGCGAGGTCCGTTGGTGGAGGTTAGCAGCTCTCATTACATACACACATTAGAGGGGAGCTGCCCAGGATACTGAAACCTACATCCCACTTACTGCACTCGATCGTGTTATTGGTGTGAGTGCGTGTGTGGAGGCCAGAGGTCGCAAACGGGTTTGATTCCTTACCCGTACCTGTACCCGGCCGCACCAGGGTCGCAAACGGGTATCGGGTACCTGATTGCGACCTCTGGGATGAAGCCATGTTGCAGGCGCGGGTGGGTTGATTCTAGGAATTTAAATTGTGAGAAGAGACAAGACGTTGGGAAATGAGTGACAAACAGTTACTCACCAGTGACTCACGGCCTACCCGTACCCGTACCCGGCCGCACCAGGGTCGCAAACGGGTACCCGTACGCGTACCCAGCCGGGTACGGGTAGCCGGGTATCGGGTAGGGTACGGGTATCGGGTACCCGGTTGCGACCTCTGGTGGAGGCCAGAGGCCGGTACTGAAACCTACATCCCACATACTGCACTCCGATCTGAGGGTAGCTGTCCACGGTACTGAAACCTACATCCTACGTACTGCACTCGATCGTGTTATTGGTGTGAGTGCGTGTGTGGAGGCCAGTCGACTCTGAGAGGGCAGCTGTCCACGGTGCTGAAACGCTGAGCCACATCACTTTGACGCGTTCATTGCCGTTGCAAGAGGTCGGTCGTTCTCATTACCTCCACGCTCCGCGTGTCGGCCGGCTACGGAAAATCAGCTGCAGGGAATGGCACGTGTGTGTAGGTGTGTGTGTGATGGAGGGAGGGTTAGTGTAGTAGTTGGTGGACGTGTGTGTATGTGTGTGTGTGTGATGGAGGGAGGGTTAGTGTAGTAGTTGGTGGACGTGTGTGTATGTGTGTGTGTGTGATGGAGGGAGGGGTAGTGTAGTAGTTGGTGGACGTGTGTGTAGGTGTGTGTGTGTGTGGTGGAGGGAGGGGTAGTGTAGTAGTTGGTGGACGTGTGTGTATGTGTGTGTGTGTGATGGAGGGAGGGTTAGTGTAGTAGTTGGTGGACGTGTGTGTATGTGTGTGTGTGTGATGGAGGGAGGGGTAGTGTAGTAGTTGTTGGACGTGTGTGTAGGTGTGTGTGTGTGTGGTGGAGGGAGGGGTAGTGTAGTAGTTGGTGGACGTGTGTGTATGTGTATGTGTGATGGAGGGAGGGGTAGTGTAGTAGTTAGTGGACGTGTGTGTATGTGTGTGTGTGGTGGAGGGAGGGGTAGTGTAGTAGTTAGTGGACGTGTGTGTAGGTGTGTGTGTGGTGGAGGGAGGGTTAGTGTAGTAGTTGGTGGACGTGTGTGTATGTGTGTGTGTGATGGAGGGAGGGGTAGTGTAGTAGTTAGTGGACGTGTGTGTATGTGTGTGGTGGAGGGAGGGGTAGTGTAGTAGTTAGTGGACGTGTGTGTAGGTGTGTGTGTGGTGGAGGGAGGGTTAGTGTAGTAGTTGGTGGACGTGTGTGTAGGTGTGTGTGGTGGAGGGAGGGGTAGTGTAGTAGTTAGTGGACGTGTGTGTAGGTGTGTGTGTGTGATGGAGGGAGGGGTAGTGTAGTAGTTAGTGGACGTGTGTGTAGGTGTGTGTGTGTGATGGAGGGAGGGGTAGTGTAGTAGTTAGTGGACGTGTGTGTAGGTGTGTGTGTGATGGAGGGAGGGGTAGTGTAGTAGTTGGTGGACGTGTGTGTAGGTGTGTGTGTAGGTGTGTGTGGTGGAGGGAGGGTGGGGAGCGATGGTGTAGCGGTTAGCACGCTGCGCTATGAACCCGGCGACACGAGTTCGATTCCCGCTCACGGCCAACACCAGTGACGATTATCTGAACCGGTCCCGGGCCTCCCCTAGGTAGACTCAGCCTCAAATGAGTACCTGGTGCGGTGTGTAAACATTGCCACTGGGGAGACAAAGGCGGTCGGGCGTGGTTCTGGCCACCCACCCCCTTGCCCCTACAGTCTGTTAAGGCTATATGGGGGATCTTTGTGGTGGAAGTAGTTAGTGGACGTGTGTGTGGAAGTAGTTAGTGGACGTGTGTGTATGTGTGATGGAGGGAGGAGTAGTGTAGTAGTACGTGGACGTGTGTGTATGTATGTGTGTGTGGTGGACCAGTCCTGGGCCTTCCCTAGGTCGACTCAGCCTCAAATAAATACCTGGCGTGTTGCGTAACCATCAACAATCGGGAAGAGAATGGCGGCCGTGCGTGGCGGTGCCGGCCACACCAACCCCCTCGTGCGCGGGTAGTCGCCCGTTAAGGGCACTTGCCCCGAACAGTTAACGGCTATACGGGTGATCTTTGTTGTTGCTTGGGGGTGAGGAGGGGGGGGTGGAGGTGACAGTGTGTTGACCAAGGTAGGTGACGATTGGTCAATCGATATCGATTCGTAGATTGCGATTTGTGCGTTCAACCGCGTGCGCAACAATGGCCGTTTCTTTGACGTGGGAATACATTCAGCGGGGTCTTTCTTCTATGAATATATTTATAGCTTTTTTACATCAGGCTAATGGAACAATTTGTGCGGAACTAATGTTGTGATGGAACGAATGGGACGGTCAGATGAAGGCAGCAAAGGTGCGAGAGACGGTACAGACGGGACAGGTAAGACAGGCATTGCAAACTCGGGCTTCATAGCGCAGCGCTCTAACCACTGCGCCACCGCTCCCCACGCACGCACACAGCACACACACCCCTCTACACCCCCCTACACCCCCCTACACACACCCCTACACACCCCTACACACCCCCTACACACCCCTCTACACACCCCTCTACATTCCCCTACACACCCCTCTACACACCCCCTACACACCCCCTACACACACCCCCCTACACACACCCCCCTACACACACCCCCTACACACACCCCCTACACACCCCCCCTACACCCCCCCTACACACCCCCCTACACACCCCCTACACACCCCTCTACACACCCCTACACACCCCTACACACCCCCCTACACACACCCCCTACACACACCCCTACACACACCCCCTACACACACCCCCTACACACACCCCTACACACACCCCCTACACACCCCCCTACACACCCCCTACACACCCCCCACTCAACCTCTCGCAACAAAAACCCTCTCACCCCCCCCGCCCTTCCGTGGCTTTAATGAGGCTCGTCCTACTGAGGATCCGATAATGAACGTTGCCAGTTCCCTGCCTTCGTATTTTTAGCCCCGCGGCTAAAAACTCGTGAGGTCGTTTGTACGGGGGGGTGGGGGGGCAGAGAGCGGGGGAGGTGGGCGGGGTGGGGGGTGACAGGGGGCCTTGGCGACACGCGTGGTCATGCCCCCCCCCCATGTACCTCGTCCATCACGTGACCTTTGATCCACACCAACGGGGGGCAGCACTCACCCGCTTGTGCCGTGTGAGAGAGTTGTGATGCTCGTGGCGCAGAGGGCAAGGAGGAGGAGGCGTTTTTCTTTTTAAATCCTTTATATTAAGTTCGCTTGCTTAGGACCGTGCAAATCTTTCGGTCGTTTTTTAACCCACTTCCCGTGATCCAATCGAGCTGAAATTTTCCACACAGACTCGTTGTGCGTGACAATTAATGTTCGTGCTATTTTTTTTTCAAAAATTTTACACTTTTAGGACAAAAATATTATATTTAATTACCAATTGCTTAATGGTGCAATGCAATCATCTGACCCATAGGTGGCAGCCATCTCAAGCCAGAGGACGAGAGGACTCTAGCCGCCACGCATATAAAGGATTTATAGTGATAAACTTTGTTTTTACGGGTTATACTTGTTTACATTCCCAGAGCTGGGATTTAGCCAAATTGAGGAGAGAGAACGGCATTGAGTGTGACCAGGCCGGGTGTTCGTTTTGTGTTGTGCAGCCGCTGGTGACGGGCTGCAGGTGGTCAACTCGCGAGACTTGGGGACCCGTTTGTAGCGCGACTCTGTGTGTGTGCGTGGGTCTATGGCACTCTCTGGGTCTCCGTGTGAGCCTTGTGGGTCTACATGCAAATATATACACGGGGGCGGGTCTCCATTTGAGTGTGGGTGTCTATGAACAGGTAAGCCCGGCTGGTTCTACACAGCCTTCGACTCTCCTCTTCTTTGCCCTGCGCACTTTCTCTGTGTATGCCTCTTTGTGTGTGTCTCTTTAAGAGGTGGGGCCTTGATAATTGTTTTTTTTACCCTTTTATCTGGCAACAAAACTGACACTTTTTTTTTACAAGGAGTCATGTTTGGATAGACCACAATACCTGCAGTCATAATGCAAACAAAAAACACAACTCCGATAATGTATGCACTGTCCTTGAAGTTGAGTAGTCCACACCCGAGACCGCTTTCCTTAGAGCCTAGTCTCACATGGTGTTGGACCAGATGATGCCAAAAGGCGCACAACTCAAAGACAATGCACCATCAGAGTATGAGAGTTCGGGGTTAGCATTTACACCATTGGAACCTCATTTGCCAGAAGAAAAAATATGATAATTGTTTTTTTTACCCTTTTATCTGGCAACAAAACTGACACCTTTTTTTTACAAGGAGTCATGTTTGCATAGACCACAATACCTGCAGTCATAATGCAAACAAAAAACATAACTCTGATAATGTATGCACTGGGGCCTTACCATCAGCCCCACCAAAACTAAGCACCTGCCTGGGTATTTTGTACCATCGGACACTCCACCCCCACAACTCCCAATCGGTGATGAGGCAGTTGTGGAGAGAGTGGAGAGTTTCTCATACCTGGGCAGTGTGCTCATGACCGGCTCCGGTTTAACAGCAGAGGTCTCACTCCGAATCAGTCGAGAGGCAATATCTTTTCATCGGTTGCGTAACGCTGTGTGGAAGCTACCTGGTCTGTCGCCTCACACGAAGCTTCAGGTCTTTTTGGTCATGGTCATTCCTTCCCTTCTCGACGCTTGCGAAACGTGGACCCCCCTAATAGAACAGTTGTCGTTGTTGTCGTCGTTGTTGTCGTCGTCGTTGTTGTTGTTGTCGTTGTTGTTATAGCTGTCGTCGTTGTTATTGTTGCCGTTGTTATTGTTGTTGTTGTCGTTGTTATAGCTGTCGTCGTTATTGTTGTCGTTGTTATTGTTGTCGTTGTTATTGTTGTCGTTTTTGTTGTTGTTGTTGTTGTTGTTGTTTGTTGTTGTCATCGTCGCTAAGATTATCTCCGAACCGTGCTACCGTCGCAGAATTTTATTTCAAGATTTACATTTGGGGGGAGGGACAGGGGGGGGTTTAAATAACGACAACAAAAATTGTTTAACATTTTTACCATCTTAGTTTTTTGTAACCACAAGATCTATTTTCAAGAGTGATTCTAATTATTTAACATCATTTTTTTTTAAAAAAACCTTTTCTTTAAAAGCGGTTACCGAACACAACAACGCCCCCGCCCCCCCTGCCCGCCCCTCCTCCCTACAAGAAAACCACCGAGCGGCCAGCAACAAGCAGCCGCAAGTCAATAACTTGTGTAAGTAGCTGCCGCCAGATGCCCTAAGCGCGTGTAGGGTGGGCGATGATGTCGGCGGCTCTTGTACGTACAGCGCTTTGAGATGCGTCAACACGAAAGGCGCTTAAATTTCGATTTAAAGCTTTCGTGACTGCAGCGATTCATCTTCTTGGTTCTTTCGGTAAAGTGACTTTACCGAAAGAACCAAGAAGACGAAAGGCGCTTTCTTAATTTGGAGCTTTCGTGACTGCAGGAATTACTCTGTGGTTCTTTCGGTAAAGTCACGTATAAAGATAAAATAATAAATTAAATACTAGCAGACGACGTTTCGATTGCAACACAAGCAATCATCATCAGGTAAAAATGAAATAGACACACAAATCTAGTATACTTAGAAATGGAATGTAATACAGCAGAGAGTCGGATAACATAACAGTCAACACCCTACCTGGTTGATTACGTTCTTCCTGAGAATGCTACATTTGAGAGAGAGAGATCAAACACAGAACCAGAAACATATAGACAGACATATAAGCAGACAGATATCAGGCGCTTTCAAACTTAGAGGTTGTTGTTATTATTGATGTTGTTGTTGTTATTGTTGCAAGACGAACAGACTCTGGATGGGTTTCGCCACACCGGTGTCTCATCAGCAGCAGCAGCAGCAGCATCAGAGGCAGGTTGTCGTGCGTTGATGATGCTGGTGAACTGGCCGATCTTGATTTAGTTTAACCTTTGATTTAAAGCTTTCGTGACTGCAGGGATTCATATTCTTGGTTCTTTCGGTAAAGTCACGTAGAAGGGAAATAATAAAATAATACAAATATATAAAAAAAAAATTTCTCACGACGTTTCGACTGCAACACAAGCAATCATCATCAGGTGTGAAAATTTGAAAAAAAATTCTCGCTGTGGATTTCACACCTGATGACGATTGCTTGTGTTGCAGTCAAAACGTCGTGAGAATTTTTATTGTTATATATTTTTATTATTTTACAAGACAACATCTTAAAGTGACTATGCGCAAACAGAAAAATCCAGGAAAAACTGCAAAATTTTCCAGAAAAAAAGCACCGTACACCAAAGCTGTGCAAATATCCCAGTGGGATGCAAGTCAAACAACAACAACAACAACCACAAGACAACTTAGATTAAGGCCATCATTCTAACTCCGTACTACAACAAACAAACAAACATGGCCAAACCAAAGAACGTTTGAGAACGCGGGAGAGGGCAAGCAGGGCAAGTCCTGTTTACAAGAGAGTGAGTGAGCGAGTGAGTGGAGTGAGTGAGCGAGTGAGTGGAGTGAGAGAGCGAGTGAGTGGAGTGAGCGAGCGAATGAGTGAGCGAGCGAGCGAGTGAGTGAGCGAGCGAGTGAGTGGAGTGAGAGAGCGAGTGAGTGAGTGAGCGAGCGAGCGAGTGAGCGAGCGAGTGTAGCGGTTAGCGCTGCGCTACGAACCCGGTGACCCGAGTTTGAGTCTCGCTCACGGCCAACACCAGTGACGATTATTTGAACCGGTCCTGGGCCTCCCCTAGGTAGACTCAGCCTCAAATGAGTACCTGGTGCGATGCCGAAAGATATCACCACGAGGGAGACAAAGGCGGTCGGGCGTGGTGTTGGCCACCCACTCCCTCGTGTGCCGTGCCGGCCTTCATAGGTGCTCGCTAACAGCACTTGCCCCAACAGTCTGTTACAGGCTACACGGGGGATTGTTGTAGTCGTCTTTGAACGAGTGAGTAAGTGAGTGAGTGGGTGATGGTGACGATGTTGATCACGAGGTTGCTGATGATGATCATCATGTTGACGATGGGGATGATATTGCTGCTGTTAACGTTGACAATTACGAAGACAGTACTGCCTGTACTACTACTGCTGCGGCTGATACTCATGATGATGTTGCAACCACTGCTGCTGCTACTACTGCTGCTGTTGTAACCATCACTGCTACTACTACTGTTGCTACTGCGCCTGACGCAACTGCTGTTACTACTGCTGCTGTTGTACCATCACTGCTGCTTCTACTGCTGCTGCAACTGCTGCTGCTGTAACCATCGCTGCTACTACTGTTGCTACTGCTACTAACGCAACTGCTACTACTACTGCTGCTGTGGTTACCATCACTGCTGCTGCTGCTACTGCTGCTGCTGTAACCATCGCTGCTACTGCTGCTACTGCTGATGATGATGATGCTGCTGATGATGACGACTACGACGATTTGAAACAGGGTACCACGTGGCTCGTATAACGGTGGTCGTCGAGAAATTGGCGTAGGGAGAAGAGAGAGGAGGCGGCGGCTGCGAGAGAGCGTTGCGCAGTTCAGACCGCTCTCTCAAATCACCGAATCTCGCGCGGACGCGCTGATGAATGGCAGAACAAATGGGCGCGCTTGTGAAAATACAGCGGCGGAGGTTCAAATCGAGTGCCGAGTGAGCGATGGAGCGAGCGAGCGAGCGAGCGAACGGGTTGAGTCCGGGGAGCTATCTCACGCACGCGCCGGCTTGCCTGCGTGCGCGCCACGATATCAATCTGTTAAGGCTATAAGGGGGATCTCTTTGTAGTAGCGATGTAGGGGGGAGCGGTGGTGCAGCGGTTAGCGCTACGCTGCGCCACGAACCCCGGTGACCCGAGTTCGATTCGCGCTCACGGCCAACACCGGTGACGATTATATCTGAGCCGGTCCTGGGCCTCCTCTAGGTCGACTCGGCCTCAAACGAGTACCCGGTGCGGTGTGTGGACATCGCCGCTGGGGGAGGCTGGTTGTAATTTAACGGCGAAACGTCGTACTCAGATTGTAAATGTCGTGGCTTGGCTCTCCAACACACCTACCTGCTTACCCACTCACCTATCTACCTACTAACCAAACCTACTCACCTACCAACCCACCCACCCAACCACTCGGCTACCACTAACCCAGCCTCCTACCCACCCAGCCACACATCCAGCAGCCAGCCAGCCAGCCACTCACCCACCCACCCACCCATCATCCCACCCATCTGCTCACCCACCCACCCATCATCCTACCCACCCACCCATCATCCCACCCACCCACCCATCATCCCACCCACCGACTCACCCACCCACCCACCAGTGACGCCGTGGGTGCTGCGTGTGTGAGAGTGACTACCATGGACCCATTAAGACGGCGGCGCTGACATTTCCACCATGTGTAGGTACCTGCCTCTCATCCTATTTGCCAAACGAACCCCCACCCCCCGGTCCCCCCCCCCCTCGCCCCCCCCTCGCCTCCCCGGGCAGCCCCCCCCCCCCATCCGTGACACGATGAGTGTTGTGTGTGTGGGAGGATGAGTGTGCTGACATTTCGCGGGGGTTAGGGATTGCTGCGATTTCATAATGGCACAGCAGCGAGCGCGCGCGTGTGTGTGTGTACACGTCTGTATCACGGTCAACGCCGGTGACGACTACTATCTGAACCGATTCCTGGGCCTCCTCTAGGTCGACTCGGCCTCAAATGCGGCGTGTAAAAACATCGCCGCTCAGGGAGGCAAAGGCGGCTAGGCGGTGGGTGCTGACCACCCACCCACCCACCTTCACTTGCCCCAACCACCCCGTGAGAGGCTACACGGGGGACCTTTGTCTCTGTGTTTGGCGAGGCAGTTTGACATTCGTTTCATTGCCCCTTCAGCTTATCCCATTTGCTCAATCGCACACGGCTCTCCGGTCGTTTTTATGGGACGGACTGGGCCCTGCCACGGTAACGTGGAACGTCCACCAGCCTTGATTACTCAGAACCCAAGTTTGACCAAAGAACAACTCGTGGCGTTGCATGGACTTGGTAATGATTTACAGTTCCTTTGTAAATCGGCTGCTGGATGAAGGCCGGGAGGGGGGGGGGGAGGGGGTGAATGGGTGTCGGGGGTGTGTGTGGAGTTGCTTGATCATACTTCCCCAGGGCAGATACCACGATCCTCCTGCCTGCGTCGCCACGTCGGTGCTGTCGAGTTGGCTCGGGGCGGGTTCGTAACGGCCGTGTCAGAGACGCCGCTCCAACGGCGATCAGAACCTGGGTTATTGTAGAACCCGGTGATTCACCAACCCTTGCCTCCATAACACTGGCTCACAGGCATTGCACTGCCACAACCACCGCTACCACTACCGCTACCGCGATCACCACAATTACCACCACCGTTACCACCACCGCTACCACCAACACCACCACCACCACGTCCACCATTACCGTCACGACCACCGCTACCTCCACTACCGCCACCGCCACCACTACCACGAACACCACTGCCACCAACACCACTGCCACCAAGACCGCTACCACCACCACCACCGCTACCACCAACATCACCACCACCACCGCTACCAACCAACATCACCACCACCACGTCCACCATTACCGTCACGACCACCGCTACCTCCACTACCGCCACCACGAACACCACTGCCACCAACACCGCCACCGCCACCACCACCACCGCCACCGCCACCACTGCAACAACTCCAAGCTCCGACTCCGTGAATGCCTTCGGACAGCCTCTGCCTACTAAACCGACTGCCTGTTGACGGCAGTGTTTGTGCGGCCACTCGTCTCGTACTTGACGTCCTTTCTTCAGCGGCGCTCTCGCAACTAGAAGCTTGATGGGCAGCGACGGCGTTTGAGCTGCCCACAGATCGAACTCGGACCCACGTGGTTTCTGAGCAGCGCCCCGGGTCGACGAGTTTGGCTCCGGCATTTTCGGGCGGTAATGAGCGAAGTTGAGTTTTCCCGTCGAGTTCCTGCGCCGGCATCCAGGGACTCGATGAAATGATGGGCAACGTTCGGATCTCTTCGTACTCGTGGAGAAAAGCCTGGCACTCTTCATCCCGGCAGGGCGTGTGGAGACTGGCCTACGCAGCCACGCGGTATAGACGCTGAAGGTTGCTTCCTGGAAGCGTCGATACGCTTCTTCGATTTGGGATACGGCGAGGTGGAATAGTGGCGATGTTTCGGTCCAGCTTGTCGCTGTATCGGTCACAATCGGCCTCACGGAAGTTCAAACGCTTCTTTGGACGAGCCGTGTGTGATCGGCAGTGGAAGTCCAACACGGCTGAGCAGTGGATCTGTGTTGCCTGTTTGTGGGAAGTCGCCTAAAACTGTTTGGCTTGCTGGCTGATGATGGTCACCTGACGGATGTGACCCAGCAAAGGTCAGGTGGTGATGGTCACCGACGGATGTGACCCAGCAAAGGTCAGGTGGTGATGGTCACCGACGGATGTGACCCAGCAAAGGTCACGTGATGATGGTCACCGACGGATGTGACCCAGCAAAGGTCACGTGATGATGGTCACTGACGGATGTGACCCAGTAAAGGTCAGGTGGTGATGGTCACCGACGGATGTGACCCAGCAAAGGTCACGTGATGATGGTCACCGACGGATGTGACCCAGCAAAGGTCAGGTGGTGATGGTCACCGACGGATGTGACCCAGCAAAGGTCACGTGATGATGGTCACCGACGGATGTGACCCAGCAAAGGTCACGTGATGATGGTCACTGACGGATGTGACCCAGTAAAGGTCACGTGATGATTCTAGATTTGAAGCTTTCGTGACTGCAAGGATTCATATTCTTAGGTTTTTTCGGTAAAGTCACGTAGGTAAAAAATTCAAATTAATAAAAGTAAAATAAAAATAAAAATCACGACGTTTCGGAGGCAACACCTGAAGACGGAAGCTTGTGTTGCCTCCGAAACGTCGTGATTTTTATTTTATTTTTTATTTTACTTTTATTAATTTAAATGTTTTACCTACATGGTGACTTTACCGAAAAACCCTAAGAACATCAGGTGATGATGGTCACCGACGGATGTGACACAGCAAAGGTCACGTGAGTAACCCTTCTGCCATCTCGCAGAGTGGAAGGTGCCACCATGGCATCGTGGGTCCAGTGTTAGATCACTGCTGGTTGCCCATTCCACCGAGTGCTCTCCAGTCACTCATTGGGCGTTCCCAATGAGTGACCCAAATTCGGGGTGGTGACTGTCAAAGTCGCCGACATTTACCGCAGGTAGTTTGGAGACGTCGGCGATCTTGAATCCTCCGACCTGGATCACGTGACGACAACTGGAGGAGGAGATCGGAGAGCCATCGGTGATATCAGAGCGCGCGTGTGTTGCGCGGCCGAATTTGGCAACGGGTGCTGATGAGACGAGGTCGAACCCTCCAATGGTATAGCGTCCTGCTACCTGGTTCGCTACGTGTGTGTGTCTCCTGCAGACAGACGACATCGACACTGCAACGATGGGCTAAACTGATGACGAGTGTTCGTTTAACACGTAGCAGGCTTTCGCGACCAATATTACTCATAATAAAGGTGTTTGGGGTTAGATCGCGTTATTTATAAATGCGTCGTAACCCTCCACCACCCGACACGGCCAATCAGTTGGGTGGGGAGGGTGGGGCTGGGTGGGGGGAGGGGTGGGGCTGGGTGGGGAGGGGCTGGTCACCCCGTGGTGCCCTTATAAAACTCAACGTGTAACCTACTCACGCCGGCTCGTGCCCGCCCTCACAGTCGGGCATATTTGCGGAATACACCACGCCGCCGTTGACCCTGGCCATTGACCGAGCAACCCAACGTTCCTACCAGCTCCCTCCGCAGGAATGTGTTGTGTACCTTATGGCGGGACCCCGGGGTCCCATAAGCCCCCGGCTCTCGCAATAAACATTATATTATAATGGAAACATAATATTATAATGTAAACACAAACTTTGCTTTTATTCACCAATGGGTTTGAAGGATGGTGGCATGTGTTGTCTTGTTAAACAATGCCTTTAAAACTGAAAACCACTTGCCTGCAGTACTGCTATTTAAATACACTTTCGAAAAAATATTTACACCCCTCTGTCAATCATCGTGTTTCTCAGTGTGGATTTGTGAAGCACACTTTGTAAGCAGAACATAAAATACTGGAGTATGCGTTTTCAATGCGCTGTTCATGTTGTAACAAGCGTTCGACAGAGTAGTGGGTCGTCGCTCCTCTTATCCGCATCGATGCGAGCGGTGTGTGGGGACTATGGCTTAACCACAAAAAGAAAACCCATCTGCACAGATGCATACGGACAAGAGAAGTATTATAATCAAACAGGAGGAATTAACGGTGCAACGCATCTCACCTGTTCAATGTCTGCAGGTAATGAGATTGTCATCGATTGATCCTGGCTGCAGACATTGGCAGGTCACAAATAATAATGAAGATAAGAGAGAGAGAGCAGTTCCACTGTATTATGCAAACCGTTATGCCAAATAAAAGGACTTGAGTCGTGTAGGCAGTTCGAGCAGCTTTGAATAAGACTTATTACGATCCTGCCCTTAACCGCGCATGGAGTGCAGCATTCGCTTGTTCAGCTGCGCTTGGACGCGGCGTTGATTTGCTCGGTAGGACGGAGTCTCCAAAAATACGTAAATTAATTACGGGGTCCCCACCATGAGGTCGTTGTGTGCATATCTCTGTGTGTGTGGGTTATCCGTGTCGTTGTGCTGTGTGTGTGTGGGTGTGTGTGAGCTGCGTGAGCGCGCATTTGATGATTTTTTATTGGATTTGGGTTATTTTTGTTTTCGCGACCAATTAATTTGGGGACTCTGGTGGATGAGGGATGGGACACGGCAATATCCCTGCACTCCCTCGCAATCTCTCCAGTTCGCTCCCCCGCTCTCTCCTCCACTCTCTCCTCCACTCTCTCCTCCACTCTCTCCCCCACTCTCTATTGCACTCTCTCTGCCACTCTCTGTTTCATTCTCTCCCCCGCTCCCTCCCCCGCTCCCTCCCCCGCTCCCTCCCCCGCTCCCTCCCCGCTCTCTCCCCCACTCTCTCTGCCACTCTCTGTTTCACCACCCCCCACTCCCCCCCCCACTCCCCCTCCACTCCCTCCCCCCACTCTCTCTGCCACTCTCTGTTTCACTCCCCCCCCCACTACCCCCCCACACTCCCCCCTCCCCCTCCACTTTCCCCCCACTCCCACTCCCTCCCCCACTCTCTATTCCACTCTCTCCTCTGCTCTCTTTTTTTTACGATCAGTGGAAACAAGAAGATGCTCGGTGTAGTCGGCACTTTGCTTCGTTCATCATTTCCTAATTTTTCTCTCTCTCCTCCGCTCTCATTTCTGCGCTCTCCTCCTCCGCACTCTACAGCACTCCGCTCTGCGCTACGCTAACTCTCGCTCTCGTTTGCCCCCCCCCCCCCAACTCTCCCCTCTTCTCTCCCCTCATCTCTTCCCCCTGTTCATTCCCTCGCTCTCCCTCTCTCTCTCTCTCATCGTATCTTCCCCGATCTCTCCCCCTCCGCTCTCTCCTCCTATATCCCCTCCATTCTCCCGCTCGCTTTCCTTCTCTCCCCATCACTCTGACCTGGCCCCTCCCCCCACCCTCCCCAAGCCACCACCATCACCCATCACTTAGCAAAGCAGTTCCCTAGCAACTGAGAGCAGTCACCCCCAACAACCATCACCGCGGAGACCATCCCTCTCTCCTGCTGCCCTCGCCAGCGGTCCCTCGCCTGCCTCCACTCACCACCTGCCTCCCCCTCCTCCTCCCCCGCCTCCTCCTCCCCCTCCTCCTCCTCCTCCCCCGCCTTCGCCTCCGCGTTATATGTTGTGCCAGTATGGGGCCAATGGCAGGGCTAGCAGTGGATAGACCATGTCACGTGATGTGGATCCGCTACCGCCACCACCACCGTCACCACGGCCACCATTACCGCCACCACCGCCGCTACTACCACCACCGCCACCACTGCCACCATCATCGCCATCACTGCTACCACCACCACTGCCACCATCACCGCCACCACCGCTACCACCACCACCGCTACCACCACCACCACCTCTACCACCACCACCGCTACCACTGCCACCGCCACCATCACCTCCACCACCACTTCCGCCACAACCTCTACCACCACTGCCACCGCCACCATCACCGCCACCACCGCTACCACCACCACCGCTACCACTGCCACCGCCACCATCACCTCCACCACCACTTCCGCCACCACCTTTACCACCACTGCTACCGCCACCGCCACCACCACCGCTACCACCGCCACCATCACCTCCACCACCACTTCCGCCACCACCGCTACCACCACTACCACTGCCACCACCGCCGCCGCCGCCACTGCCACCAGCGCCACCGCCGCACCCACGCTGCGAGTTGTGTGGGCGAGCGTGGCGGTGCGATGAGCGGCGCTAATGAAGCGCCCCACGGCTGCAGCGTGGGGCCTCGCGACCACCTCGATGCCTCGCTGGCTTTGAGCGAGGCGGTGTGGGCGGGGGGGGAGAGGCTGTGGGGGTTGTGACGGATGGGGGGGGGGGGCAGGTGCAGCAATATTTTATCATCATCATGATCGCCATCATCACCACCACTATCATCATCATCATCACCATTACCACCATCATCACCACCATCACCAATAACAACCGCCATTCGCCACTAAGTGGCGGTGACGTCACCACGATACTTGTGCCAGGCTATGTGCACTTTGAGGCCACGTGAAGTCCGCTGGCAGGAGGTCACGGGGCAGACCCAGATGCCACAGGTCGACTGACTGAGATGACTGGCTGATGCACCACTTGTGCCCCCTACCGTGCCAACTTGTGTGCTTTAGCCATCCAGCGCTCCACTCGTTGTTGTGAGCGTTGCTCCTCCGCCTTCCGTTGATGTTGGAGGGCGACTGCCTCCAACTGCCCAGTAGCGTCCTTCACGAGCCTCCTCCACAGAGGCCAATCTTGACACCGCTGGTACCAGTCATCGGCAAGTCCACTCAGCTCCACTTTCTCCTGTCCTTGCAGCGCCTCATGGCTCTCCAAACCTCTGAGTGAAGGCTGCGGTAAGCCTCCTCATTCTCTGACGTGGGATGCTGTAGACGATTAGAGTGGGCCTGTCGCTTTTGCTCAGCCAGCCTTAACACCACCTCTGGCAACCAGGGTCTCTGGGGAGGTCTGGACTGTGTACCCAAAGCAGCCATTGCAGCTGCATGAGTCCTAAACCTCGCCCATTTCCCCTCGACATCTGGAGGAGTGGGGACGATGCCAACCCCAGCCGCAAGCAATGATTAAATTCTCGTTTGCAACTGCTATCAGCTAGATTAGACCATGCCACTTTGGGTTTGAGTGGGTTCCTGGGTGTACACCCACCACCGGAGTGGAAGAATGGCAGGCGCATCTTACAGATGAAAAGTTTATGGTCAGTGGGCAGATCAGCTCCACGGTAGGTCCTGGTGTCAAGGACATGGGCCCGCATCCGCTGTTCCGTCACTACGTAGTCCAGCAGATGTTCTTGCTTGGACCCGGCATGCATCCATGATGTTGTGTGGATGCACCGATTCCAGAACAGCGTGTT
>NC_136155.1:3526465-3548965 GCF_965212315.1 Lampetra planeri | reverse complement strand
GTGAGTGGTGGGGTGGGGGGTGTAGGGGGGAGTGGGGGGGTGAGTGGTGGGGTGGGGGGTGTAGGGGGGAGTGGGGGGGGGTGAGTGGTGGGGGTGGGGGGGTGTAGGGGGGAGTGGGGGGGTGAGTGGTGGGGTGGGGGGTGTAGGGGGGAGTGGGGGGGGGTGAGTGGTGGGGTGGGGGGGTGTAGGGGGGAGTGGACGTTGGGTGAGTGGTGGGTGGGGGGGGGGGTGCGTAGATTGGGGGGCTATTGAGGGGGAGGGGGTGGGTGACTGTGGGGGCGGTACGGTGGTGGTGGAGGTGGTGGGAGGGGGGGGGGGGCAGCTCAGTGGGTGTGATGGGTGGTGGGGGTAGAGTCGGGTGAATGAGTGCCAATCACGTTGGCAGGAAAGCAGTTCGATGCCTGATGCTCCATCTCCGCTCCGTGCGCACCCGCGCGTTCGATTCCAGCCACTGCGCACGCACGCTCTCTCTCTCTCGCTCTCTCTCTCTCGCTCTCTCTCTCTCTTGCTCTCTCTCCGCGCTCTCCTCCCCCGCGCTCTCTTGCGCTGCGCAGAGGAGAGCAGTACGCCGGGCCGCGTCTCTGCCGTGCACATTTTCCGCGGGAGCTCTCACCTTAAAACCATCCCCTTTGTCTCTGTCGCGCTGATCGCGCGCGCGACCCGCGTGTACACGATCTCGTGCGCGTGCGCTGTGCGTGGTGCGTGCGTGGTGCGTGGTGCGTGCGTGATTCTCGGTCATCTCCATCCGTCGCGTCCGTCTCCGCTCGGATGCGACGTTCGCCTCGGCGCGCTCTGCCGCCCGCTCGCCTCGCCATCGGCACGGCCTCGGCGAGGGCTGCGGTGCAAGCGAAGCGTCTCCTGCCGCTAAGGCCGCCCGTCCTCGGTCCGGCACGCGGCTCCATCGTCCCGAGGTGCTGATCGCGCGGAAGAATTCGCGTCCCTCCCGCTTCTCCGTCGGAGATCGGCCGAGCTCCCGGCTCCTCCTCCCTCCATTCCCCACCGCCCCTCCCCCACCCCCCACCCCCCCACACCCGCCGCCCCCTACCCCTCCGGTCCCACGGGACTCCGTCGTAACGAAGCGTTGGATGAAATTAATGAAGATCAGCGACGCTGTCGGGCGCTCGCTCGCCCCGCTTCTCACCGTCGCCGCCAACGCTCCGGCGCCGCCGAGTGACGGAGAAATGAATTCCGGCATCGCCAACGACGACGGTGGCGACTGAAAATTAAAACGCGAGAGCACGAAGCGACGGACGAGCCAACGAGCAGGTGAGCGGGCGAGGCGGGCGAGCGGGCGAGCGGTGTGAGCGCCCTTGCACAATATCTGCTGCGCCGAGCGACGATCCGGCGGCCGCCTCCACCGCCGAGATTTTATTTTGACCGCAACGGTTCATTTATTTGGATTTCGACCGTCCGTCCAACTGGTGCTGGCGCGCGCGCGCGGGGAGGAGGAGGAGGAGGAGGGGGAGGAGGAGGAGGAGGCGGAGGGGGTGGTGGTGGTGGGACGATGAGGAGCGGTTTCTGCCTCGCCGCCGGACGCCGTCCCGCCGCTTCAACCCGCGGCGAGGACACGCGATTGAGCGGCGGGGGGCGGAGAGCGAGGGGGGGCCACGCGGGAGACGTGGGTCGCCAAGAAAACGTCGAAGCTCACCGGAGGAGCTCCTGCGTCACGACGCCTTCAACCGTCCGCCGTCGAAGCCGCCGGTTTGCTGCCGATCCCTGCCCCGGGATTGAACCGTCGTCGTCGTCCGTGGCGCGAGCCCACGGGGCCGGAGCAACCTGCACGGAGCAGCGCCGGAGGGAGGAGGACGAGGAGGGGTAGGAGACGGAGGCAGCTGTGGATATTTTTTCCTGATCGCTGATAAATCACTCGCTCCCTGGGTGGGCTCCCTCCTGCGGAGAGCTACCCTGACACCCACAGCACCGTCGTCATCATCACCACTACCACCACGACGACTATTCAAGTGTTTTATTATCATTATTATTATTTAATCAATATTCTTTTTTTCCCCCCACCCTCCATCCTAGCGGAGGAGGGCGGGCGGGCGGGCGAGCAAGCAGGGGGTGGGGGGGGCAGGTGTTCGTTTACGAGTGACGCTCCACCACCACCGCACCCACCCACCGCCGCACCGACGCACCGCGCCGTCTCTCCCATGGCGCTGACCGTGTCCGCCGGCCTGCTCGCTACCGGCGGCGGCGGCAGCGGCGAGCGCATCGCCATGCTCGTGCGCATCACCACGGTGCTGGCGCTGCCCGTGTGGAGCCTCGTCTGGATATTCACATCCAGATCGCCGTGGGGAGCAGAGGCAAGGCCAAGCTCGCCTGAGGAGCGACGCATTCGAGTAGCCGTCACCGCCGCCACCCAGCACCGCCGCCACCACCGCCACCGGCACCAGCACGGCCGCCACCGCCACTGCCACCATCGCGAATTTGGATAAAAATTCTTCTGGGAGACCACGGAACGAATCGTTGCCACGAGACGCGGGTCACCGCACGCGAACGTCGCCGATGAATCACCGCGGCCAGGAGGACGATCGAACGAACAAGAGCATGGCCATCTAATCGCGACGGGCGAGGTGAACAACAAAACAACAACAACCGGATAAGATCAAAACAACAAAACATCCATCGCCAATCGCAAGCGGCGGGGGGGGGGGGGGATGATGTCGCCTCCGTTGTCCGGGCCCCAGCGCCGCGCCAGCCGGGCCTCCTAACGACCCGGCAACGTTCGCCCCGCCCGCCCGCGATGGCGTCGTCCGCGGCGTCGTCCGCGGCGGCTTCGTCCGCGCCGGGCTCCTCCGGCGGCTTCTCCTCCTGGGAGGGCGGCAACGGCAGCTCGCCGTGGGGCGGCGGCGTCTCCGCGTCCGGCTCCGGTGCCAACGGCAGCGGCACCGGCGGCGTCGGCGGCGTGGGCAGCGGCGGCTGGTGGCGTGGGCGGCGGGCGAGCGGCACCCACCAGCCGTGCCCGCTGGGCCTGTCGCAGCGCTACGCGGGAGACGTGTGCGTCCTGGAGGCGGCGGTGCTCACGCTGCTCACCGGCGCTGATCGTCGCCGGCAACCTCACGGTGATCTTCGTGTTCCACTGCGCGCCGCTGCTGCACCACCACACCACCAGCTACTTCATCCGCACGATGGCCTACGCCGACCTGAGCGTGGGCCTCTCCTGCCTGGTGCCCACGCTCTCGCCTGCTCCACTACGGTCCCCCGTGGGGCCTCAGCGAGCGGCTCGCCTGCAAGGCCTTCGGCTACGTGGTGTCGGTGCTCAAGAGCGTGTCGGTGGCCTGCCTGGCCTGCATCAGCCTGGACCGCTACCTGGCGGTGACGCGGCCGCTCTCGTACGGCCGCCTGGTGACGCGCGTGCCGCGTCCGCTGCTCGGTGGCGGCGGTGTGCCTCTACTCGTGCGCCGTCTTCGCGCCGTCGTTCTTCGGCTGGGGCAAGCCGGGCTACCACGGCGACGTGTTCGGCTGGTGCGCCCGTTCCTGGCGGACCAACGCGGCTACACGGCGTTCGTGGTGTGTGCGCTGTACGCGCCCGCCGCCTCCGTCGTGTGCTTCACCTACGCGCGCATCTTCCGCATCTGCCGCCAGCACACGCGGCAGATCCGCGAGCGCCGCGCCCGATTCCCCAACCGCGACGCCGACGCCGGCGGCGGCGACGACGCCGACGGCGACGACGGACGACGCGGGGCGCCGGGGCCGTGCGGCGGGGGGAGCGGCAGGTCAGCGGCGTCGTCGGCGGGCGCGGCGAACTCGGCGCCGGACCGGCGCTACGCCACGGTGCTGTTCCGCATCACCAGCGTGTTCTACGCGCTGTGGCTGCCCTACATCGCCTACCTGCTGCTGGAGAGCGCGCGCCTCGTGGACAGCGCGCCCGTCTCCTTCCTCACCACGTGGCTGGCGATCAGCAACAGCTTCTGCAACTGCCTCGTCTACAGCCTCTCGACCAGCGGATTCCGCCTCGGCCTGCGCCGCCTCTCGGGCGCCGTCTGCGCCGCCTGCGCCGCCAGCGCCGCGCCGCTAGGGGCCCCTCCCTCGCCGGCAGCACGGCCGGCGGGCAGAACGGGGCGCCGTCCGGGCGGGTCGCCGGCACCGGCGCCGGCGAGGGCCTGGGGCTCGGCTTGGGGCTGGGGGGTGACCCGTGCGATATTTGACCGTTCCCCCTCCACCCCCGTCCGTGGCCGCACCGGCGGCATTTGCCTGGCAGAGCGGGCGGTGTGATTCGGCGGGGTGATTCTGGCGGTCTGATTCCGGCGGTGCGATTTTGGTGGCGTGATTCCGACGGTGTATTTCTCGGCGGTGTGATTCTGGTGGTGTGTTTTGTGCGGTGGTTACGATTTCGGTGGTGTGTTTCCAGTGGTGTGATTTCGGCGGTGTGAATCTGGTGGGTGCGACCCCGTGGGATCGTCACCGTTCAGCTGGGAGAGCGTGGGTTTTTGACCCGGGGCCGCTGGTGGGGCGGGTTCCGGCTGGTTGTCTTGGCGTCCCGGATGATGACGACGTCCCTTCCTGTCGCCGATTTAAATGGTGCAGCGAGCATCTGTGCTGTGCGGAAATGCCACCGCCCCCCTTCCTCCCTTCCACCCCCCACCCCCTCGCCAACTCTGGGATTGAACCCAGGAGGTCCGGGCAAGCGGCCACTTCAGCTGAGCAGCAACGCAGTTGGGATTGCGATGGGCCAAGCGTGGTGGTTCAACTCGGGGAGAAAACTTTACGGCAAATTCATCCGCGGTGGCCACTCCGCTCACCGCAGGTCGTCGCCGGCCCCGGTAACCAGAGCCCAGTTTGCGGGAAGGTCCCTACAGCGGCCGAATGACATCTCGTCTCTTCCGAGGAGGAGAGTGGGGGGAGGGAGGGAGGAGCGAGGTTTTGGTTTTGTTACCGAGCGACGGTGCAGCCGTCTTGGCGTTTGTTGAGCATGACGCGAGCTTGGGGGTTCCCAGAATTCCACGGGTGTTGGTGGGGTGCCGGCTGCCCCCGTCCGCCCTCCCCCTCCAATTATCAACGATCGCGGCCTGGATGGATGGATAGATGGAAATTGATGGCTGGCGAAATTGACCGCTGCCGCGGACAAGGAACCCTGGCGGATTTGGAGGGCGATTCGTCGGATGGAACGCGTCGGATGGAAGGCGTCGGATGGAAGGCGTCGGATGGAACTCGTCGGATGGAACGCGTCGGATGGAACGCGTCGGATGGAACGCGTCGGATGGAACGCGTCGGATGGAACGCGACGCGCCGGACCCCCTGGACGGGCGGAGAAGGAGACGACGAAGACGCGGATGAGACGCTGGGGGGAGGGGGTTGTAGCGGGGGGGGGGATGGGTGCGGAACAGCAAACGGTGTCCGTCCGTGCTGAGATTGGTCGTCGTCTTCTCGCCCGGAGAGACAAGGCTGGGCCGCTGCAGTGCAGCACAGGCCGGTCCGCTGAAATCTTCTCGTCCTCTCCCCCGCCATGGGCTGCCGGTAGCGGCGTGCGCTTTGAGTCCCCGAGCGAGGGGTTGGCGGATCGCCCTGAGATGGGCGGACGGAGCGCGAGGAGGTGGATACTTCGGCTTTGCTCGACCGTGGTACCGCGGTCGTTGGCAAAAATGTTCCCCTCACCCCCCCTCACCCCCCCCCCACCCCCCCCCTCACCCCCCCCCCACCCCCCCCCCCACACCCCCCACACCCCCCCACCCCCCCCCCCACCGTGCGTGTCGTTCACGGTCCCGTTGGCGTGGCCGGCGCCGGTTCACGACGTGGGTCGAGAATTATTTTGGCGCCTCAACTCCAACGATTCGGCAGCGCCTCTCTCCGCTACCGCCGCCGTTAACCGCCGTAGTTGACCGCTGCCGTTAACACCCGCAGCAGTCGTTAACCGTTGCCGTTAACTGTCACCGGTAACCCGTCGTCGTTAACGGCCGCCATTAACCGCCATTGTTCACCGTCGTCGTTAACCGCCGCCACTGTTGACGCCGCCGCGTGTCATCGAACAGATGCCGCGTGCTGCTCGTTATCGTTGTTCCGGGGGGAGGGGATTGGGGGCCGATCAAAACTGGCAGATGCGACCCCCACGCCGCCGCTACCCCCCCCCGCCCCGCTGCTTCCCACCACGCGCCCCCCCCCCCCCCCCCAGCCTCCCATCACCGACCGTCAGTCCCCTGCTCCCCGTGCATTGAAAGTGACGTTGGGAATTCAAACCCCCCACCCCCTCCAACCACCACCACCCCCTCCAACCACCCCCACCCCCTCCAACCACCCCCTCCAACCACCCCCTCCAACCACCCCCACCCCCTCCAACCACCACCACCCCCTCCAACCACCCCCACCCCCCTCCAACCACCCCCTCCCAACCACCCCCCTCCAACCACCCCCACCCCCTCCAACCACCACCACCCCCTCCAACCACCCCCACCTCCGCCCCCCCCCCGCCGAATTGAATCGAGACGCTGCGAGTTTGGTGGTCAAATCGCGAGCGAGCGGCTGTGCCTCTCCCCCTCGTCCCGTGCGAAACAAAACGGTGGAAATTCCACATTCCTATGGCGGCGGTCCGGGGTGGTGATGATGGTGGTGGCGGTGGTGGGGATGGCGACGTGGTGTCGAACCCGGGGTCTGGTGCAGGACGACCGCTGTGTTCCAAGAGGCTTCACGATTGCGTTAAAGCGACACGATCACAACAACACCCACAGAGCAGCGGGTTGTGAGATACGTGGGTGGGTGTGTGTGGGTGTGTGTGGGGGTGTGTGGGGGTGTGTGGGGGTGTGTGGGGGTGTGTGGGGGGTGGTGATTCGTCTGTGTGTGTGTGGTCAGTGGTGCATTGGGTGGTTAGAGGGAGAGAGAGAGTGGGTGAGAGGGAGTGGTGAGTGAGTGGTGAGTGGTCATCAGCAGCAGAATTCAGTTGTCATCAATAACAGTGAGCAAACATCATCAGCAGCAGAAATCAGTTATCAGCAACAGTCAGCAAACATCATCATCAGCAGCAGCAATCAGTTATCATCAGCAGCAGTCAGCAAACATCATCAGCAGCAGCAGGAATCAGTTATCATCAGCACCAGTAAGCGAACATCATCAGCAACAGGAATCAGCTATCATCAGCACCCAGTAGCAAACATCATCATCAGCAGCAGGAATCAGCTATCATCAGCAGCAGTCAGCAAACATCATCATCAGCAGCAGGAATCAGTTATCATCAGCACCAGTCAGCAAACATAATCAGCAGCAGCAGGAATCAGTTATCATCAGCACCAGTAAGCGAACATCATCAGCAACAGGAATCAGCTATCATCAGCACCAGTAGCAAACATAATCATCAGCAGCAGGAATCAGTTATCATCAGCACCAGTCAGCAAACATCATCCTCAGCAGCACGAAATCATCTTCGTCGTGATCGTCATCGTTACCCTGAGTGTCAATGAAAAACCACGACCCCCGTTGCGATGGATCGACTGGCTCCCGGCCGTAGGAACGTGGACTTTCCACCCCCCTCATTACGCCCGCTCGAGTAGCAGAGGAGATGCGGGAATAGGACCGCCACTCACACGTTACATCCATTCTCTGTCCACTGCTGGACCGCGGGGGGGGGGGGGGCAACTCGCCCACGCCGCGCGCTGGTTTCAACCAAACTTCACCACCACGCCTAGACCTCTCCCTCCCTCTCTACGTGTCTCTCTCTCTCCTCTCACCGTGTCTCTCTCACCGTGTCTCTCACCGTGTCTCTCACCGTGTCTCTCACCGTGTCTCTCACCGTGTCTCTCACCGTGTCTCTCATCGTGTCCTCTCTCTACGTGTCTCTCTCTCTGTGTGTCTCTCTCTGTGTGTCTCTCTCTGTGTCTCTCTCCGTGTCTCTCACCGTGTCTCTCTCCGTGTCTCTCTCTCTGTCTCTTTCTCTATGTGTTTCTCTCTACGTGTCTCTCTCACCGTGTCTCTCTCTGTGTGTATCCTCTCTCTGTGTCTCTCTCTGTGTGTGTATCTCTCTCTGTGTCTCCCTCTACGTGTCTCTCTCTCTCCGTGACAGCTGCTAGGCTGCTGTCCTCAGTTGGCAGCTGAAGGGCGGGGGACGAGGGGGGGTCGTTGGGGGGGGGGTTTGGGGGGGCTCCGGGGAGGGGGTTTGGGGGGGCTCCGGGGGAGGGGGTATTGGTGGGGGGGGGGGGTAGCCTTGTGGGACCCTCCATCCCTCCGGGGTTAAGCTGTGTACCCCCACCGTATATACAGCATTGACAAAGGTCTCCCGTGCAGCCTTTAACAGGCTGCCGGGCAAGTGCCGTTAAGCGAGCAGCAGCAGCAGCACCTCTGTAGGCCCCGAACGGCACATGACGGGGCGGTGTGACCTGCAACCACGCCGGCCGCCTTTGTATCCCCAGTGTTGACGTTTATTAGGGACTGTACCAAGTGCGCATTTGAGGCTGTGCCGACCGTAGGGGGGAAGGGGGGCCCAGGACCGGTTTAGATCAAGTTCACCGGCGTTCGGTTCGTGTTGGCCGCGAGCGGGAATCGAACTTGGGTGCGCCGGGTTCGTCGTCGCAGCGCGCTAACCGCTGCGCCACCGCTCCCCGCGCACGCGGCTTTGCCCTGTTTGTGGGTTCGTGTCGAGGTTGGGCAGGTGAGCCAGTGGATGAGCTTTCAGGACCAGCAAATAAACTCAGATAGACACCCATTCACTCACGCAGAGACACACATTCACTCACGCAGAGACCACACATTCACTTGCGCAGAGACACACATTCGCTCACGCATAGACACCCATTCACTCACGCAGAGACACACATTCATTCACGCATAGACACATATTAACTCACGCAGAGACACCCATTCACTCACGCAGAGACACCCATTCACTCACGCAGAGACCCATAGACCCACACAGAGACCCATACACTCACACAGAACCCATAGACACACACAGAGACCCATAGACTCACACAGAGACCCGTAGACTCGCACAGAGACCCATAGACTCGCACAGAGACCCATAGACTCACACAGAGACACATAGACTCACGCAGAGACCCATAGACTCACACAGAGACCCATAGACTCGCACAGACACCCATAGACTCGCACAGAAACCCATAGACTCACACAGAGACCCATAGACTCACACTTTATACACCACACAAGCCTGCACAAAGAACACAGACAAAGGGTCCCCCGGGACAGCCGACATCGGCTGTTGGGTCAAGTGCTACAAACGAGCACTTACGATTACACACATATACAGATCCACAGCAAAGACAAAGATCCCCCATATAGCCTTAAACAGACTGCTGGGGCAAGTGCTCATGAGCCGGCGCCAGCACGCACGATGCTTGACCGCCTTTGTCTCCCCGGCGGCGATGTTTACTACACACCGCAACCAAGAATCCGCTACCCCACTACAAAGTGCATTACACGCGTTTCTACTGCCCTGTTGACTGTATGTATGTATATATATAAACCCACAACAAAGACAAAGATCCCCCGTATAGCCTTAACAGACTGTAGGGGGCAAGTGCTGTTAGCGAGCACCTATGAAGGCCGGAACGGTACACGAGGGGATGGGTGGCCAGCACCACGCCCGACCGCCTTTGTCTCCCTAGTGGCGATGTTTACTACACACCGCACCAGGTACTTATTTGAGGCTGAGTCGACCTAGGAGAGGCCCAGGACCGGTTCAGATAATCGTCACTGGTGTTGGCCGTGAGCGGGAATCGCTAACCGCTACACCACCGCTCCCCACAACACACACACAGACACACTGACAGACACACACACAGATACACACACATTGAAACGCATTGACACACACAGACACACACACACTGACACAGACACATAGACACACACACAGACACAGACACACAGATACACACAGACACACACACACTGACACACACACACAGACACACACACAGATACACACAGACACACACACACTGACACAAACACACAGATACACACACACAGACACACACACAGACACACACACACAGATACACACAGATACACACAGACACACACACACACACCGCGTGTCGTCTGCACTTCTCCCAGTGATGGACACGCGGCTCAGTGTTTGAGCTCCTCCCTGGGCAAGTGGCTCTGCCCACCGTGCCCACGGGTCACGCGCGCGCGCGCGCTCGGAAGGGCTGTGACTTTCTCTCTCCCAGTATTCTCTCGGACACTCATCTCATCTCTCCTCCTCCTCCACCGTCTCTCTCTCCTCTCCGCCTCCCCCACTCCTGCTCTCTCCGTCTCTCGTTGCTCGAACTCGTCCGTCCGTTCGTTTGTGTTTTTTTTATGGTGATGGTGATGGTGGAATAGGCAGCTCGACTTTCACATTTTCGGAGCCTTTTACAAGCCCCTCCGCTTAGGGACCCATCCCCCCCTCCCCCACGCTCGATCGAGTTGCCCTGGAGAGAGCTTTTATTCTGGTGACACCGTTCGTTCCTCCGTTCGTTCATCCGAGCGATTTGGATGCGCCGCTCGACCCGCCTTCTGGACGATGTCCTCCGCGCGTCGTTCGACAAATCTCGGCGTTGTTCATTCATTTTGTTCGTCCTCGCCACGCCGCGCTGATTCTGCGTGAGAGGTCGCCGTCAAAGACCCCACCCCCCCCGTGAGTGACAGCCCCCCGTGAACCGACCTCGCACAACAACAACAACAGCAGCAGCAGCTACAGCAGCCGCGTGCCCACACTCGGTGACGGTGGCCGTCTCGTGAAGTGTCGAAGGCGCTCGCTGCAGACGGGGAGGTGGTCACGGGACAGACCCGGGTGCTATGCGGGTTGACTGCTTGGCCAGGCGAGGTGCAGGTCACGGGACAGACCCGGGTGACAGCGGCTGACCGATTTAGATGCCTGGCAGATGCACCACCTGTACACACACCCCCATACTGTGCCAACTCGCTGCGTTTTATCGGCCCCAGCGCTACGCTCGTTGTTGTGAGCGTCGCTCCTCCGCCCTCTGCTTTTGTTGAAGGAGCGAGTGCCTCCAACTGCCCAGCAGCAGCAGCGTCCTTCACGAGCCTCCTCCTCCTCGACAGAGGCCCGATCTTGACACCGCCGGTACCGCTCATCGGCGAGTCCGAACACAACAACAAACAAACAGACGTCACCACGGAGCTTTGCGCCAGGCTAGGTGCACACTGAGGCCACACACACACAGACACACACACACAGACACACATACACACAGACAGACACACCACACAGACATACACACAGACACTCACTCGCGTGACACGGCACTTAGCACACACGTGGGGCCTTAGCTGACGTTGGGATCCGCGCTCTTGGCGAGACCAAAACCGCGGTGCGTGTGTCCGCGTGCATGCGCGTGCCTGCATGCGTGTGTGTGTGCGTGTGTGCGCGTGCGTGCGTGTGTGTGCGTGTGTGCGTGTGTGTGCGTGCGTGTGTGTGCGTGCCGCGTGTGCGGGAGACGCGGTTAGATGTGCCTGGTGCGGGGATGTCGCTTGAAAGATCCGGAACGGTTTGGCTGCAACTTCATCACCGAATTCTCTCTCGCGGTCTGTCTCTCGTTCTTGTCACCCGGCATCGTCACCCGGCATCGTCACCCGGCGTTGTCACTCGGCGTCGTCGTTTGACCCCCCCCCCCCAACACCACTCCCGTCTCGCCACATCATCTTGACATCGCCAGTTTTGTAAATTGAGGAGGTGGTTGGTGGGGGGTAGGTGGGAGGTGGGGGTAGGTGGGGGGGGGGCGATTGGGGGTCGGCGCGCGCCACCCCAACCCCCCAATGCGCCAGGAAAACACGGAAGAGTGGAGTCGACGTTTGACAGATCGGGATCGCAATCCGTGTCCGTGTGACGCGTGGGCGTACGGGGTGATGTGGGGGGGAGTTGGAAAAAATGTCGACGCTGAGATAGAGTAGCAATCGTCGAGCCGTGGGGCAGCGGTTGGCACAGACACAGAGACACACACACACAGACACACACACAGAGACACACACACACAGAGACACACACACAGACACACACACAGAGACACACACACAGAGAGAGACACACACAGACACACACACAGAGAGACACACACAGAGACACACACACAGAGGAGACACACACAGAGACACACACACACAGAGACACACACACAGACACACACAGAGAGACACACACAGAGACACACACACAGACACACACACAGAGAGACACACACACAGACACACACACAGAGAGACACACACAGAGACACACACACAGAGAGACACACACACAGACACACACAGAGACACACACAGAGACACACACACACACACAGAGGACACACACACACAGAGACACACACACACACAGAGACACACACAGAGACACACACACAGAGAGACACACACACACACACAGAGACACACACAGAGAGACACACACACACAGAGACACACACACACAGAGACACACACAGAGACACACACAGAGACACACACACAGACACACACACAGAGACACACACAGACACACACACACAGAGACACACACACAGACACACACACACAGACACACACACAGAGACACACACACAGACACACACACACAGAGACACACACACAGACACACACACAGACACACACACAGAGACACACACACACAGAGACACACACACACAGAGACACACACACACAGAGACACACACACACAGAGACACACACAGAGACACACACACAGACACACACACAGAGACACACACAGACACACACACAGACACACACACACAGAGACACACACACAGACGCACACACAGACACACACACAGAGACACACACACACAGAGACACACACACAGAAACACACAGACACACACACAGACACACACAGACACACGCACAGAGACAACAACAACAACCGCCATTCGCCACTAAGTGGCGGTGACGTCACCACGACGCTTGTGCCAGGCCATGTGCACCTTGAGGCCACGTGAAGTGTCGAATGCCCGCTGGCAGGAGATCACGGGGCAGACCCAGGTGCTACGGGTCGACTGACTGAGATGACCGAGATGACTGGCTGATGCACCACCTGTGCCCCCTACTGTGCCAACTTGCTGTGCTTTAGCCACCCGGCGCTCCGCTCGTTGTTGTGAGCGGCGCTCCTCCGCCCTCCGTTGTTGTTGGAGGGCGACTGCCTCCAACTGCCCAGTAGCGTCCGTCACGAGCCTCCTCCACAGAGGCCGATCTTGACACTGTTGGTACCAGTCATAGGCCAGTCCAGTCAGCTCCACATCACTCCATCTCTTCTGTAGCCCGTGCCGCGCCCGTTAGCCCCCTCGATCCGGCCGAACAAACGCTGTTTGGGCATGCGGTGATTGGGCATGCGGGCTACATGACCCAGCCAACGCAGCCTTCCCTGCCGGAGGAGCTCACCGATGGGACTGTGTCCAGATCTTTCAAGGATTTGTGAGCTCCTCACACAATTCAGCTTGGTTTAAACCCAGGATGGATCGTAGGCAGGCCAGCCTAAATGTTTCTAACCGGCGAAGATGTTCCATTAGGGGGATCCACACACACACAGACACACAGAGACACACACACAGAGACACACACAGACACAGAGACACACACAGAGACAGAGACGCAGACACAGAGACACACACACAGATGCACACAGACACACACACACAGACACACACAGACACACACACACAGACACACACAGACACACACACAGACACAGAGACACACACACACAGAGACAGACAGAGACACACACACACAGACACACAGAGACACAGACAGAGACACACACACACAGAGACACACACACACAGAGACATACAGAGACAGAGACACACACACACAGACACACAGAGACACACACACAGAGACACACACCCTGCGATAACTCTCCTTCCTCCGTGCCAGCCGGGAATGCCAACGGATGGAGGGAGGGAGGAGAAGGGAGGGCGATGTCGACTGGACATCTGCGAAGAAGAGCTTTACAGCTCATCGGATTCCTCCTGTGAAAATGAAGATCGTGATTGTCCCCACCGAGGGGCGAGATCCCCCGCGACTCGCATGGCCACGGGGGGGGGGGGGGGGGGGGCAGGAGAGCCTCACCGAGTCTCAAGACTCTTTTTTCAGGAGGGTCCTGCCAAGGCGCCACGGTGGCTAGGAGATGTTGACTCCGTCGCCTGGTCTACGGGAGGTCGTGGGTTCGATCCCGACCCTGACGCCTGCTGCTGTATATTTGGAGTTTGCGTGTCTCTCTCTCTCTCATCATTCATCATCACGGTGGCTAGGAGATGTTAACTACCTCGCCTGGTATACAGGAGGTCGTGGATTTGATCCCGACCCTGACGCCTGCTGCTGTACATTTGGAGTTTGCGGTTTCTCTCTCCCCGTGGTCGCGTGGATTTGTTTCCCGGGTCCTCCCCGTGTTTTCGCTCCACATTCAGAATGAACGTCACGCGTTCAGAGTATTTGGCCGCGATGAATTTGCACGCGACGGTGGTCATCCCACCTTGTTGAGCTATCGTGTGTGAGGGCCCAGCCTCGCTTCTGAAATAATAGCCACGTAGCTTTCTCAGCGGGGCCTTACCTGCTGAAATTAAACATAATCTTTACATTTGAGCGTAAGTGTTCCGAGTAGGCTGACGACTCGTAAAGGTTCTGGTTTATCTTCTTGGTTCTTTCGGTAATGTCACGTAGAAGGGAAATAATAAAGTAATAAAAATAAAACATAATAAAATACAATTCTCGCGACGTTTCGCCCACAACGCAAGCAGCCGTCCTTATTCAGACGCTGTCTTTCCGACAGACCTGTTCTTCACCTGAGGACGGCTGCTTGCGTTGTGGCCGAAACGTCGTGAGAATTGTATTTCATTATGTTTTATTTTCATTATTTTATTATTTCCCTTCTACGTGACTTTACCGAAAGAACCAAGAAGATGAATCCCTGCAGTCACGAAAGCTTTTGGGTTAGCTCGTGTAAGTATGAATGTGTCGAAACCTCCACCACCCGACACAGCCAATCGGTAAGGGATTTGTCACGTGATCAAAACGCCAAATAGTTACTACTTCAGCCCACCCAGTGTGTTGGAGAGTGAATCCACAACATTTACAATCTGAGTAGTACGACGTTTCGCGGGTAACGACATCCAGCATCATCGGGCGATTTGCAAATTCGAGTTTTGCCAAATTTTTTGGTGTGAGCGTCAAATCACTTCGCAGACGGTCAAGACGTTTCAGACGCGTGGCGCACACATCAACAAGATGTTCGCCGTCGGTCGATTAGTTAAGTGTGATTAGCTCCCACCTCAACGTGCAGGATAGAGTGGGGGGAGGAGTGGGAGGCGGCTCTATGGCTCCCTGTAGTGGAGGTGGAGGAGGCCCTTTTCTGCCAGCAGTGGCATGAGCAGGAAATTGCAGGTGCTGCGCGCCTCTAACCCTCGCCCACAGAGGCGCGGTGTCGATGCGGTACGCGAGCCCCATCTCACCACCTCACCACCTCACCACCTCACCACCTCACCACCTCACCATCTCACCATCTCACCATCTCACCATCTTACCATCTTACCATCTCACCATCTCACCACCTCACTACCTCACCATCTTACCATCTCACCATCTCACCACCTCACTACCTCACCATCTCACCATCTCACCACCTCACCACCTCACCACCTCACCATCTCACCACCTCACCATCTTACCATCTCACCATCTCACCACCTCACTACCTCACCATCTTACCATCTCACCATCTCACCATCTCACCACCTCACCATCTCACCATCTCACCATCTCACCACCTCACCACCTCACCATCTCACCACCTCACCACCTCACCATCTCACCACCTCACCACCTCACCACCTCACCATCTCACCATCTCACCACCTCACCATCTCACCACCTCACCACCTCACCACCTCACCACCTCACCATCTCACCACCTCACCACCTCACCACCTCACCACCTCACCACCTCACCATCTCACCACCTCACCACCTCACCATCTCACCACCTCACCACCTCACCATCTCACCACCTCACCACCTCACCATCTCACCATCTCACCACCTCACCACCTCACCACCTCACCATCTCACCACCTCACCACCTCACCACCTCACCATCTCACCACCTCACCACCTCACCACCTCACCATCTCACCACCTCACCATCTCACCACCTCACCACCTCACCACCTCACCACCTCACCACCTCACCACCTCACCACCTCACCACCTCACCACCTCACCATCTCACCACCTCACCACCTCACCATCTCACCACCTCACCATCGCCGCCACGCCGCCAGAGTCAGCCCTCTCCACCCCTCTCCATCCGTCGCACCAATCGACTCGTCCGTCGCTCTCCGTCCGTCCACCCGCCCGTCCTGTCGATCTATCGTCCGTAGCATCGCTCCGCCCCATCCGCACATGGGTCGGGTTCGTCAGCATGTCCGTCGCTCTCGCTGCCCCCTTCTGTCGATCCAACATTCGTGTCGCGCGTGTCAATCCACCTGCCCCTTCATCCGACCTTCCTCCCGTCCGGTAGATTCGTTTATCCGCTCCTGTCTGCGGGTAACACACGGGGTGGTGTGGAGGGGGTGGGGGGGGGGGCACACACGTGTACACAAAGATAAAGTATTTAACCGATTGGTTTTTGGGGGGGCAAGTGCCGGGGCGGTGCACGAGATAGGGGCGGGTGGCCACGGCACCGCGCACGGTGCTGATGTTTACACACCGCACCGGGTACTCATTTGAGGCTGGGTCGACCTAGGGGAGGCCCAGGACCGGTTCAGATAATCGTCACTGGGTGTTGGCCGTGAGCGGGAATCGAACCCGGGTCCGTCGCTGGGTTTTATAGCGCAGCGTAGTGCTAACCGCTGCACCACCGCTCCCCACTCATTTGAGGCGACTGACACACGTAGATGTACACACACACACACGTAGATGTACATACACACACAGATGAACACACACAAATGTGTACACACACACGTGTACACACACACGTAGATGTACACACACACACACGTGTACATACACACATGTGTACACACACACACGTAGATGCACACACACGCGTGTACACACTCACAATATTTGATCTCTCACAATATCCTCGGCGGCGCGGCGCGTGCTTACTGTCTCTCTACATATAGACGCGTATATTTAAGTCCTGTATATAGAATCACAATTATATATACATACACACACACACAGTGGGGGAGGGGGGCGGGGGGCGATGTGTGTGTATCTGTATTATGGCGAGCTCTGCGCGTCGCACTATTTTTACGTAAAACACAAATCCTGAATGTGCACTCCAAGCTTCTCAAGGGCTGTTACGTGCGTCCGCGCTGGTACGCGCACGTGTGCGTGAACGGTGCGTACGTGAACGTGCGTAAGTGAACGTGCGTACGTGAACGTGCGTACGTGAACGTGCGTAAGTGAACGTGCGTACGTGAACGTGCGTTCGTGAACGTGCGTGTCTGTACGTGAACGTGCGCACGTGAACGTGCGTACGTGAACGTGCGTGCGTGAACGTGCGTGTCTGAACGTGCGTAAGTGAACGTGCGTGCGTGAACGTGCATACGTGAACATCCGTACGTGAACGTGCGTACGTGAACGTGCGTGCGTGAACGTGCGTGCGTGAACGTGCGTGCGTGAACGTGCGTGTTTGTACGTGCGTAAGTGAACGTGCGTGCGTGAACGTGCATACGTGAACATCCGTACGTGAACGTGCGTGTCTGAACGTGCGTAAGTGAACGTGCGTGCGTGAACGTGCATACGTGAACATCCGTACGTGAACGTGCGTGCGTGAACGTGCGTGCGTGAACGTGCGTGCGTGAACGTGCGTGTCTGTACGTGCGTAAGTGAACGTGCGTGCGTGGAACGTGCATACGTGAACATCCGTACGTGAACGTGCGTGTCTGAACGTGCGTAAGTGAACGTGCGTACGTGAACGTGCATACGTGAACATCCGTACGTGAACGTGCGTACGTGTCTACGCACTGGTTACGCGCCTGTGTGCGTGAACGGTGCGTGGGTACGTTGTCTGAACGTATGTGAACGTGCGTGAACGTGCGTGCGTTGCGTGCGTCAGAGCATCTGTTGCATCTTTCACCGCGAGCCCAACCATCGGCATCGTGGGGGGGGGGGCTGGGGGTGAGGGGGTGGGGGTGACCGGACAGTGTTGTGGGTAGGGGAGCTAGGGGGAGAGGGGGGGGTCAATGCACCCCACGGATAAAGTTGTTGATGTTGTTGATGTTGTTGATGTTGTTGATGCCAGGCGCGAGATCTTCAACGGACCTCGTTTTTTGCAAGCGTGACCTGGGGGTTGGGGGGCTGGGGGGTGGTGGATTGGGGGGGGGGGGGGCTTTGGTCACTCGATCTGCTGCCAGTCGTGTCCAGGGGGGCCCCGTTGTTGTAGTATCATCGCGATGGAGTAATTTCGCGGTGTCGTTTCCCGACGTTCGATGACAACGCCACGAATAAATGATTATTCTCGCATCGATGCACAACTTTTTAGCGGCTGTCGTGATGTGCGGGAGGTGGGGGCGTGGGGCGGGGGGAGGGGCGGGGGCGGGTTCGGTGACGTCACAGTGTTGTCAGCCAATGTTAAGCGACAGAAATCCGCTCAGAAATATTTCTCTACAGCTCGTCGAGGAGGCCGTTGTTGGAGACAAGGGGGGGGGGGGGGTGGGGCAGCTTTCGTTTCTAAACCGTGTTGAGTTTTGAGTGTTTACCGTGATGGCGCTTTTGAGTGGCAAGATTTGTGCCGGAGAGGTGCCGGGTATATAAATAAATAAAGCATATATTTGACTCGACTACAATTCTCGATTGTCCTCGCAGGTGGTGACGACTCAACGGTGATGCCCAACCACCCGTTCAGCTCTTATGACGGGGGGTTTGGGGGGGGGTAGTGGTCTGGACAAGGCTGAGAGCAGCCGCTGTTGGTAGCGTCGCTTTGATGGAGGACGGGTGCTCGCGGGAGCGGATATCGAAGAGCCACTGCTGAGACCCCGTTTTTTTTTCTCTCTTTCTCTCGCTTTTTTTTTTTACGATCAGAGGAAACAAGAAGATGCTCGGTGTAGTCGGCACTTTGCTTCGTTCATCATTTAGTTTTTTCTCAATGCTTTGCTTTATGTGCCCCCCCCCCCGCCCCCTTTTTAATGAAAGATTTCTCGCTCTCCTCCTTACCCCTTCCCACTTTTTTTCTCGCTCAAAGTGACCCTCTTGGATCCACGCACAGCAATGGGGAGGCGATTCCCCCTCCCCCCACCCCCACCAGTCCATCGGAGTCAACAGAGGAGCGTCCCCACGGCGATTTTGTTCGGCACTTTTGAGTTCGCACTTCCCTATTAAGCCGGCACGCTCTTCTCTCTACCCCCGCCCGCCCCCCCCCCCCATACGCACCGCCCGCTACCGTGAGCCGACACGGTAGCGCCAGCACATTGCCGGTATTCGGTTTGTAGAGAGGATAGGAGGGTGGGAGAGAGGGTGGGAGAGGGTGGGAGAGGGGTGGGAGAGAGGGTGGTTAGAGAGGGTGGTTAGAGAGAATGGGAGAGGGTGGGAAAGAGGTTGGAGAGAGGTGGGAAAGAGGTGGGAAAGAGGTGGGAGAGAGGGGTGGTTAGAGAGAATGGGAGAGGGTGGGAAAGAGGTGGGAGAGAGGGTGGTTAGAGAATGGGGAGAGGGTGGGAAAGAGGTGGGAGAGAGGGTGGTTAGAGAGAATGGGAGAGGGTGGGAAAGAGGTGGGAGAGAGGGTGGTTAGAGAGAATGGGAAAATAGGAGAGGGTGGTAGAGATTATGGGAGATAAAATTAGAGATTTTGCGAGATAAAATGAGAGAGAGGATGGAAGAGAGGGTATGAGCGATGGGAGAGATGGCATAAAGGGAAGCATGATGATGGGAAAGATGGGAGACAGGGTGGGAGGAGATGATGGGAGATACAAATTGGAGAAAGGGTTGGAGAGAGATGATGGAGAGGGTTGAAAGAAGGAGGGAGCAAATTTCTGGCAAAGTACCAATGGGTTCAGGACCACATGCCATCAATCGGTAGGTCGCGTGTGTCGGAGTCACACGAAGGCGCTTCCTGCCTCTTCCCAGCGTGGAAAGAAGAGGCCAAGGTACCCCCGGATTGGCCCCTAAGAGGGTTTCCTCGTGTCGCGACTCTTCTGCAAGCAGTGACGAGGGTGGGCACTTGCAGGGCCGCGCCTTCACCTTCTGTACCTTGGTTGCGAGTGACTTCGGCCGGCGAACGACGGGGTGGCTTGCGGCGAGGAGGAGGCTGTTATCGACGATGAGTGCTCAGTGAGTCAGGCTCGAGAACAGCCAACAGAGAGGTGGAGCCACCATGGTTGATCCTCCTTCTGATCCTCCACCACCACCTCTTCCTCCACCACCACCACCAGCTTCCTCCACCTCCTCCTCCTCTTCCTCCTCCTCCACCACCACCATCACCTATTCCTCCACCACCACCACCTTCTCCTCCTCCACCACCACCACCTTCTCCTCCACCACCACCACCACCACCTCTTCCTCCACCACCACCACCACCTTCTCCTCCACCACCACCACCACCTTCTCCTCCTCCACCACCACCACCTTCTCCTCCACCACCACCACCACCTTCTCCTCCACCACCACCACCACCACCACCTCCTCCCCCACCACCACCACCTTCTCCTCCACCACCACCACCACCACCTCTTCCTCCACACCACTACCTCCTCCTCCTCTTCCTCCACCACCACCACCACCTCCTCCTTCGCTCCTTGCGCGCTCGAGACCCACGTGTTCACAGCGAGGGCCACACGGGGACAATCGCTCACCCTCTCTCCCTCCCTCTCTCACCCTCTCTCATTCCCTCTCTCCCTCCCTCTCTCACCCTCTCTCATTCCCTCTCTCCCTCCCTCTCTCACCCTCTCTCATTCCCTCTCTCCCTCCCTCTCTCACCCTCTCTCATTCCCTCTCTCCCTCCCTCTCTCACCCTCTCTCATTCCCTCTCTCCCTCCCTCTCTCACCCTCTCTCATTCCCTCTCTCCCTCCCTCTCTCACCCTCTCTCATTCCCTCTCTCCCTCCCTCTCTCACCCTCTTTCTCCTCCCTCTCTCACCCTCTCTCATTCCCTCTCGCCCTCACTCTCCCTCTTTTTTTATTTTTTTTCACGATCAGAGGAAACAAGAAGATGCTCGTTGTAGTCGGCACTTTGCTTCGTTCATCATTTCGGTTTTTTTTTCAATGCTTCGCTTTATGTGCCCCCCCCCTTTTTAAATTAAAGATGTTTACGCTCTGCTCTCCTCCTTCTCTCTCTTCTATTTTTTTTACCTCCCTCCCTCTCACCCTCTCACCCTCCCTCTCACCCTCTCTCCTTCACACCGCCCCCCCCTCTCTTCCTATCTCTCTCTCTAGACCAGGCAGGAATGGCGGCTTCATTACCTCTCGCGCTCCCTCCGTCGCAGCCCGCCCATTGTTCCTCGCGATTGATTATCGACCGATTCCGTTGTTGTTCACCGAGGCTTTGTGCTGGGGGGTTAGAGGGGGGGGGGGTGGTGGATTTATTTGTGTGGCTCGATCGCTGGGGCCAGCCGAGAGAGATTCGCTCTCTGAGATTCACTCCCCCCCCCATTCCTCTTTGTCCTGGCGATCGCGAATGGAGATGAGTTAATCTTTCCTGCGGCTCCCTCTCCCTGATCGATCAATCTCTCTCTCTCCCCCCTCCCCTCCACCATCGCTCACTTGCTCCCCTCCCCTCTCCAAATCTCTCCCTCCCATCATCCCATCTCGCTGTCTGCCATCTCTCTCCGATTTGTTTCATTTCTCTCCCGTCATCCTCCAATCTCTCTCCCATCCTCCAATCTCTCTCCCATCATCCCATCATCCCATCTCTCTCCCATCATCCATCCTCCAATCTCTCTCCCATCATCCCATCATCCCATCTCTCTCCATCATCCCATCATCCCATCTCTCTCCCATCCTCCAATCTCTCTCCCATCATCCCATCATCCCATCTCTCTCCCATCATTACATCTCTCTCCCATCATCCCATCCTCCAATCTCTCTCCCATCATCACATCTCTCTCCCATCCTCCAATCTCTCTCCCATCATTCCATCTCTCTCCCATCATCCCATCATCCCATCTCTCTCCCATCCTCCAATCTCTCTCCCATTATTACATCTCTCTCCCATCATCCCATCATCCCATCTCTCTCCCATCATCCCATCTCTCTCCCATCATCCCATCTCTCCCATCATCCCATCTCTCTCCCCATCATTACATCTCTCTCCCATCCTCCAATCTCTCTCCCATCATTAAATCTCTCTCCCATCATCCCATCATCCAATCTCTCTCCCATCATTACATCTCTCTCCCATCCTCCAATCTCTCTCCCATCATCCCATCTCTCCCATCTCTATCCCAGCTCTCTGCCATCATCCTCATCCTTACGTTTGTCCCCCTCTCTCTCCCATCCTCCCCCACATCTCTCCACCACCCTCCCATCTCTCTCCCATCTTTCTCCCATCCCCCCCCCCCTCGCTCTTGCAAAGCCCACGAGCCCCCCCCCACCTCCTCTCACTCCACTGCTGGAT
>NC_136155.1:3483159-3526265 GCF_965212315.1 Lampetra planeri | reverse complement strand
TGTGAGTGTGTGTGTGAGTGTGTGTGAGTGTGGTAGGGTGTGTGAGTGTGTGTGTGAGTGTGTGAGTGTGTGTGAGTGTGTGGTAGGGTGTGAGTGTGTGTGTGAGTGTGTGTGAGTGTGGTAGGGTGTGTGAGTGTGTGTGAGTCAGTGTGTGAGTGTGTGGTAGGGTGTGAGTGTGTGTGTGAGTGTGTGTGAGTGTGGTAGGGTGTGTGAGTGTGTGTGAGTCAGTGTGTGAGTGTGTGGTAGGGGTGTGAGTGTGTGTGTGAGTGTGTGTGAGTGTGTGGTAGGGTGTGAGTGTGTGTGTGAGTGTGTGAGTGTGTGGTAGGGTGTGAGTGTGTGCGTGGCGCAGTGGTTCGCGCTACGCTGCGCTTCGCACCCGGTGACTCGAGTTTGACTCCACGCTCACGGCCAACATCAGTGGCGATTCTTTCAACCGCAGTCCTGGGTCACGTGCGGTGTGTAAACATCGCCGCGAGGGAGACAAAGGCGGCCGGGCGTGGTGCTAGCCACCCCCTCGTGTGCCGTGCCGGCCTTCATAGGTGCCCGCTGACAGCACTTGCCCCAACATTTTGTAAAGGCTATAGGGGGATCTTTGTCTTAGGAGTTTGTACGTTCAACCGCTGTTCTGAGATGGTTTTCATTTTTCTCCCCCCATAGCTAAAAAGAAACCACATTTGCAATGCAACCGGGTGTTGGCCAAACGTTAACGATGATGTGTGCCTGTGACGATCACCCAGCGGCAACATCGTGGCCCCTACTGCGAACACAAAGAACTCGGCAGGATCCTCCTGAGAAACGGTCTTGAGACTCAGCGCGGCCACACTTTGTCAACGGCGGGTCACAGCGAGTTGCGTGTGGAGTTGAATGGCCCCATCATCTCAATGGCCCCATCATCTCAATGGCCCAGCATCTCAATGGCCCAGAATCTCGAATCGCCTCGCGTCTGTAACGGGCCCTCTCCTCCCGTGATCGTTACGAGGGGACAGGCCGATTAATAAGTAAAACAATTACAATGATAGATGTAAAATTTAGATTTTAAAAATGCGCCTTTTGGCGTCATCTGGTCCAACATCATGTGAGACTAGGCTCTAAGGAAAGCTGTCTCGGGTGTGGACCAATCAACTTCAAGGACAGTGCATACATTATCAGAGTTATGTTTTTTGTTTGCATTACGACTGCAGGTATTGTGGTCTATGCAAACATGACTCCTTGTAAAAAAAGGTGTCAATTTTGTTGCCAGATAGAAGGGTAAAAAACCAATTATCAATATTTTTACTGGCAAATGAGGTTCCAATGGTGTAAACATTTATATATTTACGCGAAGGTGTGATGCGTCACCACCCTCCTCCCCATCCGCCTTGCCGGCTCGGCCCTCACCGTGTCTCCTGCCCCCCCACTCCGCCCCCCCCCCCCCCACCTCTTCCCCCCCTACCCACACCCCCCCCCCACCTCTTCCCCCCCCTACCCACACCCCCCCCCCACCTCTTCCCCCCCTACCCACACCCCCCCCCCACCTCTTCCCCCCCTACCCACACCCCCCCCCCACCTCTTCCCCCCCTACCCACACCCCCCCCCCACCTCTTCCCCCCCTACCCACACCCCCCCCCCCACCTCTTCCCCCCCTACCCACACCCCCCCACCTCTTCCCCCCCTACCCACACCCCCCCCCCCACCTCTGCCCCCCCTACCCACACCCCCCCCCCCACCTCTTCCCCCCCTACCCACACCCCCCCCACCTCTTCCCCCCCTACCCACACCCCCCCCCCCCACCTCTTCCCCCCCTACCCACACCCCCCCCCCCACCTCTTCCCCCCCCTACCCACACCCCCCCCCCACCTCTTCCCCCCCTACCCACACCCCCCCCCACCTCTTCCCCCCCTACCCACACCCCCCCCCACCTCTTCCCCCCCTACCCACACCCCCCCCCACCTCTTCCTCCCCCCCGCACCCCCCCCACCTCTTCCTCCCCCCCGCACCCCCCACCGCGCCGCAGGTGTCTCCGCAGGACTCCGCCATCACGAGGGACATCCACCGAACCTTCCCGGCGCACGGATATTTCAAGGACAGCGGTGGAGATGGACAAGACTCCCTCTACAAAATCTGCAAGGTCGGCGTGGCCCCCCCCCACACACTCCCACGGGGAGCACACACACACTACAGATATACAGCAGGCGTCAGGGTCGGGATGGAACCCACGACCTCCTGCACACCAGGCGAGGTAGTTAACATCTCTCAACTGTGGCACTCAAATTCGCGACTATATTTACCCAAGAATGTCTGTGTGTCACGCGCGTGACGTCACTCCACGTCGACCAGCCCCTCATTAATAATCATGAGCCGGTGACGTCACTCCACGTCGAACAGCCCCCCTCATTAATAATCATGAAGCGGTGACGTCCTCCAAATGGACACCCAACGTCCATTAATATTAATTAGCGGGTGACGTCACTCCACATTGGGAGGGGGGGGGGCGAGGCGCCCCCTCCCCCCTCCTCGGCATCAACTCACAGCCCTCACGACAAAGGCAGAACCCTCACGTCACGTGATCTCCGTCACGCTGTTGAGACATCAAGCAAAAATGACGTCATCATGAACAAGGGGTTATAGCCTTTAAATGAAATAGGTCTGTGTCACCGCGCCCTTACAAATTGCACACGAATTCATGCAATGAATATCACCAAGTCGCGCTCTGCTTTTCGCCTGCAAGTTTCAGATGTACTGCAATACACCCGCACTTGTACGGGCTACAGGCTAGTACAGTAGTCGTAGCAATAACAATGATGATGATGCGTCTCTCTTGGTCACTTCGATTCTCACGTGGTGGAACAGAATCAACTCGTCTAATCATGGGGACCTTCCTTTGCCAGTATCAAAATGTAAGGATAGGTTTTATATTTCGATACTGGCAAGGGAGATGTCCCATGATATTGCTGCTCTACCCCGAGCTCCCAATGTGCTGACAGCGGCGTAGTGTGTGTGCTGTCCGCCTTTCGGCGTCCTGTTTGAGACGAGGCTCTAAAGAAAGCTGTCTCTGGTGTGGACCAATCAGTTTCAAAAACAATGCATCATCATTTACTACCAGAGCATGTGTTTCTGTTTGCGTGTTCAACCCCAAGTGCGTGTGGTTAATGCAGACATGATTCCTTGCAAAAGGTTTCTGTTTGGCGTCTTAACATCTTAACACTTCCTGTTTGATTTCGATTTAAAGCTTTCGTGACTGCAGGGATTCATCTTCTTGGTTCTATCGGTAAAGTCACGTAGAAGGGACTTTACCGAAAGAACCAAGAAGATGACTTCCTGTTTGATTGCCATAAAGGGTTTAACCGATTCTTACAACTTGTCTTAGTGCGCATTAGCTTAGGGGACCTCCTAGTGGCAGCTTGCCCTTGACGATGATGATGATGACGATGATGATTGTCTGCGCCACCACAGGCCTACTCGATCTACGACGAGGAGATCGGCTACTGCCAGGGCCAGTCGTTCCTCGCAGCCGTACTGCTCCTGCACGTGAGTCGCTCACTCACTCGCATTCACTCACATTCACTCACATTCACTCACGCGCACTCACATTCACTCACTCACATTCACTCGCATTCACTCACATTCACTCGCATTCACTCACATTCACTCACTCGCATTCACTCACATTCACTCGCATTCACTCACATTCACTCACTCGCATTCACTCGCATTCACTCACATTCACTCGCATTCACTCACTCGCATTCACTCACATTCACTCACTCGCATTCACTCACGCGCATTCACATTCACTCACATGCACTCACTCACAATCACTCACATTCACTCGCATTCACTCGCATTCACTCACATTCACTCGCATTCACTCACTCGCATTCACTCACATTCACTCGCATTCACTCACATTCACTCACTCGCATTCACTCACGCGCACTCACATTCACTCACATGCACTCACTCACAATCACTCACATTCACTCGCATTCACTCACTCACTTACATTCACTCATGCGCACTCACATGCACTCACATTCACTCACTCACAATCACTCACATTCACTCGCATTCACTCACTCACATTCACTCACTTACATTCACTCACGCGCACTCACATTCACTCACATTCACTCACATTCACTCACATTCACTCACTCGCATTCACTCACATTCACTCACTCACATTCACTCACGCGCACTCACATTCACTCACATTCACTCACTCACAATCACTCACATTCACTCGCATTCACTCACTCACATTCACTCACTTACATTCACTCATGCGCACTCACATTCACTTACTCGCACTCACATTCACTCACTCGCATTCACTCACATTCACTCACACTCACTCACTCGCACTCACATTCACTCACATGCACTCACTCACATTCACTCACATTCACATTCACTCACATTCACTCACTCACATTCACTCACATTCACTCACGCGCACTCGCTTGCATTCACATTCACTTACTCACATTCACTCACGCGCACTCACATTCACTCACTCGCACTCACTCACTCGCATTCACATTCACTTACTCACATTCACTCACATTCACTCACTCACATTCACTCACTCACACTCACATTCACTCCCTCAGATTCACTCCCTCACATTCACTCACTCGCATTCACTCACTCGCATTCACATTCACTCACTCACATTCACTCACTCACACTCACATTCACTCACTTGCACTCAAATTCACTCACCTGCACTCACTCAAATTCACTCACTCGCACTCACATTCACTCACTCGCACTCACATTCACTCACTCACATTCACTCACTCGCACTCACATTCACTCACTCACATTTACTCACTCGCATTCACTCACACTCACTCACTCACATTCACTCACTCACATTCACTCACTCGCACTCGCATTCACTCACACTCACTCACTCACATTCACTCACTCACATTCACTCACTCGCACTCACATTCACGCACTCGCATTCACTCACTGACATTCACTCACTCTCACGCTCACACTCGCACGTACTCACACACACCAAAGACAAAGATTCCCCTTCCAAGCCTTAACTGTCGGGGCAAGTGCCGCTAGCCAGCAGCACCTGTCAAGGCTGGCAACGTCACACGGGGGGGGAGGTTCGTGGCCAGCACCACGCAGAGCCGCCTTTGTCTCCCCAGTGGCAATGCGTACACACCGCACCAGGTACTCATTTGAGTCTGAGTCGACCTAGGGGAGTCCCGAGACCGGTTCAGATATCCACCACCGATGTTGGCCGTGAACGGGAATCCAACCCGGGTGGCCAGACTCACGGCGCGGCGCGCTAACCGCTACACCACCGCTCCCCCCCCAACACAACCCACAACATAAGAAAGACAAAGATCCCCCGTATAGCCTTAACAGACTGTAGGGGCAAGTGCTGTTAGCGAGCAGCACCTATGAAGGCCGGAACGGTACACGAGGGGGTGGGGTGGACAGCACCACGCCCGGCCGCCTTTGTCTCCCCAGTGGCAAATGCGTACACACCGCACCAGGTACTCATTTGAGTCTGAGTCGATCTAGGGGAGGCCCAGAACCGGTTCAGATGACCGTCGCCGGTGTTGACGGTCGTGGGGATCGGGAATCGAACTCGTTGACTCGCCCGGCCCCCAGATGCCGGAGGAGCAGGCGTTTGGCGTGCTGGTCAAGATCATGTTCGCCTACGGCTTGCGCGACCTCTTCCGGCAAAACTTCGACGACCTCCACTGCAAGTTCTACCAGCTGGAAAGACTCATGCAGGTGTGTGATTGTGTGTGTCTGTGTTTGTGTGTCTGTGTGTGAGAGTGTCTGTGTGTGAGTGTGTGTGTGTAACCACGACCACCATTCCTCGCCTCTGATTGATGGGAAGGCGAGCCCAAAGTATCCTGGGGCTTACAGCTTCCCACACCTCACCGCCACGCTCCCACGCCCCCTTCATTCTTTTGTTCAGAAGAAGAGCCACACCCTGTTGTTTGGCAGTCTCCTGCCCCGAGTAGAGGACTGTCCACCCCTCATGGTGGCAGGATCCAGAACCAGTCCACCGGACCTCCTGAATGCCACAGAGATCCAGACGGTACCGGTCCAGCTCCCGACAGAGGAGTGGCAGCCTCTTCTCCGCAGTGAGCGTTCGAACATTCCACGTGGCCATCCGCAATGGTTTTTCGTTGTTTCTGGAGGAGCCTCGAGGGTGAAAATTCAATCTCCTGGCTCCGCCAAATGGGGTTTGGCCAGGAGACGTCATAAAAGCCTGACCCCCCGGGGCCTCCGGCACAAGCTTATTAGTTACAGGTCTATGTTTACTTCGTAGTTTAGTGGTGGTTAATTGAAGGTGGATGGGTTACCAGCCCCTCGCACCCGTCCAGAGCCCCCGTTTAGCCACTGTGGTGGCCACAGACGCCATGAGGGGAGAGGCCAATGGGCATTGGCCCTCCCCCCACAGCACTGCCCACGACAATGTTGCCCATCCGGCACCGCGAGGAGGTAGGAGGTTGTTTTGCCGGACACACAGACACACACACACAGACATGGCATGCCCCCACCGAAGACGAACATCCGTGGAGGGATGCAGGCAAAGCCGATGTGAGTCAGACGCTTTCTATGACCTCCTGTCACAGGTGCTGGCTAAAGTGGCCACTCGGGACAGAGTCATCTTGTTGGGTGACTTCAATGCCCGAGTTGGTCATGATGCTGACACCTGGTCTGGAGTGATTGGAAGGCATGGGCCAGATCAGCTCAATAATAACGGTAGGAGGCTGCTAGATTTTTGTGCAGCCCATGGGCTTGTAATTACCAACACGCTCTTCCGGCATCGGCGCATCCACACAACATCATGGATACATGCCGGGTCCAAGCAAGAACATCTGCTGGACTACATAGTGACGGACCAGCGGATGCGAGCCCATGTCCTTGACACCAGGACCTACCGTGGAGCTGATCTGCCCTCTGACCATCGACTAGTCATCTGTAAGATGCGCCTGCCATTCTTCCACTCCGGTGGTGGGTGTACACCCAGGATCCCATTCCAACCAAAAGTGGCCTGGTCTCAGTTAGCTGATGAAAGTTGCAAGCGAGAATTTCATCATCGCTTGCAGCTGGGGTTGGCATCGTCCCCCACTCCACCTGATGTCGAGGGTAAATGGGCGAGGTTTAAGACTGTGACTCATGCAGCTGCAATGGCTGCTTTTGGTACGCGGTCCAGACCTCCCCAGAAACCCTGGCTGACGGAGGAGGTGTTCAGGTTAATTGAGAAAAAGCGACAGGCCCACTCTCATCGCCTACAGCATCCCACGTCAGAGAATGAGGAGGTTTACCGCAGCCTTCGCTCGGAGGTTCGGAGAGCCGTGAGGCGCTGCAAGGATGGGTGGTGGTCGCGGGTTGCTGAGGAGATGGAGTCTGCCTCAGTGGCCCGCGATCACAAATCACTATTTAACTCCATCAAAAAAGTAACCTGCAGCGCCACACCTATTACCATCATTAGAGGAAAAAACGGTGATCCAATCTCCGACCCCCAGGAACAGGTTTGCAGATTTGCTGAGCATTTCTGTGAGGTCCTGGGGGAGGGAAAATCTCTCAGCCAGGAAAAAATCATGGCACAAAGTGGGGATAACCCTGCTGAGGCTGCGGTGCCTCAAATATTGGAAGAGGTCACCCCCTGTGAGTGGCTGGCTGAGGTGCCAGCTGTTGAGGAAGTACTGAGGGCGATCCGGAGTCTGAGACCAGGGAAGGCACCGGGCAGAGATGATCTCCCAAGCGAAATGCTGAGGGAGGGTGGCGTTTGTGCACAGACTGCCCTATATGACATCATAACAACAGTCTGGACCACTGGACGGGTTCCGCAGGACTGGAAGGATGCCCTGGTGGTCCCCCTCTTTAAGAAGGGGGACCGTGCCGACTGTAACAACTACAGGGGCATCTCACTCCTCAGTGTGCCGGGTAAGGTCCTGGCAAGGATTATTCAACATCGCCTTGCTAGGCACGCTGAGGAGAGGCTTGCGGAGCCCCAATGCGGTTTCAGGAAAGGGCGGTCCTGCACAGATGCCATATTTTCTGTCCGTCTGCTACAGCAGAGGTGTAGGGAATTCCAAAAAGACCTACATCTCTGCTTTATTGACCTGGTCAAGGCCTATGATACCATCAGTAGGACTGGGCTCTGGGTTGTTCTTCGTGCTTTCGGAGTCCCTGACCCTCTGCTCACGATCATTAAGGACCTTCATGATGGTGAGCGGGCCCGGGTAAAACTACGTGGCCGGGAGTCGGAGCCTTTCCCTGTACACCTTGGGGTGCGACAGGGATGTCCTTTGGCTCCCACATTATTTAACATCTATTTCGACTGCGTAGTTCGTGAAGCCTTCAATAGCTGTACCGGGGGAATTTCCATTTGGTACAGATATAATGGGAGGCTGATCGACGCCCGGGTGCGATCAAGGGATGGCTCCCTATTGGTCAACCACGTTATGTATGCCGATGATTTGGTAATAGCTGCTCATTCAGAAGAGGAGTTGGAGACGCTGCTGCTGAGACTGGAGCGTGCCACTAAGAGGTGGGGCCTTACCATCAGCCCCACCAAAACTAAGCACCTGCCTGGGTATTTTGTACCATCGGACACTCCACCCCCACAACTCCCAATTGGTGATGGGGCAGTTGTGGAGAGAGTGGAGAGTTTCCCATACCTGGGCAGTGTGCTTATGACCGGCTCCAGTTTATCAGCAGAGGTCTCACTCCGAATCAGTCGAGCGGCAATATCTTTTCATCGGTTGCGTAACGCTGTGTGGAAGCTACCTGGTCTGTCGCTCCGCACGAAGCTTCAGGTTTTCTCGGCCACGGTCATTCCCTCCCTTCTCTACGCTTGCGAAACGTGGACCCCCCTAGTGGAGCATCTTCGCCGGTTGGAAACATTTAGGCTGGCCTGCCTACGATCCATCCTGGGTTTAACCAGGCTGGATTGTGTGAGGAGCTCACAAGTCCTTGAAAGATCTGGGCAAAGTCCCATCAGTGAGCTCCTCCGGCAGGCAAGGCTGCGTTGGCTGGGTCATGTAGCCCGCATGCCCAGCCACCGCATGCCTAAACAGCTTTTGTTCGGCCGGATCGAGGGGGCTAAACGGGCGCGGCACGGGCTAGAGAAGAGATGGAGTGATGTGGTACAGGAGGACGTGGAGCTGAGTGGACTTGCCGATGACTGGTACCAGCGGTGTCAAGATCGGCCTCAGTGGAGGAGGCTCGTGAAGGACGCTACTGGGCAGTTGGAGGCAGTCGCCCTCCAACAACAACGGAGGGCGGAGGAGCGACGCTCACAACAACGAGCGGAGCGCCGGGTGGCTAAAGCACAGCAAGTTGGTACAGTAGGGGGCACAGGTGGTGCATCAGCCAGTCATCTCGGTCATCTCGGTCAGTCGACCCGTGGCACATGGGTCTGCCCCGTGACCTCCTGCCAGCGGGCGTTCGACACTTCACGTGGCCTCAAGGTGCACATGGCCTGGCACAAGCGTCGTGGTGACGTCACCGCCACTTAGTGGCGAATGGCGGTTGTTGTTGTTGTTGTTGTCTGTGTGTGTGTGTGTACGTGTGTGTTTCTGTGTTTGTGTGAGTGTGTGTTTGTGTGTCTGTGTGTGTGTGTACGTGTGTGTGTGTGTGAGTGTGTGAGTGTGTGTGTCTGTGTCAGTGTGTGAGTGTGTGTGTGTGTACGTGTGTGTGTGTGTGTACGTGTGTGTGTGTCTGTGTGTGTGTGTCAGTGTGTATGTCTGTGTGTGAGTGTGTGCGTGTGTCTGTGTGTGAGTGTGTGAGTGCGTGTGTCTGTGTCAGTGTGTGCGTGTCAGTGTGTGAGTGTGCGTGTGTGTGTTTGTGTGTGTCTGTGTGTGGGTGTGCGTGTGGGGAGCGGTGGTGTAGCGGTTAGCGCACTGCACTACGAACCTGGCGACCCGGGTTCGTTTCCCGACGATTATCTGAACCGGTCCTGGGCCTCCCCTAGGTCGACTCAGCCTCAAATGAGTACCTAGAGTAATGTGTAAACATCGCCACTGGGGAGACAAAGGCGGTCGGGCGTGGTGTTGGCCACCCACCCCCTCGTGTGCCGTTCCAGCCTTCATAGGTGCTCGCTAACTGCACTTGCCCCAACAGTCTGTTATAGGCTATATGGGGGATCTTTGTATATATGTTTTTGTGTGCGCGTGCGTGAGTGCGTCCGTGCGCGCGTGCATGTAGTGCCAGCCTGCACAGGCGGTGCTCGCGAACGGCGCTCGCCCCAACCTTCTGTGCAGGCCACACGGTGGCTAGGAGATGTTAACTACCTCGCCTGGTATACAGGAGGTCGTGGGTTCGATCCCGACCCTGACGCCTGCTGTTGTATATTTGGAATCTGCGTCTATCTCTCTCTCATCATCATCACGGTGGCTAGGAGATGTTAACTACCTCGCCTGGTATACAGGAGGTCGTGGGTTCGATCCCGACCCTGACGCCTGCTGCGGTATATTTGGAGTTTGCGTGTCTCTCTCTCTCTCGTTGTTTATGTCTCTGTCTCTCTCTCCCGCGCCCTCTTTGTCTTCCCCAGGAGCACGTGCCGGAGCTGTACGCTCACTTCCTGGGCCTAGGCCTGGAGGCCCACATGTATGCCTCGCAGTGGTTCCTCACCCTCTTCACCGCCAAGTTCCCCCTCTACATGGTGTTCCACATCATCGACCTCCTACTCTCGGAGGTGCGCGCGGGGGATGCCATCAGCCCATCGTCGTCATCATCATCATCGTCATCATCTTGGCCCCCCCTCCCGCTCTCGTTGTGGCGTTACGCAGTCGCGCGCCTTGCAAAACGCTACGTGCGTGCGGTGCACGTATGTCGTGCGTTTGTGTGCGTTGGACTTCTTTCGCGCCGTACGTAGGCAACCGTGATAAGCGGAGGCGTGGGAGAAGGGCAACAGACTGAACGCAAACAAACTGTTTTCCCAAGAAATCCGTTTTCAATGGAGGTGATTTAGAAGCTCACGACTGCCGGTGGCTTCCTAGTATCGGACGGAAGAGCGTTCCAGACGGCCGCATGAGCGCGTCTGAAAGCGCCGCGCGATGCGGCGACCGACAGCCGTCTTGGTTCGACGGCTTCGCCAAAAAGCCGCCGCTGCTGCTGCTGTTGCTGCTGCTGTTGCTACTGCTGCTGCCGCTGCTGCAGCTGCGAGGATGACCGGAGTTTGCGTGATGCTGGTTTACGCTCCACGCTGACGTTCCTGACGTTGGCTCCGTGTCTCCTCTCCCCCCTCCACCACCACCACGTCCCACGCTTCCCGCAGGGTCTCAGCGTCATCTTCAACGTCGCTCTGGCACTGCTCAAGGCAAGTTGCCCCCACGCCTACCCCCCCCTCCCTCCCATCAACCCCCTCCCTCCCTCCCATCCCCCCCCCTCCCTCCCATCCCCCCTCCCTCCCATCTCCCCCTCCCTCCCATCCCCCCCTCCCTCCCATCAACCCCCTCCCTCCCTCCCATCCCCCCCCCTCCCTCCCATCCCCCCTCCCTCCCATCTCCCCCTCCCTCCCATCCCCCCCCTCCCTCCCTCCCATCCCCCCTCCCTCCCATCCCCCCTCCCTCCCTCCCATCCCCCCCTCCCTCCCTCCCATCCCCCCCCCTCCCTCCCATCCCCCCTCCCTCCCATCCCCCCCTCCCTCCCTCCCATCCCCCCCCTCCCTCCCTCCCATCCCCCCCCCTCCCTCCCATCCCCCCCTCCCTCCCTCCCCATCCCCCCCCCACCTCCCATCCCCCCTCCCTCCCATCCCCCCCTCCCTCCCTCCCAACCCCCCCCTCCCTCCCATCAACCCCCTCCCTCCCTCCCATCCTCCCATCTCCCCCTCCCTCCCATCAACCCCTCCCTCCCTCCCATCCCCCCCTCCCTCTCTCCCTCCCATCCCCCCCCTCCCTCCCTCCCTCCCTTCCTCCCTCCCTCCCATCTCCCCCCTCCCTCCCATCCCCCCCTCCCTCCCTCTCTCCCTCCCATCCCTCCCTCCCTCCCCATCCCCCCCTCCCTCTCTCCCTCCCATCCCCCCCTCCCTCCCTCCCTCCCTTCCTCCCTCCCCTCCCATCTCCCCCTCCCTCCCATCTCCCCCCTCCCTCCCATCCCCCCCTCCCTCTCTCCCTCCCATCCCTCCCTCCCTCCCATCCCTCCCTCCCTCCCACCCCCCCCCTCCCTCCCTCCCATCCCTCCCTCCCTCTCATCTCCCCCTCCCTCCCATCCCCCCTCCCTCCCTTCCTCCAATCCCCCCCTCCCTCCCATCCCCCCCTCCCTCCCTCCCATCCCTCCCTCCCTCTCATCTCCCCCTCCCTCCCATCCCCCCCCTCCTCTCTCCTCCCATCTCCCCTCCCTCCCATCCCCCCCCTCCCTCCTCCCATCCCTCCCTCCCTCTCATCTCCCCCTCCCTCCCATCCCCCTCCCTCCCTCCCTCCCATCCCCCCCCTCCCTCCCATCCCCCCCTCCCTCCCTCCCATCCCTCCCTCCCTCCCATCCCCCCCTCCCTCCCTCCCATCCCTCCCTCCCTCTCATCTCCCCCTCCCTCCCATCCCCCCTCCCTCCCTCCCTCCCATCCCCCCCTCCCTCCCATCCCCCCCTCCCTCTCTCCCTCCCATCCCTCCCTCCCTCCCATCCCCCCCTCCCTCCCTCCCATCCCTCCCTCCCTCTCATCTCCCCCTCCCTCCCATCCCCCCTCCCTCCCTCCCATCCCCCCCTCCCTCCCATCCCCCCCTCCCTCCCTCCCATCCCTCCCTCCCTCCCTCTCATCTCCCCCTCCCTCCCATCCCCCCCTCCCTCCCATCCCCCCCTCCCTCCCTCCCATCCCCCCCTCCCTCCCATCCCCCCTCCCTCCCATCCCCCCCTCCCTCCCTCCCATCCCTCCCTCCCATCCCCCCTCCCTCCCATCCCCCCCTCCCTCCCTCCCATCCCCCCCTCCCATCCTCCCCCTCCATCCCATCCTACCCCTCCCTCCCATCCCCCCCTCTCCCTTCCTCCCATCCCCCCTCCATCCCCCCCCCTTCCTCCCTGATGATGATTGCTTGTGTTGCAATCGAAACGTCGTGAGAATTTTATTGTTTTATTTTTATTATTTTATTGTTTCCCTTCTACGTGACTTTACCGAAAGAACCAAGAATATGAATCCCTGTAGTCACGAAAGCTTTAAATCGAAATAATATAATATTTTAATATATTATTATAACAATTATATAATATAATTTAATATTACTATTATATTATATAATTATTATACTGGTAGGAACCACCTGGTTCCACCAGCCCACAGGGAATTATTGTGTCCGTCCGTCGTGAATCCAAAAATGGGAGGGGTGGGGCTGGGTGGAAAGGGGAGGGTGGGGAGGGGCTGGGTGGGGATGGTGGGGAGGGGCTGGGTGGGGAGGGTGGGGCTGGGTGGGGGGTGGGAGGGGTGGGGCTGGGTGGGGAGGGGCTGGTCACCCCGTGGTGCCCATATAAAACTCAACGTTTCACCTACTCACGCCGGCTTGTGCCCGCACTCACAGTCGGCCATATTTGCGGAATACACCACGCCGCCGTTGACCCTGCAGGCCATTGACCGAGCAACCCAACGTTCCTACCAGCTCCCTCCGCAGGAAGTTGTTATATTATTCTCGTGTTCAATGCCTAACGGCCGAGCGCCACCAGATGGCGCTCTGATGCAGTGAGTGCGGTTTGCCCCGGGCCAGCGAACTCCGCGCGGTGGCGTGACGCCAACTTCATTTAATTGGCTGCGTCAGGGTGGCGGAGGGCGGGACGACCCAAAGCTCGGCTTGACACGGAGTAGGAGGCGGAAGAGGAGGCTTTCGCGAGCAATGTCATCCGTGATACAGGTTTTATTTTTGGTGTTAGATCGCGTAAATATATCAATGTTGTGTAGCTAAGCCCGCCACCACCCGGCACAGCCAATTAGTGAGGTTTGTCACGTAACACAGAACGTGCCAATTGTTTACGAGTACAGTTCGCCGGTGTGTTGCAGAGCAAAGCCACAACATTTACCATCTGAGCAAAGCCACAACATTTACAATCTGAACAAAGCCACAACATTTACCATCTGAGCAAAGCCACAACATTTACAATCTGAGCAAAGCCACAACATTTACAATCTGAGCAAAGCCACAACATTTACCATCTGAGCAAAGCCACAACATTTACAATCTGAGCAAAGCCACAACATTTACAATCTGAGCAAAGCCACAACATTTACAATCTGAGCAAAGCCACAACATTTACAATCTGAGCAAAGCCACAATATTTACCATCTGAACAAAGCCACAACATTTACAATCTGAGCAAAGCCACAACATTTACGATCTGAGCAAAGCCACAACATTTACAATCTGAGCAAAGCCACAGCATTTACCATCTGAGCAAAGCCACAACATTTACCATCTGAGCAAAGCCACAACATTTACAATCTGAGCAAAGCCACAACATTTACAATCTGAGCAAAGCCACAACATTTACGATCAGAGCAAAGCCACAACATTTACCATCTGAGCAAAGCCACAACATTTACAATCTGAGCAAAGCCACAACATTTACCATCTGAGCAAAGCCAACAACATTTTCGACGTTTCGCCCAGGAATCACGACAAGCTTCTAAAAGCCTTGAACTCAAAACCGGCCCATCTGAGCCCGGCGGTTCATCCTGAATGGATCCAGTTTCTGTTCGACAGGGGATGGACCCTTGAGCCAGAGAGCACGTCTCTGGACATTACGAATGTATCCGTCCGCAAGAGAGCGGTGAGCGGTGTTCTTCACGAACATTCAGAGGGGTCGGTGGCGGGCGGGCGGGCACTTTCGCCAAGGATACATCGTCGGCGTGAGAAAGGGCCTCCACACGCGTTTGAAACCACTTTTGGGTTTGACGGCATAGTTGGGGGTGGGGTGGGTGGGGGGTGTCTTCACTCTTTGTCTATCGGCCGGGGCCATCAGGGGCAGCCCGTAGCCCGTGGGCCTTGCGATGAACAGCGCTGTGATGGAACAACGAAATTGTTGGCTTTCTTTTGACACATTCCATCAGCCACGCAGCCTTCTTGGAGTGCAAAAACCGCGTGACGTAATTGATGGTGCGGTGTGGAATAAACATCTCCACTAGAGAGACAAAGGCGGCCGGGACGTGGTGCTGGCCACCCAGTGCCCTCGTGCGCCGTGCCGGCCTTAATAGGTGCTCGCTAACTGCGCCCAGGTGTCTCTCGGGGGGTCCGACACGTGATCGTGGTGTGACCGTGCGTGCGTGCGCGTGCGTGTGTTTTCCAACTGTTTAGACTGTCACACGATATGGACGATAGTGTACACCGCGTACACTGCCGTGTAAACCATGAACGTGAGCGGTGGTGCAGCGGTTAGCGCGCTACGCTGCGTCACGAACCCAGCGATCCGAGTTCGATTCCCGCCCACGGCCATCAACCGGTGACGATTATCTGAACAGGTCCTGGGCTTCCCCTAGGTCGACTCAGCCTCAAATTAGTTCCTGGTGTGCGGTGTGTAAAACATCGCCACTGGGGAGACAAAGGCGGCCGGGCGTGGTTGCTGGCCACCCACCCCCTCGTGTGCCGTGCCGGCCTTAATAGGTGCTCGCTAACAGCACTTGCCCCTACAGTCTGTTAAGGCTATACGGGGGATCTTTGTCTTGTAGAGGTGTGTGGGTGTGGGTGGTGTAGCGGCCCGAGTTCAATTCCCGCTCACGGCCAACGCCGGTGACGATTATCTGAACCGGTCCTGGGCCTCCCCTATGTCGACTCAGCCTCAAATGAGTACCGAGAGTAGTGTGTAAATATTGCCACTAGGGAGACAAAGGCGGCCGGGCGTGGTTGCTGGCCACCCACCCCCTCGTGTGCCGTGCGGGCCTTAATAGGTGCTCGCTAACAGCACTTGCCCCAACAGTCTGTTAAGGCTACGTGGGGGGTTGGGGGTGATCCTTGTTCGGTGTTTCCGACTGCCAGAACGTCTCACGTCTCAGACACGATCCGTTGGCCATTTGGGTCGTCAACGTTACCGTCATTTTTCTTAAAACCACATTTTGTGCATCCCCTTCAAAGGCGGCGTTATTGACCAACATGCAGAGCCCTCCACCTTTGTTGTTTCGACTGCCGCACGATACAGACTCTGATGCGCGCCGTGTGTGTACACTGCTGTGTAAACCCCGGACGTCCTCACGGCACGGATCCACGTAGCCATGGTGCCGCATCTCCACGGTAATCACCCTTGGGATGGGGGGCGTCCGCCGGCACCACCGCTGCTCGGCTGATTTGTGGGCGAGTGGGTGGTGGTGGTGGTGGAGGTGGTGACGGTGGTGGTGGCGGTGGTGGCGGTGGTGGTAGTGGTGGGTGGCGGTGGTGGTGGTGGTGGTGGCGGTGGTGGTGGGTGGTGGTGGTGGTGGTGGAGGAGGTGGTGGCGGTGGTGGTGGTGGGTGGTGGTGGAGGAGGAGGTGGTGGTGGTGGCGGTGGTGGCGGTGGCGGTGGTGGTGGTGGCGGTGGTGGTGGCGGTGGTGGGTGGTGGTGGTGGTGGCGGTGGTGGTGGGTGGCGGTGGTGGTGGCGGTGGTGGTGGCGGTGGTGGGTGAAGATGGTGGTGGTGGTTGCGGTGGTGATGATGGTGGTGGTGGCGGCGGTGGTAGCGGTGGTGGTGGCGGCGGTGGTGGTACTGGTTGCTGTGGTGTCTGTATGATCTCCCCCTGTTCCACAGAGTGAGAGTGATGGGGTGAGTGAGAGTGACGTTTGAGTGAGAGGGGTGAGTGAGAGTGATGGGGTGAGTGAGTGTGACTGAGTGTGATAGTGAGAGTGAGTGTAAGTGGAGTAGATTCCCTCCCCGTTCTCCCGTTTCCTCCCAGGCAAACAAAACTCCGTCCTGGTCAAACATCCTCGATGGCGAAAACATCACCATTTGGGATCACACGCAAAACAAAACAATAACACAGATAAAGATCCCCCGTATAGCCTTAACAGACTGTTGGGGCAAGTGCTGTTAGCAGCACCTATGAAGGCCGACACAGCACATGAGGGGGTGGGTGGCCAGCACCACGCCCGGCCGCCTTTGTCTCCCCAGTGGCGATGTTTACACACCGCACCAGGTACTCATTTGAGGCTGAGTCGACCCAGGGGATGCCCAGGAGCGGCTCAGACAATCGTCACCGGTGTTGGCCGCGAGCGGGAATCGAACCCGGGTCGCCGGGATACGTAGCGCAGCGTGGCGCTAACCGCTGCACCACCGCTCCACCACCGCCTTCCGTGAGAACCTGGCAGCATCCCTCCTGGGAAGTAGTCTTGAGGCTCAACGAGCCGTCCGTGCGTGACCGAGCGGAGCGACGAGAACAACAGTGACCTCTCAGACAGGTTCCTGGGATTTCGTGACCCCCCCCGCCCCCCATCTCGCGAGGGTCACCGATGTGGGTTTTATTTTATTTTTAAGCGTCTCCCGGAGCGGTTCCCGGAATTAACGTGAACGTTGAGGGGTCCCGGTCCGGGTTCCAGCCCCAACCGCGGCGATGACACCCCCCGTGGTGGTCGGAGGAGTGAAGTTGGTGGTGGCTCGCACAGAGACCCGAAGACTCACACAGAGACCCGTAGACTCACACAGAGACCCGTAGACTCGCACAGAGACCCGTAGACTCACACAGAGACCCGTAGACTCACACAGAGACCCGTAGACTCGCACAGAGACCCATAGACTCGCACAGAGACACAGACTCACACAGAGACACATAGACTCACACAGAGACCCATAGACTCGCACAGAGACCCATAGACTCGCACAGAGACCCATAGACTCACACAGAGACCCATAGACTCACACAGAGACCCGTAGACTCGCACAGAGACCCATAGACTCACACAGAGACCCGTAGACTCACACAGAGACCCGTAGACTCACACAGAGACCCGTAGACTCGCACAGAGACCCATAGACTCGCACAGAGACACAGACTCACACAGAGACACATAGACTCACACAGAGACCCATAGACTCGCACAGAGACCCATAGACTCGCACAGAGACCCATAGACTCACACAGAGACCCATAGACTCACACAGAGACCCGTAGACTCGCACAGAGACCCATAGACTCACACAGAGACACAGACTCACACAGACCCATAGACTCACGCAGAGACCCATAGACCCACACAGAGACCCATCGACTCACACAGAGACCCATAGACTCACACAGAGACACATAGACTCACACAGAGACCCATCGACTCACACAGAGACCCATAGACTCACGCAGAGACCCATAGACTCACGCAGAGACCCATAGACCCACACAGAGACCCATCGACTCACACAGAGACCCATAGACTCACACAGAGACACATAGACTCACACAGAGACACAGACTCACACAGAGACACATAGACTCACACAGAGACACATAGACTCACACAGAGACCCACAGACTCACACAGAGACCCATAGACTCACACAGAGACCCATAGACTCACACAGAGACCCATAGACTCACACAGAGACCCATAGACTCACACAGAGACACATAGACTCACACAGAGACACAGACTCACACAGAGACACATAGACTCACACAGAGACACATAGACTCACACAGAGACCCACAGACTCACACAGAGACCCATAGACTCACACAGAGACCCATAGACTCACACAGAGACCCATAGACTCACACAGAGACCCATAGACTCGCACAGAGACCCACAGACTCACACAGAGACCCGTAGGCTCGCACAGAGACCCATAGACTCGCACAGAGACCCATAGACTCGCACAGAGACCCGTAGACTCGCACAGAGACCCATAGACTCGTACAGAGACCCATAGACTCGTACAGAGACCCACAGACTCACACAGAGACCCGTAGACTCGCACAGAGACCCATAGACTCGTACAGACACCCATAGACTCGCACAGAGACCCGTAGACTCGCACAGAGACCCGTAGACTCGTACAGAGACCCATAGACTCACACAGAGACCCGTAGACTCACACAGAGACACAGACTCACACAGAGACACATAGACTCACACAGAGACACATAGACTCACACAGAGACACATAGACTCACACAGAGACCCGTAGACTCGTACAGAGACCCACAGACTCACACAGAGACACATAGACTCGCACAGAGACCCATAGACTCACACAGAGACCCGTAGACTCGCACAGAGACCCATAGACTCGCACAGAGACCCGTAGACTCGTACAGAGACCCGTAGACTCGTACAGAGACCCACAGACTCACACAGAGACCCGTAGACTCGCACAGAGACCCGTAGACTCGTACAGAGACCCACAGACTCACACAGAGACCCGTAGACTCGCACAGAGACCCGTAGACTCGCACAGAGACCCACAGACTCACACAGAGACCCGTAGACTCGAACAGAGACCCGTAGACTCGCACAGAGACCCATAGACTCGCACAGAGACCCACAGACTCACACAGAGACCCGTAGACTCGCACAGAGACCCATAGACTCACACAGAGACCCATAGATCCACACAGAGACCCATAGACTCACACAGAGACCCATAGACTCAAACAGAGACCCGTAGACTCGCACAGAGACCCATAGACGCACACAGAGACCCAAAGACTCACACAGAGACCCATAGACTCACACAGAGACCCATAGACACACACAGAGACCCATAGACTCACACAGAAACCCATAGACTCACACAGAGACCCGTAGACTCGCACAGAGACCCGTAGACTCGCACAGAGACCCATAGACTCACACAGAGACCCATAGACTCACACAGAGACCCATAGACTCACACAGAGACCCGTAGACTCGAACAGAGACCCGTAGACTCGCACAGATACCCATAGACTCACACAGAGACCCATAGACTCACACAGAGACCCATAGACTCACACAGAGACCCGTAGACTCACACAGAGACCCATAGACTCACACAGAGACCCATCGACTCACACAGATACCCAGAGACTCACATAGACTCATAGACTCACACAGAGACCCGTAGACTCACACAGAGACCCATAGACCCACACAGAGACCCATAGACTCAAACAGAGACCCGTAGACTCACACAGAGACCCATAGACTCAGCTGTCGAAGTACTACGCGCTCACCTGTCACTCACCTGTCACTCACCTGTCCGCCCCCCCTCTACCGCCCCTCACGGTGTGTAGACGTCCCGGGAGGACCTCCTGCAGGCCGACTTCGAGGGAGCGCTCAAGTTCTTCCGCGTGCAGCTGCCCAAGCGGTACCGTGCAGAGGAGAGCGCGCGGCGCCTCATGGAGGTCGCCTGCGGGGTCAAGGTGTGCCCCTGGGTCACGGGGAGGTCACGGGGAGGTCACGGGGGTGGGGGGTCGGTGAGGGGTTCATTCGGGTCCAGTGTGTCTGTGTGTCTGATAGCTCAGGGTGTGGGAGGGATGGGGGGGGGTTAAACCGAGATGGTAAACCGCGCTTTAACAGAATTAAATTATTTTTCGATTTAAAGCTTTCGTGTCTGCAGGGATTCATCTTCTTGGTTCTTTCGGTAAAGTCACGTAGAAGGGAAGTAATAAAATCATAAAAATAAAACATAATAAAATAATTCTCACGACGTTTCGGCCACAACCCAAGCAGCCGTCCTCAGGTGAAGACCAGGTCTGTCGGGGAGACAGACCCTTTTACGTGACTTTACCGAAAGAACCAAGAAGAAGAATTAAACGAATTCGCGACGGAATGATGGATCACTCTCACTGAACACCGGAGGTGTTTGAGATGTTGAAACGCCAAGCAGAAACCTCAGGCGAGGAATCTTGCACGCGGCACCTTGTGGTGCAAACGATAAAAAAACACGCTCTGATCATGTGATGATGTGTTGCGTTATCGAACTAAGGCAAAGATCCCCCGTGTAGCCTTTCACTGGCCGTTGGGGGCAAGTGCCTCTTAGCCGGGTGGTGGTGGGGGTGGTGGTGTGGGTGGTGGTGGTGGTGTGGGTGGTGGTGTGGGTGGTGGTGGTGGTGTGGGTGGTGGTGGTGTGGGTGGTGTGGGTGGTGGTGGTGTGGGTGGTGGTGGGGGTGGTGGTGTGGGTGGTGGTGGTGGTGTGGGTGGTGGTGGGGGTGGTGGTGTGGGTGGTGGTGGTGGTGGTGTGGGTGGTGGTGGGGGTGGTGGTGTGGGTGGTGGTGGGGGTGGTGGTGTGGGTGGTGGTGGTGGTGGTGGTGTGGGTGGTGGTGGTGGTGTGGGTGGTGGTGGGGGTGGTGGTGTGGGTGGTGGTGGTGGTGTGGGTGGTGGTGTGGGTGGTGGTGGTGGTGGAGGGTGAGGACGCTGCTGCTGCTGCTGGGCAGTTGGAGGAAGTCGCCCTCCAGCAACAACAGAAGGCAGGGGAGCGACGCTCACAACAACGAGCGGAGCGCCGGGCGGATAAAATGCACCAAGTTGGCACAGTAGGGGGGTGACAGCTGGTGGTGCATCTATCGATCATCTGAGTCAGCAACCCATGGCACCTGCAGAGTCTGTCCCGAGACCTCCTGCACCTAGCCTGGCACAGTAGGGGGGTACAGCTGGTGGTGCATCTACCGGTCATCTCACTCAGCCGACCCATGGCACTTGTTGGGTCTGTCCCGAGACCTCCTCCTGTCGGCGAGCCTTCGACGCTTCACGTGGCCTCAAACTGCACGTGGCCTGGCCCGGGCCCCGTTGTGACGTCACCGTCACTTCGTGGCGAATGGCGGGTGTTGGAATTGGTGGGTGAGTGGTGGTGCAGCGGTTGGCGCTACGCTGCGCTACGAACCCGGCGACCCGAGGTTCGATTCCTGCTCACGGCCAACACCGGTGACGATTATCTGAACCGGTCCTGGGCCTCCCCTAGGTCGACTCAGCCTCAAATGAGTACCCAGTGCGGTGTGTAAACATCGCCACGTGCCGTGCCGGCCTTCATAGGTGCTGCCGCTACTCACTAACGGCACTTGCCCCGACAGCCTGTGTAGGCTGCACGGGGGACCTTTGTTTAGTCCCCGATCTCTCCCGGTGGACCCCCCCCTCCCCCCCACCGCGTGTCTCGATGACCCCGTTACTAACGGCACCGCAAACCCAGGGGGGGGGGGTGGGGGGGGGGTCACACGGCGCCTCCCGGTTGGGCCACACACAGTCCCCGGTTGGGTTCGTAGTGGCTGCTGCCCCCGAGTGAACGTCTCCTAGGCAACGTGGGCGCTAGGAGCGTGAAGGTCGTAACGTTGACGCTGAGGAGGGGGGAGGAGGCGCCTCGCACCCCCCCCCCCCCCCATGTGGAGTGACGTCACCCGCTCATGATTATTCATGAGGGGGGCTGTACGATGTGGAGTGACGTCACCGGCTCATGATTATTAATGAGGGGGGCTGTACGATGTGGAGTGACGTCACCGGCTCATGATTATTAATGAGGGGGGCTGTACGATGTGGAGTGACGTCACCGGCTCATGATTATTCATGAGGGGGGCTGTACGATGTGGAGTGACGTCACCGGCTCATGATTATTAATGAGGGGGGCTGTTCGACGTGGAGTGACGTCACGCGCGTGACACACAGACATTCTTGGGTAAATATAGTCGCCAATGTCTACCCGACTCTCACTGCTCTCTCTCATCATCATCACGGTGGCTAGGAGATGTTAACTACCTCGCCTGGTGTACAGGAGGTCGTGGGTTCGATCCCGACCCTGACGCCTGCTGCTGCTGTATATTTGGAGTTTGCGTGTCTCTCTCTCGACGTGGTCACGGGGATTTTTCTCCAGGTCCTCCGGTTTTTCACCTCTACATTTAGAATCAACATTCTAAATTTAGAGTATTTGATCGCCGATGATAGAAGCCACTTCGTTGAGCTGTCATTCGTGGCCCAGGTCGCTTCTGATAAAGAGCTCTCTGTAGCAGCTCAGTGGGCCTGACCTGGCGAAATAAAAATACAAAGTTTTAGTTGAGTTTCTAAAGAGCTCTTCGTCAGAAACTGGATGTTGTCACCGATGATGCAGGGCTGAACGAGGGAGGGAGGGAGGGAGTTGCCAAGCTCACCATGTTTTCCTGCTTGAGCCTCCCTGAAGTGTTGATGGCTTTGGGGTGCTGGGCCTGGCAATCAATGCAGGTCAAAGCCCTGCTCCACGTGTGCTCCACGTGTACTCCACGTGTTCCTCACGTGCCCCCCGCCTGCCCCCCCCCCCCCGCGTGCCCCCAACCCCCTCACCCCCCCCCCCCCCGCGCGAGCCACAGGTGAGCCAGCGTCGGCTGAAGAAGTTTGAGCGAGAATTCCTCACCATGAGGGAGCAGATGGCGCAGGAGGAGGACCCAGTGGAGAGGCTCAAGGTGAGCAGCAACGTCGTGCCGAGACTCCCCCCCAACCACCCCAAACCCCCCCAGAGTCCATGGATGAATCGGGGAGGGGGGGCGGGGGTGGTGTCCGCCAAACATATCACCTTGCATCCAGATCGTACAAATCTCTTAGGTTTTTTCGGTAAAGTCGCGTAGGTAAAAAATAAAATTGAAAGTTAATAAAAGTAATAATGGAAATAAAATAATAAATCACGACGTTTCGGAGGCAGCACAAGTCTCCGTCATCAGGTGGGACCGTCACAGCAAAAAATACGGCATCACTTGATGCATCATTTGCATCAAGTGATGCAGTAACAGCTACAATTACTGCATCAAGTGATTTTAGCCGTGACGGTCCCACCTGATGACGGAGACTTGTGTTGCCTCCGAAACGTCGTGATTTATTATTTTATTTTATTCCCATTATTACTTTGATTAACTTTTAAGTTTATTTTTCACCCACGTGACTTCACCGACAAAACCTAAGAGTATGAATCCTTGCAGTCACGAAAGCGTCAAATCTAGAATCGTACAAATCGTCACCGGCGTCATCGTCGCGATGGCCCCGTGGGTGTCCACCATCGCCGTTCGTTTCCACGCCGCCCTCCCCCGTCTCTTCTCGAGCGGAGCCCAGCGGACACGCTCCCCTCGACGATGGCGACCCGCGCCGTTCGTCCCCTACTCTCGCCTGCGCCCCTCCGCACTATCACGCGGTGGGGGCTTTGCGGTGAAGCGCCGCTGCCTCTGCTGCACACTACTGATCCCTGCTCCCACCTCCTTGCCCCCCGTCCCGTCCCCCCACGTCCCGTCGCTGGGGTCAGCGCGAGGGCCGCCGCCTGCAGGAGGCGAACCTGCGTCTGGAGCAGGAGAACGACGACCTGGCGCACGAGCTGGTCACCAGCAAGATCGCCCTGCGCGGCGACCTCGACAAGGTCAGCCGGGGGGGGAGGTGGGTGGGGGCCCCGTGACCTCCGTGGCAAAGGTCATCGCATGTATTTCTAGGATTGAAGTTTTCGTGACTGCACGGATTCGTACTCTTTGGTTTTTTCGGTAAAGTCAAGTGGGTGAAAAAGAAATAAATGATTTAATTTTGTTGTTTTTTTCATTGATTTATTTTTTACCTACGTGACTTTACCGAAAAATCCAAAGAGTATGTCATTGCATGTACACAAAGGTTCGGCTGGGGGGGGGGTCACGTCCCTCTCAACGTCAAAGGTGCTGTGGGATGGGGGGGGGGGGGCGGGGTGAGGGGAGGGGCTTCTGGGTCTGGTTGGAGAGACGGACAACTGGACGCACAAAGACAAAGGTCCCCCTGACACCACCGTGTAGCCTTCACAGACCGTTGGGGCAAGTGCCGTTAGCGAGCAGCGGCACCACCTTTGTGCCCCCCACTGCTCATGGTTACGCACCGCAACGGGTACTAATTTCAGGCTGAGTTTACCTAGGGGATGCCCAGCACCGGTCCGTATATTCACCACTGTTAGAGTCAAACTTGGGTCGACGGGTGCGTCGTTCGGTGGCGCTAACCACTGCGCCACCATTCCTCATAGACACCACACACATGCTCACCTCACTCACCCCACTGACCCTGCTCACCCCACCCCACTCACCCCGCTCACCCCACTCACCACGCTCACCCCACCCCACTCACCCCGCTCACCCAACTCACTCCACTCACTCCGCTCACCCCACTCCCCCGACCCACCCCGCTCACCCCACCCCACTCACCCTGCTCACCCCACCCCACTCACCCCACTCACCCCTCTCCCCCGACCCACCCCACTCACCCCACTCACCCCACTCACCCCGCTCCTCCGACCCACCCCACTCACCCCACTCACCCCACTCACCCCGCTCCCCCGACCCACCCCACTCACCCCACTCACCCCACTCACCCCGCTCCTCCGACCCACCCCACTCACCCCACCCCACTCACCCCGCTCACCCCCGCTCACCAGGCGGAGGACAAAGTTGACGTGCTCACCAAGGAGTTGCTGCTCACCAAGCAGAGGCTGCTGGAGACGGAGGGAGACAAGAGGAGAATGGAGGAGGAGGCAGTCAAGGTGAGCACGCCGGCGACCACTCCTCACCAAGGCGCCCGTGCCAGGCCACGTGCACTTTAAGTGAAGTGTCGGACGCCCGCTGGCAGCAAGGTCACTGCACGGACCCAGGTGCCATGGGGTGTCTGACTCTGAGACGAGCACACTAAAGACAGAGACCTCCCCCCCTTGTAGCCTGTACACAGGCTGTCGGGGCAAGAGCTGTTAGTGAGCGGCACCTGTGAAGGCCGGCACGGCGCACGAGGGGGTGGGTGGCCAGCACCACGCCCGGCCGCCTTTGTCTCATGTTCACTCACTCACACTCACTCACACTCACTCACACTCACTCACACTCATTGACGCTCACTCACACTCACTCACACTCATTGACGCTCACTCACACACTTACACTCACTCATCCACTCACACTCACTCACTCACCCACTCACACTCACTCACACACTCACTCTTAGTCACACTCACTCACACTCACTCACCCACCTCACACCCACTCACACTCACTCGCACTCACTCGCACTCACTCACCTCACTCACACTCACACTCACTCACTCACACTCACACACTCACTCACACTCACTCACCCACTCACACTCACTCACTCACCCACTCACTCACTCACTCACACACTCACTCACACTCACACACTCACACTCACACACTCACACACTCACTCACACTCACTCACCCACTCACACTCACTCACTCACTCACACTCACACACTCACTCACACACTCACCCACTCACACTCACTCACACTCACTCACCAGGAGGCAGAGATCTCCCCCGTTCAGCCTTCACGGACGGCGCTTCCTGAGCAAAGCCGGGCCGGCTCGGGGAAACGGCCCCGGCACGGCTCGGATGTGGCAGTGGAAAAGAGAAGTGAACAGACAGACACACCGCGTCGTCTCACCCCCCACCCACCCCCACCCCCCCCGTTTCTCTGTCGTCTTTGTCTTCACCCCACCCCTGGCCTGGATCCTTGACGCCGCCCCCCTGACCCCCCGCACCCCTGACCCCCTGACCCCCCCCCCCCTCCAGCTGAAGGAGCTGTGTCGTCGCGAGATGGAGAAAGCCGCGCTGGATGTCAGCAAGAGCAGCTCCATCATCGGCGAGTACAAGCAGGTGTGACGCCGCACAAAGACAAAGGTTCCCCCCACCCACGGTATAGCCCGCACGGACCGCCGGGGCAAGTGCCCGTTGGCGAGTAGCTCCCGTGAAGGCCAGCTCCACGCACGGCCCCTTCTGTCTCCCCAGCGCCGATGTTGAGTACAACGCCGTTTTTAGGCTGAGTCGACCTACGGGATGGCCCAGGACCGGTTTCCGATGTGCGCTGCCACTGTGATGGGGAGGATGGGATGCCTCCATCCAGCAGGGGATAGAGCATGGTTGATGATGATGATGATGATGTTGTTGTTGGTTTTCAACGTTAACAGATTTGCTCTCAACTCAGCATACGACTTGAACAGAAGCAGGCGTCGAGCCGAGCAGAGATGGACGTTATAAGGGTGAGTGGGGATCACCACGCTCACCATCCACACCACGCTTACTACCACCACCCCACGCTCACCACCACACCACGCTCACCACCACCACACCACGATCACCACCACCACACCACGCTCACCACCATAACACACTCACCACCACCACACCACGCTTACCACCACACCACGCTCACCAGCACCACACGACGCTCACCACCACCACACCACGCTCACCACCACCACACCACGCTCACCACAACGCCTGCTGTATATTTGGAATTTGCGTCTCTCTCTCTCATCATCATCACAGTGGCTAGGAGATGTTAACTACTTAGCCTGGTATACAGGAGGTCGTGGGTTCGATCCCGAGTCTGACGCCTGCTGTATATTTAGAGTTTGCGTGTCTCTCTCTCTCTCATCATCATCATCACGGTGGCTAGGAGATGTTAACTACCTCGCCTGGTATACAGGAGGTCGTGGGTTTGATGCCGACCTTGACGCCTGCTGCTGTATATTTAGAGTTTGCGTGTCTCTCTCTCTCTCATCATCATCATCACGGTGGCTAGGAGATGTTAACTACCTCGCCTGGTATACAGGAGGTCGTGGGTTCGATCCCGACCCTGACGCCTGCTGCTGTACATTTGGAGTTTGCGGTGTTTCTCCGTGGTCGTGTGGATTTTTCTCCGGGCCCTCCACATTTAGAATCAACATCACCACGCGTTCAGGGTATTCGGCTGCTGCTGTAAATTTCGTTGAGCTCTCATCCGTGACGGCCTGGTCGCTTCTGGGAAAAAGAGCGACGCAACTCAGTGGACCTTACCTGGTCAAATAAAAAAAGAATAGTTCAGTTTTGTGCTTTTTGTTGAGTTGTGGTTGTCATAGCTCTTGGCGATAGGAATGAAATTCGTCCCACCCCTACCCACGACCTGTACCCACACTCCAGTCGTCCAGTGTGGGGGGGGGGGCGGTGTGGTGGGGCGAGGTGGGGAGGTAAGGGTTCTTTTCTCCGCTCGCCCGATTACGGTCTTGGCTTTCATCCGTACGAGTCGACGCAGGGCACCGTGCGTCACCTCGGTCTCTGCTCAAAGCTTCGTGCTGTCAAAACAGAGGGGGGGGGGGGGTGGGGGGGGCACGGTGTGGGGGGGGGGGAGGGCCCGGAGGGAGAATTGATAACTTTGCAAAGAGTGAAAAAAGAAACCAGCTCAACGAAGCTTCGTCCCTCCGCCCGGTCTAATGTCGTCGGAGCGACGTCGGGGCGACGTTGGGGGGGTCAAGACGGAGAGGTGGCTAAACGACACGTTGGTCGTTGACGGCATCCTTGAGAAAAATTCTCAGTAAAGTCACGTAGGTTTAAAAAGAAAAATTAATAAAATAAAAATAAAATAAAAATCACGACGTTTCGGAGGCAACACAAGCTTCCGTCTTCAGGTGGAACAGTCACAGCACGACGAAACGTCGTGATTTTCTATTTTATTTTACTTTTATTAATTTAAATTTTTTACCTACGTGACTTTACCGAAAAAAACCTAAGAATATGAATCCTTGCAGTCACGAAAGCTTCAAATCTAGAAAGAAAAAAAAATTCTCAGCGCGAGCGTCAATGACGCCGCCGCCGGCCAGAGACGAGTCTTGCGAAACGAGAACTTTTTTTACGTTTTCATTTCATCTCACGGTGGGAGGATCTGAGAGCTCATGAGCGAGGAGGAGGGAGGGAAGCAGGGAGTGAGGGAGGGAGGGAGTGACGGAGGGGGAGGGAGGGAGTGACGGAGGGTGGGAGGGGGAGGGAGTGACGGAGGGAGGGGGAGAGGGAGAGAGAGAGTGACGGAGGGAGAGAGAGAGGGAGGGGGTGAGGGAGGGAGGGAGGGGAGGGAGAGAGACGCGTTCACCCAGGGCTCCTGCCTTTACCTCTAAAAACTTTATTTTTTCTCACCCTTTTTTTGGCATTTCTTTTCACCAACAGTAAGTGTCTTGCTTTATACACATTTGTGATCAGTTTGTTTGTTAATTTAGACGTCCTTTCTCTTTCTTTCTTTGTTCTTTGGTGTTGTTTTCACTGTTCAGTGCGCGGCTGCGCTCACTGCAGTGGAAAGGGGTGTTTGTTTGTTTTTTCCGCACAATCCTCTACTTTTATTTTGATAGTTGATTTCATAATCACACTTTTCTTTGCTTTCTTTTCGATCTTGAGTTCCTTTAGCAATCTTTGAGTTTTGTGATTCTTTTTCGTGTCTTTTTTCGTTCCTTTGTCTGGTGTGCTCCCACGTGTTTCACACCCGTGTTCGCACTGTACCACACCGGCCGGTGTGGGTGCAGGGCAGACATCCCCTTTAGAATCCCCTCTTGTTTATTGCTGCGAGCGTGTTTACATTATTTTATTTTTATTGGTGTGCTTTTTTTTCCTACGTTTTCGTTTTTTTCTTCCTCTTGTAAAAAAAACCAAGGACTTAAAATAATTGTACTCTCTCCAGGGGAGCTTTGGGTGGGCAGCAGTAACAATAATCGGCAGAAGGTGGTCATAACACAGATTTGACCATCTTTATATGAAATTTTTGTTACGTTTCTTGTTTTTTTGGTAATTTTTTCCTGACTTTAGAAAGTAGAGAGGTTTGCTTTCGTAGTTGTGTGTGACATCTCACACACGTGAAGATGTCCACCCGACCCGCAACAACGTACGCGAAAGCTACCGCACCAACGCAAGACCCGTCTCTGGGGTCTGCAAGGCGCCTGCAGCAGCACCCAGAGCCTCCCCGGGAGGCTGGGATCCGCTGCCCGGCTTCTCACGATGTTCCGATTGAAGTTTACGTGGATGCGCTGCGCGCCATCGTGCCAGGGGGCTCGATAAGGTACGCCTCCAAGGTGAGCGGAAGAGTGGTTTTCTTCATGGAGTCTGAAAAGGTGGCAAATGCCGCCATGGAGAAGGGGCTGACGGTTGGCGATTGGCACCTTACCTTGGAGCCAATGTCATCACCGTCGGTACGCGTGATCGTATCCAACGTCCCCCCCTACATTCCCGATAAAGACATCCAAGATCACCTGGCTAAGTTGGGCACGCTGACTTCCAACCTTCAGCGTGTGCCTCTGGGCCTCAAAAATCCTGCCTTGAGGCATGTCTTGTCTTTTAGAAGGCAGGTCTACATGCTGGTGCCCAATGGGCAGCTTGAAGAGGGCTCCTTTGTGGTCATGAATGGAGGAAGGGCCCATAGGCTGTTTTACTGCAAGGATGTGCTAAAATGCAACCTTTGCAAAGCAGAGGGGCATGTTAAAAAACACTGCCCGATGACAGCAAATGCCCAATCTACCAGCGAGACAACGGTGGAAAAGGGTGATAAAGAGGCACACCCAACAAGTGACTCAGGAGAGGGTCCCTCACCACGGAGATCACACGAGGTGGCGGTAGACCCCGCTCCAACCCCAGCTACTGACATGGAGACTGAGGCTCAGCCAGCCACCCAGTCATCATCGACAGCCGGACCTCTGAAGAGGAAATTTACGGAAGACTCGGCTTCATTATCTCCAGAGACCAGTGGGGATGAGGTCAGTCCCTTTAAAGATCTCCCAGAGTTGGAGTCGGACATCGCACCGACGCCTGGGGGAGATGCGGAGAGCACTGGTGGCAAGGACGGGGTCTTCGCCATCCCAGATGCCCCTAGAAGTGGGATACGCAGAGGGAAGAAGCCCCGTGCAAGAACCAAGCTCAAGTGCAAGACGCCTGATGAAAATATGGAGCCTGAGATGGAAGCGGAGGAAACCGCAATCTGCGAAGTGGCGAAGGACACAAGTGAAGAGGGTCGCACTTCAGACCTCGACGACGCGCCCAGCGAGGGGGCCGAGGGCTCCCAGGAAACGCGAGCAGCCAAGAGCACGGAGGAGCCCAAACAGGACCCCGGCGAGGCAGCAGCGGGGACCAGGAAGAAGAATGAAGCAGCAGCACAGGAGGATAAAGGCAAGCTGTTTGCAGGCGACATTTGCGACGTTTGCAGACAGCGGTACAAGAACCGCCCTGGGCCGGGCTGTCATTACACGCACAGCCGCTTAGTGGATGAGGAGGGCGAGGACAAGGACTCGCGGCCCGCCACACCTGTCACGCGCCGCTCGGAGGACCTCAAAGCCAAAAAAGGTCCTGATGGGCTGGCAAACCCTAGCAACTACTGCGATTTGGAGAACAAGGAGACGGGACAACCGGAAGAATTGGTTTCCTGCTCCGACTGTGGACGTCCTGCACACCCGTCCTGTTTGGAGTACACTTCAAACATGATCACCGCCATCAAGACTTACCGTTGGCAGTGCATTGAGTGCAAGCGCTGCAACATTTGCGGCGCCGATGAGAATGACGACCAGCTGCTGTTTTGCAATGACTGCGACCGTGTTTATCACATGTATTGTTTCAGCCCTGCCATGTCTGAGTACCCAGGGAAAGGCTGGAGTTGCCACCTTTGCCTGGACTTACTCAAAGTAAAGGCATCTAAACCAACCAGTCATAAGATGGGATCCTAGATGCCAACATCCTTGAATGATGACTTAATTCTCAAGGGCATACCCAATTAGTAAACTCAAGTTTGAGCTACGGTTGTCTCCTGTTGCAATTGGTATATTAGTGGAGTATTTTATATCACAGGGGACAATATAATCTGAGTAGACCTAATGTATAACAACCAGATCCTATGTAATTTGTGTGCATATGCGCCGAATTTTGAGAATGTTTGTAGATTTTGTTTTTATGCTGTGTACCTGCTTGTGGAAAAGAGAGAGCAGTACTTTCCGCGGGGTTTTTCTTTAGTAAGTTTTTTTTGACTGTTTGGCGTCGGGTTGGCTCCCCATGAGGGTGTGCTCACTGCCATTGCTTACCTAGGTACTACATGTTTTGGGTACCGACCATCCCCGTGTGCTGGCTGTTTACTCAGTGCTGTGTTTGGTCACCTGATATGCCATAAGGTCTGCAGTAAGTAGTTACTGTGTATTGCAGCTGATGTTCTTTTTAATTATTGTAATGTTCAAGCTTGCTTAGGGATTTAGAAGAAATTTAATAAAAGAATGGTAAAAAGAGGAGGGGAGGGGAGGGGAGGGAGGGGAGGGGAGGGAGGGGAGGGAGGTCAGGCAGGTGCCTTCGCCGCTATGGTGCTGCTAGCGCAGCAGCAGGGGATCTGGTGATGGGTATTTTGAGGGTGAATTGTTTTCTTATTGGTGTCAATGAACACCGTAACACATAATGGGACTAATGTTACACGGGAAACTCGCATTAAATCTTTGATTAAAAAAACACAAACAAACGACATGATGAACGAAGTAAAGTGCCGAAAGACTGAGCATCTTTCTCGTCTGATCGTTTTTAAAAAAAAAAGGAGGGAGGGAGTGAGGCAAGGAGAGAAGGAGGGAGGGAGGGGGAGAAGGAGGGAGGGGGAACGGAGTGACGGAGGGAGCGGGTGAGGGAGGGAGGGAGTGAGTGAGGCAGGGGGAGAAGGAGGGAGGGAGAGGGAGGGAGGAGGGGAGGGAGGAGGGGAGGGAGGGTGGGAGGGGTGGGGGGTGGGATGCGCGGGGTGGTGCGCGCGCCATCCACACGGTGTCGTGAGGGGTTGGGACGGTGACGATCGCAACTTACCGGTGCCGTGGTTCGAGCTCGTACGGCTAGTTTTAAAACGGAACAATTTTAAGGAAAAATTTTCTGACGTTTTATTTTGCCAGGTGAGGACCCGGTTGAGGTGCGTAGCTCTTTTTAAGTAGTGACCCAGGCCATCGCACATGATGATGGCTCAACAGAAGTGGGTTCTCGTACTGTGGACATTTACAGCAGCGAAAGACTCAAAAACGCGCGACGTTGATCATGAAGGTGGAGGGAAAAATCGGAGGGCCCGGGGAAAAATCCACGGGCAGAGAGAGAGAGAGAGACACGCAAACTCCAAATATACAGCAGGCGTCAGGGTCGGGATAGAACCCACGGCCTCCTGCATACCAGGCGAGGTAGTTAACATCTCCGAGCCACCGTGATGATGAGAGAGAGAGAGACACGCAAACTCCAAATAAACAGCAGCAGGCGTTGTCAGGGTTGGGATAGAACCCACGACCTCCTGTATACCAGGCGAGGAAGTTAACATCTCCTAGCCACCGTGATGATGATGAGAGAGAGAGAGAGAGACACGCAAACTCCAAATATACAGCAGGTGTCAGGGTCGCAGATCGAACCCACGTCCTCCTGCACACCAGGCGAGGTAGTTAACATCTCCGAGCCACCGTGATGATGATGAGAGAGAGAGACACGCAAACTCCAAACATACAGCAGCAGGCGTCAGGGTCGGGATAGAACCCACGGCCACCTGCATACCAGGCGAGGTAGTTAACATCTCCTAGCCACCGTGGTGCCCTGAATTGACGGCCCGTGTGGCCCATGGCGCGAGGTGGGAGGAGGGGGGGGCGGCCCGCTGAGTCGTAACCGCGACGCGTTCCCCGCGATCTCCGCAGGCCACGCTGCGGGCCTGCGGCCACTGCTCGGGGGCGTTCCACGAAGACGGCCGCGTGCGGGGGGGTGGCACAGAGGCCGAGGAGGAGGCGGCGGGGGCGGTGACGAGCGACGGGCACGCCGCCGGTCTCCTGGCTGCGGCGGTGCCGGTGCCGGAAGAGGGGATCCAGAGCCACCTCCGGGAGATGGAGCTGGAGTTGGCGCAGACCAAGTTGAAGCTCGTGGAGGCCGAGTGCCGAATTCAGGCGAGGGTGGACGCCGCCATCGTCACCACCGCCACCATCGTCACCGCCACCGTCACCACCATCATCGTCACCACCGCCATCATCACCACCGCCATCGTCAACCACCGCCATCATCGTCACCACCCTCATCGCCACCGCCGCCATCGCCACCACCCTCATCATCGCCGCCGCCATCGTCACCACCACCGTCGCCACCACTGCCACCGCCATCATCACCACCGCCATTGTGATCCTGCGATGGGTGGACCCCAATGGGAGGGGCGAGATGGCGGGGCAATGTGTGTTGTGGCGGTTGTGATTGTTGTGGTTACGATAGTTGTTGTAGTTATCCTGATTGTGGTTGTTGTTGTTGTGGCGCAGGACCTGGAGCACGAGCTGAGTGGCGCGCTGAGCGAGGTGCAGGCCTCACGTCGCACGTGGCTCAACCGCACACTCAGCTCCCTCAAGACGACCACCACCACCAGCAGCAGCAGCAGCACGGGGAGCCAGGCCAAGGAACCCGTGTGACTCCTCACCACCCTCACCACCCTCACCACCCTCACCGCCCTCTCCACCCTCACCACCCTCTCCTCCTCATCCCCCTCACCCCCCTCACCCCCTCACCTCACCCCCTCACCACCCTTTCCTTCTCACCCCCTCACCGCCTCACCCCCCTCACCCCCTCACCACCTCACCCCCCTCACCCTTTCACCCCCCTCACCACCCTCTCCTTCTCACCCCCCTCACGACCTCACCCCCCTCACCCCCTCACCACCCTCACCCCCCTCACCACTCTCACCTCCTCACCACCCTCACCCCCTCACTCCCTCACCACCTCATCTCCTTCACCTCCTCACCTCCTCACCGCCTCACCTGCCCTCACCTCCCCGCACCTCTCCCGCCTCAGCGTCGAACCGTCTCACCTCTTGGTTCCTCACCAACTCAGCCCCCACAGCCCCTAAACCACTCACCCCCTCACCTGTCACCCCCTCACCTCCTCACCCCCTCACCACCCTCTCCTCCTCACCTCCTTCACCCCTTCACCCCCTCACCACCCTCTCATCTCTCACCCCTCACCTCCTCACGCCCTCACCTCCTCAATTTCTAGCCCCACAATTTCCTCACCCCTCACTCTAGACCCTCCAAATCGGCACTAAACTCACCACACAGCTCACCACCACCGCCTGCACTAAACTCACCACACGGCTCACCACCACCACCTGCACTAAACTCACCACACAGCTCACCACCATCACCTGCACTAAACTCACCACACAGCTCACCACCATCACCTGCACTAAACTCACCACACAGCTCACCACCATCACCTGCACTAAACTCACCACACAGCTCACCACCACCATCTGCACTAAACTCACCACACAGCTCACCACCATCACCTGCACTAAACTCACCACACAGCTCACCACCACCATCTGCACTAAACTCACCACACAGCTCACCACCATCACCTGCACTAAACTCACCACACAGCTCACCACCATCACCTGCACTAAACTCACCACACAGCTCACCACCACCATCTGCACTAAACTCACCACACAGCTCACCACCATCACCTGCACTAAACTCACCACACAGCTCACCACCACCATCTGCACTAAACTCACCACACAGCTCACCACCATCACCTGCACTAAACTCACCACACAGCTCACCACCATCACCTGCACTAAACTCACCACACGGCTCACCACCACCACCTGCACTAAACTCACCACACAGCTCACCACCATCACCTGCACTAAACTCACCACACGGCTCACCACCACCGGCACTAAACTCACCACACGGCTCACCACCACTGGCACTAAACTCACCACACAGCTCACCACCATCACCTGCACTAAACTCACCACACGGCTCACCACCACTGGCACTAAACTCACCACACAGCTCACCACCACCACCGGCACTAAACTCACCACACAGCTCACCACCACTGGCACTAAACTCACCACACAGCTCACCACCACCACCGGCACTAAACTCACCACACAGCTCACCACCACCACCACTTGCACTAAACTCACCACACAGCTCACCACCACCACCACTGGCACTAAACTCACCACACAGCTCACCACCACCACCTGCACTAAACTCACCACACGGCTCACCACCACTGGCACTAAACTCACCACACAGCTCACCACCACCACCGGCACTAAACTCACCACACGGCTCACCACCACTGGCACTAAACTCACCACACAGCTCACCACCACCACCTGCACTAAACTCACCACACGGCTCACCACCACCACCTGCACTAAACTCACCACACGGCTCACCACCACCACCACCTGCACTAAACTCACCACACAGCTCACCACTACCACCGGCACTAAACTCACCACACAGCTCACCACCACCACCACCTGCACTAAACTCACCACACAGCTCACCACCACCACCACCTGCACTAAACTCACCACACGGCTCACCACCACTGGCACTAAACTCACCACACAGCTCACCACCACCACCTGCACTAAACTCACCACACAGCTCACCACCACCACCACCTGCACTAAACTCACCACACGGCTCACCACCACTGGCACTAAACTCACCACACAGCTCACCACCACCACCTGCACTAAACTCACCACACAGCTCACCACCACCACCACCTGCACTAAACTCACCACACGGCTCACCACCACTGGCACTAAACTCACCACACAGCTCACCACCACCACCTGCACTAAACTCACCACACAGCTCACCACCACCACCACCTGCACTAAACTCACCACACGGCTCACCACCACTGGCACTAAACTCACCACACAGCTCACCACCACCACCTGCACTAAACTCACCACACGGCTCACCACCACTGGCACTAAACTCACCACACAGCTCACCACCACCACCTGCACTAAACTCACCACACGGCTCACCACCACTGGCACTAAACTCACCACACGGCTCACCACCACCACTGGCACTAAACTCACTGCAGAAGTTTTCGGAGAAAACATTGGGAGCGAAATATTACCCCCCCAAAACAAACCACGTGTCCTTCCGCCCGTACAATTGACGTGGCACTGCCCGACGCGCCGGCACGCGGTTACCCACAATCCTCCATCATCTCTGTCCGGCGAACGACGTCTCCATCTACATTTGCGCTCGCCCGAAGCAGCTCAACCGCTCACTCCGCCCCCGTAGGGTCGACATCGCAGGCTTCTCATCGCCTTAGCGGGGGGACCCCACCCCCCGCAGTGGCAGCTGTCTCTGTGCAGCACAAAGTTGACTCGGCACGTGGCCTGCAAGTCAAGCGCATCGCTCTGCCTGTAGGGGGGGGTGGGGCGGTAGGTGGGTGGGACGGGGGGGGGGCAAAGTCTGGGTGCTCCCACTTCTTCAACGTCGTCCGTGCTCAGCGTGGAAGAGCAGGCCAAAGTTACTCGCTCCCTCCCTCCTTCCCCTCCCTCCATCACGTGAGTTCGCTCCCCGGCTGCTGTGGAAGTCGCCAGCCTCTCCGCCAGCGGTTGCGCAATGGCTACGAGCACAGCGCGCGTTTTGCCGCTAGGGGAGGCGTCCCTCGGGGTACGCGGGGAGGGGGGGAATCGGTGGCGGCCGCCCCGGGCCCCGCGCTTTGCGGGGCTGGTGGTGGTGGGGGTGGCTCCGCCCGCCCGCCCGCCCGCCCGCCCTTCGATGTCGCGCTGTCAGATGTCATACTTCCGGTTTAGTTGGAAGGCATCGGTGGGGGTGGTGGTGGTGGGGTGGTGGTGGGGGGGGGGGGTGGTGGTGGGGTGGTGGAGGTGTGGGGGGTGGTGGGGGGGGTGGTGGTGGGGGTGGTGGGGGGGGTTGGCGTGGGGTGGGGTGGGGTGCAGTTGGTGGTGCATCTGCCGGTCATCTCAGTCGGCCAACCCATGGCACCACCTACTGGGGGTCTGTTCCGTGACCTCCTCCTGCCAGCGGAGCCTTCGACAGCTTCACGTGGCCTCGTAGTGCACCTAGCCTGGCACAGGCGCCGTGGTGACGTCACCGTCACTGAGTGGCGAGTGGTGGGTGTTGGTAATTGGGGTGGGGGGTGCCCTTGCCCGCTCGTGCCAGTCATAATGTTCACGTTATTTATTTTAGTCTCTTGCCGAAAACAAAAAAATAGATTACTTTAACTTTTTTTTAAATTACACAAATTTTAATATACACCGATTGTAAATTATTTGTGAATCGCCTTGTCGCTGTGGTTGCTGTGTGTGGGGGAGGGGAGAGGGATTTGCGGGGCCATTCGTTGGCCACTGTGGTTTTATTAAATTTCTGGCACGGAATATCAAACGGCAACAAACAACAAGGCGAAGTTGGTGGTGGTGGTGGTGGTTGCCATCAGGATAACCTCTCCACCTTCCACCACCACGTGCCACTTGAATGATCGAGCCAGGAGAATGTGGCACTTTACACGGCAAAGGTCAGAACGAATCTCCCATGTGTTCCATTTTATATGAGTTTGCACTTGTAGTTTATTAATGAGTATAGCTTTTGTTGTTATTAAGATCATCCGATGTTGTTGTACCGGTTGTTAAGACACGGGTCACTGTATATTATTACATCATGCGCCCTGTTTCGTACGGGCCTTGCCATGTTGTACAGGGGCTCCGCTACTTACTAACGAGTTCGGTTCCAGAGGTCTGTTCGTAAGTCGATTTGTTCTTGAGTCCAAATTAACTCCTGTCGATTCCAAACGTGTTGGACAGCGTGTACACTAACCACGGGGAATGGCTTTAAAAGTTGTATCATCTCCTGTAGATGTAGATGCCACTGGTTCTTCACGTTCTGCAGATGTAGATGCCACTGGTTCTTCACGTTCTGCAGATGTAGATGCCACTGGCTCTTCACGTTTTACAGATGGAGATGCCACTGGTTCTTCACGTTCTGCAGATGTAGATGCCACTGGTTCTTTACGTTCTGCAGATGTAGATGCCACTGGTTTTTCACATTCTGCAGATGTAGATGCCACTGGTTCTTCACGTTCTGCAGATGTAGATGCCACTGGCTCTTCACGTTTTACAGATGGAGATGCCACTGGTTATTCACGTTCTGCAGATGTAGATGCCACTGGTTCTTCACATTCTGCAAATGTAGATGCCACTGGTTCTTCACGTTCTGCAGATGTAGATGCCACTGGTTCTTCACGTTCTGCAGATGTAGATGCCACTGGTTATTCACGTTCTGCAGATGTAGATGCCACTGGTTCTTCACGTTCTGCAGATGTAGATGCCACTGGTTCTTCACGTTCTGCAGATGTAGATGCCACTGGTTCTTCACGTTCTGCAGATGTAGATGCCACTGATTCTTCAGTTCTGCAGATGTAGATGCCACTGGTTCTTGAGTTCTGCAGATGTAGATGCCACTGGTTCTTGAGTTCTGCAGATGTAGATGCCACTGGTTCTTCGCGTTCTGCAGATGCCACTGGTTCTTCGCGTTCTGCAGATGTAGATGCCACTGGTTCTTCACGTTCTGCAGATGTAGATGCCACTGATTCTTTACGTTCTGCAGATGTAGATGCCACTGAGTTTTCACGTTCTGCAGATGTAGATGCCACTGAGTTTTCACGTTCTGCAGATGTAGATGCCACTGGTTCTTTACGTTCTGCAGATGTAGATGCCACTGGTTCTTCCCGTGGCATCTTCATGACATAGGGACACGCTTGTTCGTATCTCTGAAAGTTCGTAAGCCGGGTTTCCATACGTAGAGGAGTCCCCGTACAACTCGGCCCGCGGTTTGTGTATTTGTTTGTTTTGTTGCTGTGTGCGGCTTGTGTGTCGCGTTATCGTTTGGCGCTCGACACTGTGATGGGTTCAAGTCGATGCTGGGTCGCAGATCTCTTCACACCTTGCTTGCTATCGATGGGGGAGGGTGAGTGACGGTGGAGGCGGGGGGGGAGATAAACAAATATCCAAACAATAACCGGCAAAATAAATCGAACAATATTTATCCTCCGGCGGTGGCGTTATGAGTAACAACGCATCGCCGGCGTCTCGAGTTTCACGTGCGCGCGAGCGGGTGACAACAACACGGGAGAGATGAGGGTTGCTGGCTCTCGTGGGGAGGTCTGGGTTCGGCTCCTTTGCACTTTCGCAACCCCCTTGTCTGCAGAGCGAGTGGGTGACAGACGGCCGCGGGCAACGCCATTGACAATCATCTGAACCGGCACCTGGGACTCCAGGTCGTAACGTCGCCACGGGGAGGGGGGGGGGGTGTTTATCTTTGCGTGAGAGTGTGAGTGGTTTCCTCTTCCCATAGCTAAACAAACAAAGACCAAGATCCCCCGTATAGCCTTAACAGACTGTTGGGGCAAGTGATGTTAGCGAGTGGCAACACCTTCGAAGGCCGGCACTGTGGCACACGAGAGGGGTGGGTTGCCAGCACCACGACCGACCGCCTTTGTCTCCCCAGTGGCGATGTTTACACACCGCACCGGGTACTCATTTGAGGCTGAGTCGACCTAGGGGAGGCCCAGGACCGGTTCAGATAATCGTCACTCGTGTTGGCCGTGAGCGGGAATCGAACTCGGGTCGCCGGGTTCATGGCGCAACGGGCTAACCGCTGCACCACCGCTCCCCATAGCTAATCCCACGGCACACACACAGAGACACACACACGCACACGAATATGCACACAGACACACACACGCACACAGACACACACACGCACACAGACACACACACGCACACAGACACACACAGAGAGAGAGAGACAATGGAGCTGGTATGTGGCCAAACCCCTCATTGCCACTGCCGAAATATGACACTGCACAATTACTCAGATGGGACAATCGCACACAGAGCAGCAAACATCGCCCCCCCCCCAATCCCTCGTCCAGCAAACACTCAGCAAGGAACCTGTTGCAAGTGAGACTCGCGATTCGGCGAGGTTCCCCTGGATAAACATGCCCACAATGCAGAGGTCGCAAACGGGTTTTGATTCCTTACCCGTACCCGTACCCGGCCGCACCAGGGTCGCAAACGGATACCCGTACCCGGCCGTACCCGTACGGGTATCTGGTACCTGATTGCGACCTCTGGGATGAAGCCACGTTGCAGGCGCGGGTGGGTTGAGTCTAGGAACTTGAATTGTGAGAAGAGACAAGACGTTGGGAAATGAGTGACAAACGGTGACTCACCAGTGACTCACGGCCTACCCGTACCCGGCCGCACCAGGGTCGCAAACGGGTAGCCCTACCCGGCCGGGTACGGGTAGCCGGGTATGGGGTAGGGTACGGGTATCGGGTACCCGGTTGCGACCTTTTGCGACAATGGCCACACTCGTTGTTTGTTGTTGTTTGTTTTTTGTTGTTTGTTGTTGTTTCCTGGCTGCTCTGACGCATGCACTGAGGCGTCCGTCGTGAGTCGCCATCGCCACCGGCTGGTGGGGGGGCAGTACAGCAAGCGGGTTCACTCTGAGCACGTTGATTTATACTGGAGGAATACGATGAGCTATAAAGCGCTTTCGTTGTCACGAGACGTTCAGTAGTTTCACAGGTGTCCACCTGGAACGGGGATTGCCTGAGTGTTAAACCCGCACCACCGCCACCGCCACCACCACCACCACCACCACATTCTCCCTCGGGCGCGTGAGTTCTACACGGGGTGCTCAGCTCTGTCCCCACGTCGATGATAGCTCGGCAGTGGCGTTGGCCAAACATCCAAGTGTAGGACGCCAGAGCTCGGAGGCAGCCGTTTCTCCGGGAACTCCGGTTTCTACCCATATAAGTAAACACTCATGACTATTATTGTGATTGGAGTTGGTCAAACATCCAAGTGTAGGACGCCAGAGCTCGGAGGCAGCCGTTGGAGATTGAGTGTTAACCACCCTTCACAAGAGTATAGGCTTTCTCTGGGAACTCCGGGTTCTACCCATATGAGTAAACACTCATGGTTATTATTATGATTGGAGTTGGTCAAACATCCAAGTGTAGGACGCCAGAGCTCGGAGGCAGCCGTTGGAGATTGAGTGTTAACCACCCTTCACAAGAGTATAGGCTTTCTCTGGGAACTCCGGTTTGTGCCCATATGCGTGAACACTCATGATTCATCTTCTTGGTTCTTTCGGTAAAGTCACGTAGAAGGGAAGTAATAAAATAATAAAAATAAAACATAATAAAAATAATTATTTTTATATAAAATAAAATAAAACATAATAAAAATAAATTATTTTATTATGTTTTATTTTTATTATTTTATTACTTCCCTTCTACGTGACTTTACCGAAAGAACCAAGAAGATGAATCCCTGCAGTCACGAAAGCTTTAAATCGAAACTCATGATTATGATTACGATTACGATGATTGGAATGAGTGACGTTGACTACACTTCCACATGTAGCACCCGCAGTCCTGTTGGGAGACTCAGTGGTGTTACTCCCCACAACGCAGAGCCGCGTTTGTTGGTAATGATTATAACAATTATAATAATCACTCCTGCTTGGGCTAGAGCCAAGCAGGTTTTAGGCGGTCACCCCCCAACCCGCCCCCTCTAAGTCGCCCATTATAGGGGTGGAGGAGGTTTCGAACAAAGGGGGAGCCAGGGATTGGCCCGACAGGTGAGCGATGGGTCACGATACACGCCCGGGTAACGTTAAACCGGCAAATCGAACGTAGCCCCGAGGCACCGGGAGGGGCGACGTCGGGCGATGTGATGGGGTGGAGGGGCGGGGCGGGGGGTGGAGGGGCGGGGCGGGGGGTGGAGGGGCGGGGCGGAGGGGTGGAAGGGTGGGGGGGGGACAGGTGACGTTTGTTACCTTTGTGGTGGCCAGGTGTGGTATTGTCCGAGGCCACGTGGGGGTCAGTGTGGGTGTACTCCGGCTCTGCTAGGAACACGGCAAACGTCTTCCGGCTATCATGGAGAGGGTTTTTATTTATTGGGAGTAGATCGTGTCGGGTGGTGGTGGGTTTAACGACACGTTTATATTCGCGTGATAGGCCCCCTCCCCCCCAATCCAAAACAAAACCTATTTTTTTTATGAATAATGTTGGTCGGGAAAGCCTATACGGCGTGTTCCGCCTGTGTGGGATCGAGTGTTTCGCCCTCGCACGCTCACAGGCGTGCGGGTTACTCTGGGTGGCTTCCGCTTTGCTCACAGCACGTGAACGCTGCGTCATTCGTTGGCCGGTAACAATTTAACATACACAGAGGATCGCAGAGCTCGGTGGGCAATCGTTGGTAGCGCCGGCGACTCCTCTCTGAGTCGTCCCCTCTCTCTCTGAGTCGTCCCCTCTCTCTCTCTGAGTCGTCCTCTCTCTCTGAGTCGTCCTCTCTCTCTCTGAGTCGTCCTCCCTCTCTCTCTGAGTCGTCCTCTCTCTCTCTGAGTCGTCCCCTCTCTCTCTCTGAGTCGTCCCCTCTCTCTCTGAGTCGTCCTCCCTCTCTCTCTCTCTGAGTCGTCCTCTCTCTCTGAGTCGTCCTCTTTCTCCCTGAGTCGTCCCCTCTCTCTCTCTGAGTCGTCCTTGCTCTCTCTCTGAGTCGTCCTCTCTCTCCCTGAGTCGACCTCTCTCTCTCTCTCGAGAGAGAGAGAGAGAGAGAGCGATGAGCGGACAAGCAAACGTGATGATGATGACGTTGATGATGGCGATAATGATGGTGGTGATGACGATGATAATGGTCATGATGA
>NC_136155.1:3458159-3478159 GCF_965212315.1 Lampetra planeri | reverse complement strand
CTCCCCCCTCTCATCTCACTCCCCTACCTCTCCCCCCCCCCATCTCACTCCCCTACTTCTCCCCTCCCATCTCACTCCCCTACCTCTCCCCTCCCATCTCACTCCCCTACCTCTCCCCTCTCATCTCACTCCCCTACCTCTCCCCTCCCCTCTCACTCTCCTACCTCTCCCCTCTCACCTCACTCCCCTACCTCTCCCTCCCATCTCACTCCCCTACCTCTCCCTCTCATCTCACCCCCCTACCTCTCCCTCCCATCTCACTACCCTACCTCTCCCCTCCCATCTCACTCCCCTACCTCTCCCCCCCATCTCACTCCCCTACCTCTCCCCTCCCATCTCACTCCCCTACCTCTCCCCTCCCATCTCACTCCCCTACCTCCCCCTCTCATCTCACTCCCCTACCTCTCCCCTCCCATCTCACTCCCCTACCTCCCCCCTCTCATCTCACTCCCCTACCTCTCCCCTCCCATCTCACTCCCCTACCTCTCCCCTCTCACCTCACTCCCCTACCTCTCCCCTCCCATCTCACTCCCCTACCTCCTCCCTCTCATCTCACTCCCCTACCTCTCCCCTCTCACCTCACTCCCCTACCTCTCCCCTCCCATCTCACTCCCCTACCTCTCCCCTCTCATCTCACTCCCCTACCTCTCCCATCCCACTCCCCTATCTCCCCCCTCTCATCTCACTCCCCTACCTCTCCCCCCCCAATCTCACTCCCCTACTTCTCCCCTCCCATCTCACTCCCCTACCTCTCCCCTCCCATCTCACTCCCCTACCTCCCCCCTCTCATCTCACTCCCCTACCTCTCCCCTCCCATCTCACTCTCCTACCTCTCCCCTCTCACCTCACTCCCCTACCTCTCCCTCCCATCTCACTCCCCTACCTCTCCCCTTTCATCTCACTCCCCTACCTCTCCCTCCCATCTCACTCCCCTACCTCTCCCTCCCATCTCACTCCCCTACCTCTCCCCTCTCATCTTACTCCCCTACCTCTCCCCTCTCATCTCACTCCCCTACCTCTCCCCTCCCCTCTCACTCTCCTACCTCTCCCCTCTCACCTCACTCCCCTACCTCTCCCTCCCATCTCACTCCCCTACCTCTCCCCTCTCATCTCACTCCCCTACCTCCCCCTCCCATCTCACTCCCCTACCTCTCCCCTCCCATCTCACTCCCCTACCTCTCCCCTCTCATCTCACTCCCCTACCTCTCCCCTCCCATCTCACTCCCCTACCTCTCCCGTCTCATCTCACTGCCCTACCTCTCCCTTACCCATCCCACTCCACTCCCCTCTGCGACACCGCACACGCACACCACGAATGTCACTCGCAATGCCAAGTGGAGTGTTGCGAGTGGGGGCTTTTTGTTTTTTTATTCGACAAACCGATCAGTGGAGGAAGTCGCTGGGAGTCGGCGGGGGGGGGGGTCACCGCGAGTAGACGGGGAACAGCTCCGCCGCAACTTGAACGCCGTCGCAGCGCCCACCTCAAGGTCTCCACAGGAAGCGCTGCTGCACAGAGGGGGCCCCGCGTGGACCTCAACGTTGCGCGCCAACGTGGAGGCAACGTTGCGTCAATGTTGGCGTCAACGTTGGCGTCAACGTTTACCCAACTTTGGGCCAACATTGACTCAGCATGGCGCCAACGTTGGCCCAATGTTCAGTGAACGTTGCCTCAATGTTTGGCTAACGTTGGGTGAACGTTGGCCCAACGTTGGGTGAACGTTGCGCGAACGTTGAGTCACCGTTGGGCCTACTTTGGGTGAACGTTGGCCCAACGTTGATGCAACTTTGGGCCAACAGTTGAACTTTGCGTCAATGTGGGAGCAACGTTCCGACGGGTCCCAGCCACACGACGGTGAGGCGGACACGTGGCCCCCGACCCCCCCCCCGACCCCCCCCCCCCCCCCATCATCATTTATCACTTTGTAATAAAGGACTCTTTCACTGTGTCTGTCTCCGTTGTCTTTTATTGGGTTCTTTACAACTTGTCCCACACGGCCCTCGCTCAGAGCCTCCCCGCTTGGCAGCTCGACAGCTGCCTTCGCTCCCGTAGCCTTTCCCCACTCCGATGCAGCTCCGCTGCAGGTCCCCTGTGCAGTCCTTCAGCTGCTCTCGCCGCAGCTCCACCGCTGCTCTCTGTTTCTCCTGTGCCCGGTCACCGCTGGCCGACGGTGCCGAGTCTCACCGCGTGGCGATCTCGCCACTCTCCACCCTCTGCCCTGCGTGGCCTCACCCTGTCTTTATTCCCATACTCTCCCCCCGTCTCTTCCGGTTCTCTCCCTTAAGAGCTTACCCCTCTCCCTCACGTGACCTAACCCCTCCCCCCGTGACGTCATATCCGCGAGGCCGTTTACGCCCGCATTACAACTTTAACACGCAGCAGGCTTTCGCGACCAATATAATCCATAATCGAGGGGGTTTTTTGGTTGGATATTGCCAAACAAGTTCTAGTGAGACGTCATACTCAAGATTGTAAATGTTGTGGCTTGGCTCTGCAACACACAACTGGCGTGCTGTACTAGTGGCGAATGGGGCACGTTCTGTTCACATGACAACCCCTATTAGTTGGCTGTGTCGGGTGGTGGCGGGTTTAACGACACAACATTTACATATTTACGCGATCTAACCCAAACAATACCTCTATTATGGATCGTTCATTACATTTCCAGGTTTACGTTCGCTCTTCATGCTCCGGAGTTTCCCGACACAGCGAAGTTCGTGACATCGCGAGTTCAAATCGCGCCCGCTCAGCCCATCATCAAGATCCCACCGAGGTCGACTAAAACAGGGAACAGCTGGTAGCATGTCAGCAGCCGTCATCCATCGTATGGCGACACCCCCTTGCAGCTCACACCGGCTGCTGGGACAAGTGCTGTTAGCGAGTGGCACCAATAAAAGCCAGCACAGCACATGAAAGGGGGGGTGGCCAGTACCACCGCCCTTGTCTCCCCAGTTGCTGACATTTACCCACAGCAGGCACGGAACCGGTTCAGGTTAACGAATCGGAACTCGCATCGCCTGGGTTCGTGGGTCGAACCGCTTCATGCCCGCCGCCGCTCCCACACCACCCGCAGTCCCGGCCACGTTAATGTGGAATTTCCACTGTTGCCCGATAAACTCGTTTTTTTCCTTCCGAGTTCACTTCCTCGACAGCCATCAAAAACGGCCGCTTTCCCGGGCGGCCCCAGCGACCTCGCCGCCACCACTGCCTGCGGCCCAACCGGAGTCTCATCCCCAGAGGTCGCAACTGGGTACCCGATACCCGTACCCTACCCGATACCCGGCTACCCGTACCCGGCCGGGTACGCGTACCCGTTTGCGACCCTGGTGCGGCCGGGTACGGGTAAGGAATCAAAACCCGTTTGCGACCTCTGATGAGCGGTCGCGTCGCGGCCACTTCGGCGTTGGGATGCTGCTGGATACTTCTGGACGCCACCCACGTGCGCGCCCCGGTCTTTTCTCCGTCCTGCGTACGCATCTCTTGCGTTCTCGCGGACTGCGCTTTACCCCCTGTATTTTCTATGATTTATTATAACGCGAATTTTTACATAACGCGCTGTTCTTCAGGAACGCAATGACCACCACGCTAGAGGAGAACGGGCCGTTACGGTATTTGCCGTGGACCTATAGAACCGCTTGCGTGGAGCAAGAGCGGAGAGGGTGCTGGGGACAGCGCTGACTGAATTGCCTTTTGCTGCCCACCGGAAGCTAGAGTTGAAGAAACCGGTCCGGACTTTCGCTCGTCCTGAAATCAGCGGCACTGCAGGCCGAGCATGCTCCCGGCTGACCGTGAGAGGCTGAGTGTTTTTAGTTATTTTTATTATATTATCATGGAGAGACCGATCTGTATGGGATGGCCCGGCTGAGCTAATTCCGCTTGTTCGTTATAAAAAAAAAAATTGCCGTTCCCCCGGTTTTTTGCCCGGACTCGAACATCCCCGCGAAGACGAATCGAAAGTTTACTCGGTGACACGTTGGGATCAACGCGTCGCGCTCGGGTTGCCCAAGAGGATTGCCACGAGTTCTACGACAATTCAACGCGGTAAGGCCCGGCTGATTTGAGCGAGGGCCGTTTTGTTTAAAAAGGAAAATGATCGTCATCTTTATATATCTTTAATCGTCACTATGTACATACAGTAAATTTATAAATGTAGAAAAATACATGTGCTGTAGCCCCGAATCAAGACCACGTGGACAATTAGCCCCAAGCTGTAAAAAATAAATAATAAATACACTCTGAAGCCTGCGACCCAATCCCTGCCACCACGAATCACAAAACAACGCAACCGTTTAGATTTAAATTAGGGGAGATAAAAAATATATTACATTAGATTCGACCAAAAAACACAACGCCATCAATAGACAGCGTCGCGCGCACATAAATACGCGTGAGCAGAACACGTCGCATGCCATCCAACCACGCTGAGACACAAAGATGAAGATTCCCCCCCCCCTCTCCACACCGTATAGCATCAACATACCGCTGGCGCAAGTGCTGGGTAAGCAGCGAGTGAACCCCGGTTATAGCGGTGTGGGATGTGGGTTAGGAGCGACTTAACCCCGTGCTATAATGCCGTGCGTTCGGAGTGAGTTCACCCCGAGATCTAACCGCTCAACGCTCGACGCAACCGTTCAAGACCCCCCCTCCTCCTGCCGCCCCCCCCCCCCCGCCCGCCCACCAGAGGTCGCAACCGGGTACCCGATACCCGTACCCTACCCGATACCCGGCTACCCGTACCCGGCCGGGTAGCCGTTTGCGACCCTGGTGCGGCCGGGTACGGGTAGGCCGCGAGTCACTGGTGAGTCACCGTTTGTCACTCATTTCTCAACGTCTTGTCTCTTCTCACAATTCAAGTTCCTAGAATCAACCCACCCGCGCCTGCAACATGGCTTCATCCCAAAGGTCGCAATCGGGTACCAGATACCCGTACCCTACCCAATCAGGTACCAGATACCCGTACCCTACCCGTACCCGTTTGCGACCTCTGCCGCCCACCCTTCGCACCGCCACCGCCACCACCGACACCGCCGCCGCTCAGCCCCTCGTTCTCGCGCAGCACATTGTACTCCTTGGGCGCCCACTCGAGACGCACGAGCCGGATGGCCTGCGACATGCCGATCTTGGGGTCCCAGCAGTACTCGGGCGACAGCAGCTTGCTGGGCCTGTGGTCCAGAAAGTAGCGGTTCAGGTGGCTCTCGTCGTGCCACAGGGCTTCGACGCCCGCGTCGCGGTCCCGCGAGATGCCCGCGTAGATGCCGCGCGTCACGTTCAGCACTGCGGCGCATCGTCCGCCGAACACCGCCGCGTGGTAGTAGAAGTCGCCGGCGCCCGGCGCGATGTAGGCCACCGACTCGGGCCGCCGCTCGTACGTGAAGGCCTCGGGCGGCTGGTCGAAGTACCAGGCCTGGAGCAGCGCCACCGTGTCGCCCAGCGCCTCGGCGCCCCAGCGCGCCGTGAAGTGCTGGTCGACGTCGAAGCAGAAGATGTAGTCGTGCGAGCGCGACACGGTGCCCTCGATCAGGTCGCCGATCATCTTCATGCGGTCCATGGAGATGTCCTGCCAGCGGGCCCGCTTCTCCACCTGGTGGTGGGTGGGTGGGGGATGGTGGTGGCAGTGGTGGGTGGTGGTTGGGTGGCGGTGGTCAGTGGTGGTGGCAATGGTGGGTGGGTGGTGGAGATGATGGCAGTGGTGGGTGGCGGTGGTGATTGTAGCGGTGGTGGGGTGGTGCCAATGGTGGCAGTGGTGGGTGGTGGTTGGGTGGGCAGTGGTGGCGGTGGTGGCAATGGTGGGTGGGTGGTGGCGATGGTGGTGGTGGGTGGGTGGTGGCGATGGTGGTGGTGGGTGGGTGGTGGCGGTGGTGGTGGGTAGGTGGTGGCAGTGTGGCGGATACACCCTCCATGTTAGAGAAACATGATTACCCCATCAAAGTGTAGAGGCGAAGTGGGTGACATCACGTCACGCGCGCCCCTCGGAGAGAGTGGCGTCGCGGGACGTGACGTCAGGCGGGCCGTGGAGGACGATGACGTCATGCCCCACGGGGGGGGGGGGTGTATTTAAAGGGGGACCCGGGATGGAACCGGGGTTCGTCGGGGGTAGGAGTGGGTTCTCGGGGAGTTGATCCTCACACGAGGCTAGGGGAGGCTACTCCGCCCGACCGGCCGAGGTTGGGGGTAGTCCAGCCCGGGGCAGGGTGGACAGGCGAGTTAGCCGGGGTGTAGGGGTCCCAGTCCCCTGTCCCCTGGGGGAGTTATTGGCTAGGGGGGGGGTGCTGGTTCGGCATAAGCCTTATCCACTCGGCGTAAGCCCCGAACAACTTGGCGTAAGCCCTTAAATAAACGTGGCGTGAGCCTCTAACAACAACCTGCATCGGAGTCGTAAATTGCACCTCAACAAAAGCAAGGATTTCCCCCCCCCCCCCCCCCGTTGACTCACTCACGTAAATGAGACCTCATGTTGCCCTGTTGAGCTCTCACCGGGTCTGACTAAACAACATTTGACTAACCGCCAGAGGCTTTTTGGCGTGCCACTGCGTGTGACCGTGCCCCACGACGGAGCCGCGCCCGGTGTTCAGTGCCGGGGAATTTGCCATCGGCCAGCATCATCGACAGAGGTCGTCATCGTCGCTTCAGGCATGACCGCGCGATATCCAACCCAATTCTAAAATAAACTCGGCTCTAAACTTTACTTTGTTCTTCTTGGTTCTTTCGGTAAAAGTCACGTAGAAGGGAAATAATGAAATAGCAAAAATAAAGCCATCAAATTCTCACGACGGTTTATTTTTATTATTTTATTATCTCACTTCTACGTGACTTTACCGAAAGAAGCAATAACACGTGCCGAGTAGTCAATCATGGCATAGACCTCGGATGCAGCAAGTCAAAGTTCAGCAGCGATTGTATCCCGCTGCGATGAACAGCGATTACAGCCACTGCTTCTCAACTCCTCTGTAGCTCAGTGAAATGTAATAAAATAATTCTCACGACGTTTCGGCCACAACGCAAGCAGCCGTCCTCAGGTGAAGGACAGGTCTGCTTGCGTTATGGCCGAAACGTCGTGAGAATTATTTTATTATGTTTCATTTTTATTATTGTATAATTTCCCTTCTATGTGACTTCACCGAAAGAACCAAGAAGATGAATCCCTGCAGTCACGAAAGCTTTAAATCGACACTTTTAACTTTACTTTGTTTAATTTGTGCCGGGTAAGGCCCTGCTGAGCTGCTGTGTGTTTCAGAAGTGACCACGTGGCCACGACAAATGATCGCGCAAACAAAATTGGCCAATCGCCATCACGTGCAGATGCGTCGCAGCCACGCACTCTAAACACGTGACATCGATTCTAAATGCGGAGGGGGGAGACCCGGAGGACCCGGACAAAAATCCACGGGGGAACACGCAAACTCAAAATATGCAGCAGCAGCAGCAGGCGTTAGGGTCGGGATCGAACCCACGACCTCCTGTATACCAGGCGAGGTAGCTAACATCTCCTAGCCACCGTGATGATGATGATGAGAGAGAGACACGCAAACTCAAAATATACAGCAGCAGCAGGTGTTGTCAGGGTCGTGATCGAACCCAAGACCTCCTGTATACCAGGCGAGGTAGTTAACATCTCCTAGCCACCGTGATGATTACACTGTGTAATACTTTTTTTTGTTCCTGGGTACTAACTTTATTTCTTAATTTCTTCTGCCTAAAACATACAGAAAATGCCTATTATTCTCCACAAACTTTGTTTTTGTGACCAGGACAGTGATATTTTGGAATGTATCCTATTTTCCAGAACATTCCTGATAGATTCAGTGCTGAGTAAACTTCTAGAACATGCCAGAACTTTCCAGTAATATAAATAGTAGTATAAATACAGGGATCTTAAGCCCACCAGTTCAGTTTAGTTCCAGCTGCCTAAGTGGATACATATCTGCATTTTTCTGAGATGGCATCTAGAGGCTCCAAGCATCCGGCAGACGCATTTTGCGATGTCTGCGGCCAATTTATCAAGACAAGAGCGAAAAAGTACTCTGTGGAAGCATCTGCTAAGATGTGTGAAACCTACAAGCCATATATCGGCATGCCTGTCAGGGATCAAGACAAACCCTGGGCACCGCATTTCACCTGCGAGCAATGAAAAAAAAAAAATGGACAATTGTTGCTCGGAATTTTATGTTATCAAATTTGTTTGAAAATAATAAAATTGTAAAAGTTAATCATTTTTAAATATTTTACAATTTTCATAGTTATTGAAAAAATATATATCATATATAAAAAATGTTGGGAGAATCTCTTACACATTAATCATGGTTCCCCCCCCCCCACCACACCTGGCTCACTTTCCCCCACCACGCCTGGCTCCCCCACCACGCCTGGCTCACTCCCCCCCACCACACCTGGCTCCCCCCCTACCACGCCTGGCTCACCCCGCCCACCACGCCTGGCACACTCCCCCCCCCCACTACACCTGGTTCCCCTCCCCCCACCACACCTGGCTCACCCCTCCCACCACGCCTGACTCACCCTCACCCCACCCCCCACACTTGGCTCACCCCCCCCCCACCACACTTGGCTCACCCCCCCCACCACACTTGGCTCACGCCTCCCACCACGCCTGACTCACCCTCACCCCACCCCCCACACTTGGCTCACTCCCCCCACCACACCTGGCTCACCCCCCCCCCCCCACGCGTGACTCACCCTCACCCCACCCCCCACACTTGGCTCACCCCCCCCCCCCCACACCTGGCTCCCCCCCCCCCGGCTCACCTCCACCATGGCGAGCGAGCGTCCCGGAGCGAGTGGCTCCATGTGTGGCACGTGGCTGGCGTTCTCCACGAAGGCGTAGTAGGTCACGTTGTGTCCCACCATGAAGTGCTTCTCCGCCGTCGTCAGGAACCTCGCCAGGTATTTGTCCAGGTACCTGGGGGGCACGGAGGAAGGGGGTCAGGGGTCAGGGGGTCACAGAGCACGTGCCGGTGAGTGGTGGTTGGATTGCTCCGGGGCTCAGGGGCGTGGCTGCGATGTCGTCTGGCGGCACTCCCCACCCTGTCGTCCACTCCGGTTCTGAAGGAGGCCCCGTCGCCCGAAACGTCGCCTGTTGTGTATTCTTTGTTTTCTTTAGAAGGCCACAAACCACAGTTTGCAAATCGATCCACCGCTCCCCCTCCACACCCCTCCCCTCCACCACCCCTCCCCTTCATCCCTCCACGACCCCTCCACCCCCCTCCCCTCCACCACCCCTCCCCTTCATCCTCCCCTCCCCTTCATCCTCCCCTCCCCTCCACCCCCCCTCCCCTCCACCACCCCTCCCCTTCATCCCTCCACCACCCCTCCCCTTCATCCCTGTACCACCCCTCCACCCCCCTCCACCACCCCTCCCCTTCATCCCTCCACAACCCCTCCACCCCTCCCTTCCACCACCCCTCCACCACCCCTCCACCCCCCTCCACCACCCCTCCACCACCCCTCCCCTTCATCCCTCCACCACCCCTCCCCTTCATCCCTCCACCAAAGACAAAGCTGCACGGCACGGTGTATAACCTGCACATACTGCCGGGGCAAGTGCTATGGGGTTGTGGCCAGCAGCACCACGCCCGCCGGCCGCCTTTGTCTCCCCAGTGGCGATTTTGATGTTTGCCACAACCACAACCACCAACACCACAACAACCATCACCACAACCCCCACAACAACCACAACAACCATCACCACAATCACCACAACAACCACCAACCACAACAACCGTCACCACAACCACCACAACAACCATCATCAAAACCACCACAACAACCACCACAACAACCATCACCACAACCACAACAACCACCACCACAACCACAACAACCATCACCACCAACCACAACAACCACCACAACAACCACCACCACAACCACAACCACCACCACAACAACCACCAACAACCACCACCACAACAGGGGCGGGTGAGCGAGCGAGCGTGCGTCTCACCGGCCGAGCGCGAACACGGTGAGTGCTACTCGCGTCTTCCTCTTCTCGAAGAGGCGGTCCACGTGGTCCGGCTGGAACGTTCCATCCCACACGATGGGGGCCCCCCACGGCGCCTCCGTCCTCACATCATCGCGGGCCCTGGGTTTGGTGGCGTTAGGGTGACCACGTGTAGTGTCAATACGGTGTGTGTGTGTGTTGTGTGTGTGTAAGTGTGTTGTGTGTGTCAATACGTTGCGTGTAAGTGTGTTGTGTGTGTAAGTGTGGTGTGTGTGTGTGTTGTGTACGTTTTCATGTTTTCAGAGACCCATAGACGCACACAGAGACCCATAGACTCACGCAGATAACCATAGACTCAGAGACACATAGACTCGCACAGACATACATAGACTCACACAGAGATCCATAGACTCACACAGAGACCCATAGACTCACGCAGATAACCATAGACTCAGAGACACATAGACTCGCACAGACATACATAGACTCACACAGAGACCCATAGACTCACACAGAGACCCATAGACTCACACAGAGACCCATATACTCACACAGAGACCCATAGACTCACACAGAGAACCCATAATCTCACACAGAGACCCATAGTCTCACACAGAGACCCATAGACTCACACAGAGACCCATAGACTCACACAGAGACCCATAGACTCACACAGAGAACCCATAGACTCACACAGAGACCCATAGACTCACACAGAGACCTAAAAACTCGCACAGAGACCTAAAAACTCGCACAGGAACCCATACACTCACACAGAGACCCATAGACTCACACAGAGACCTAAAAACTCGCACAGGAACCCATACACTCACACAGAGACCCATAGACTCACACAGAGACCTAAAAACTCGCACAGGAACCCATACACTCACACAGAGACCCATAGACTCACACAGAGACCCATAGACTCACGCAGATAACCATAGACTCAGACACCCATAGACTCACACAGAGACCCATAGTATCTCGTCCTTTCCCCGCACCTCCCATTAGCACGGTTGGCTACGTACGGTGCAAAAGAGGTTCAACGTACATATTAAAACAATACAGGGTGTTTGAAAATAATGGACCCGATTTGAAATCTCTATATCTCTGCAACCACGAACCGCCCATGAATGAAACTCTTACCACTTGAAAGGGCGGGGCATAGAGAGGGCGGGGCATAGAGAGGGCGGGGCATAGAGAGGGCGGGGCATAGAGAGGGCGGGGCATAGAGAGGGCGGGGCATAGAGAGGGCGGGGCATCGAGTTTCAAATGACTACCGCGAGATGCCTCTCCCAGCGCACAAACAGCCCCTAGCCTCAGTCATTGGCGAGACACGCTGCCTCAACGTTGGAGAGGTCGCACGTGACCCCAAGACTTGGCGCTACACTCTTGGCCCCCAAGATCCCCAGACATCACTACACCCTGCGACTTTTTATTGTGGGGATACGTCAAAGACCGAGGTGTTTTTGTGCCACCAGTAGCGACTAATTTGGATGACCTCAAAGACGAATCACGGCAGCGGTGACTTCAGTGGAAGAAGACACTTTGAGAGGCGTTTGGGACGAATTCAATTATCGTCTCGATGTTGCCCGTACAGCAGGTGGAAGGCACATAGAGCATTTATAAAATGGTTTGGTAAAACGTGAGAACTCATTAAACCGTTTGTAACGTTTTGTGTCATTGCAACATGTTGCCATCGTGAAATATCCTGCTTTGAAATTGGGTCCATCTTGATAATTGTTTTTTTACCCTTCTATCTGGCAACAAAACCAATTATCACATTTTTACTGGAAAATGAGGTTCCCATATGGGTCCATCTTTTTAAACCACCCTGTATAATTCCTCGTGCATGTCGGACCCTGCGTGTGGGTTCATGGTGGCAAGCCTCACCTGGCGTTGAACATCGAATCTGGAACGCTCACGGGATGGTCCCTAAAACGGAGAGAGCAATCGACTTGGTTGAGTTCGTAGGTGTGGGGTGAGCTGGTGAGTGAGTTTCGATGAAACTAACCAAATTAGTTCGTGAGCGACTTTGTAGGGCGAGTGAATTGTTGAGCGAGTTCGTAAGTTGACGGGCGAGTGGGTTTTTGGGTCGGTGAGTGAGCGAATGGGTGACTGAGTGAGTGAGTGGGTGAGTGAGTGGGTGGGTGAGTGAGTGAGTGAGTGGGTGAGTGAGTGGGTGGGTGAGTGAGTGAGTGGGTGGGTGAGTGAGTGGGTGAGTGAGTGGGTGGGTGAGTGAGTGGGTGAGTGAGTGATTGCGTGAGTGGGTAAGTGAGTGGGTGAGTGATTGCGTGAGTGGGTGAGTGGGTGAGTGATTGCGTGGGTGAGTGAATGCGTGAGTGGGTGGGTGAGTGAGTGCGTGAGTGGGTGAGCTATTGCGTGAGTGGGTGAGTGAGTGATTGCGTGAGTGGGTGAGTAAAATGCGTGAGTGAGTGCGTGAGTGGGTGAGTGAATGCGTGAGTGGGTGAGTGCGTGAGTGGGTGAGTGATTGCGTGAGTGGGTGAGTGAGTGATTGCGTGAGTGGGTGAGTGAATGCGTGAGTGAGTGGGTGAATGCGTGAGTAATTGCGTGAGTGGGTGGGTGAATGCGTGAGTGAGTGCGGGAGTGGGTGAGTGGGTGAGTGAGTGCGTGAGTGGGTGAGTGAGTGCATGAGTGGGTGAGTGATTGGGTGAGTGGGTGAGTGAGTGATTATGTGAGTGGGTGGGTGAGTGAGTAATTGCGTGAGTGGGTGAGTCATTGGGCGAGTTGGTAAGCGAGCGAGGGAGTGGGCGAGTGAGTTCGTTCTTTCTTGGCGAGGTGAAACGTGGGAGCATGTAAATACAGGCGGACAGTCACGCACAATAGATTCCGCAGCACATGCTGTTCCTGCTTAGCCGCAGTCTGTAACGCCTGTGACAAGCGCAGTGCCACGTCGCGCCTAACTCAAAGAACAGCTTCCGACTGATCAAGATTGTCGATTTGTTTAGATTTCTTCTGCCACGTGGCTGTTTCTGCTCGGATTTCGATTCTCTTGTGGTTGGTTTTTTTTTGAGCGGGGGTGTCCGATGATCATCTCGGCTTCGTTGTCGTATCTGCTGCTGCTGCTTACGTCGTGACGATTGTCGTGCTTGCAAATGAGAATCTGATCCTGATACCTTGATGCTGATATTGCCAGACAGTCTCTCTCCCCCCACCCCCATCCAGGTGCTCATAAGCAGGCTCAGCCCACCTTAGGCTTCTGAGGTTTGTCTGCAAACCTTTGGAGGCATATACATTTCAATGGGCACATGTACCTGTTAATGGGCACATGTACCTGTTAATGGGCACATGTACCTTTCAATGGACACATGTACCTTTCAATGGGCACATGTACCTTTCAATGGGCACATGTACCTGTTAATGGGCACATGTACCTTTCAATGGGCACATGTACCTTTCAATGGGCACATGTACCTTTCAATGGGCACATGTACCTGTTAATGGGCACATGTACCTGTTAATGGACACATGTACCTTTCAATGGGCACATGCACCTGTCAATGGGCACATTGACCTGTTAATGGGCACATGTACCTTTCAATGGGCACATGTACCTTTCAATGGGCACATGTACCTGTTAATGGGCACATGTACCTGTTAATGGACACATGTACCTTTCAATGGGCACATGTACCTTTCAATGGGCACATGTACCTGTTAATGGGCACATGTACCTGTTAATGGGCACATGTACCTTTCAATGGGCACATGTACCTTTCAATGGGCACATGTACCTTTCAATGGGGACATGTACCTGTTAATGGGCACATGTACCTGTTAATGGGCACATGTACCTGTCAATGGGCACATGTACCTGTCAATGGGCACATGTACCTGTTAATGGGCACATGTACCTGTTAATGGGCACATGTACCTTTCAATGGGCACATGTACCTATCAATGGGCACATTGACCTGTTAATGGGCACATGTACCTTTCAATGGGCACATGTATCTTTCAATGGACACATGTACCTTTCAATGGACACATGCACCTGTTAATGGGCACATGTACCTGTTAATGGGCACATGTACCTGTGAATGGGGACATTTACCTGTCGTCAATATTGGATTCGATTCTGGGGGTATAAAATGGAGACTGCAAGGCGATGGTTAAAGCCTCCACGTAGAAGTTCCCAGTCCTGCAATGACACACGTCCCACACGGATGGGTGAGTGGGTGACTTGCTGGCTACGTGAGTGAGTGAGTGAGTGGATGGGTGAGTGGGTGGGTGTGTGAGTGGGTGGATGTGTGAGTGAGTGGGTGGGTGGGTGAGTGAGTGATTGGATGGGTGGATGTGTGAGTGGGTGGATGTGTGAGTGAGTGGGTGGGTGAGTGAGTGGATGGGTGAGTGATTGGATGGGTGGACGTGTGAGTGGGTGGGTGTGTGAGTGGGTGGATGTGTGGGTGAGTGAGTGGGTTGGTGAGTGAGTGGATGGGTGAGTGAGTGGATGGGTGGACGTGTGAGTGGGTGGGTGTGTGAGTGGGTGGATGTGTGGGTGAGTGAGTGTGTGGGTGAGTGAGTGGATGGGTGAGTGAGTGGATGGGTGGACGTGTGAGTGGGTGGGTGAGTGGGTGAGTGAGTGGGTGGGTGGGTGAGTGAGTGGGTGGGTGAGTGAGTGGATGGGTGAGTGAGTGGATGGGTGGATGTGTGAGTGGGTGGATGTGTGAGTGGGTGGATGTGTGGGTGAGTGAGTGGGTGGGTGAGTGAGTGAGTGATTGGGTGGGTGAGTGAGTGGATTGGTGAGTGAGTGGATGGGTGGATATGTGAGTGGGTGGGTGGGTGAGTGAGTGGGTGGGTGGGTGAGTGATTGGATGGGTGGGTGGGTGGGTGAGTGAGTGGATGGGTGTGTGAGTGGGTGAATGTGTGGGTGAGTGAGTGAGTGGGTGTGTGAGTGGGTGAATGTGTGGGTGAGTGAGTGGGTGAGTGAGTGGATGTGTGAGTGAGCGAATGTGTGGGTAAGTTACTCGGTGTGCGAGTGGGTGAGTTACCGGGTGGGTGAGTGAGTGGGTGGGTGAGTGAGTGAGTGGATGGGTGAGTGAGTGGATGGGTGGACGTGTGAGTGGGTGGGTGAGTGGCCGAGTGAGCGAGCGCGTGAGTGAGCGAGTGAATGAATGAGTGACGGAGTGAGCGAGCGAGTGAGTGAGCGAGCGAGTGAATGAGTGAGTGACGGAGCGAGCGAGCGAGTGAGCGAGTGTGCGAGCGAGCGACATGCCTTGACGCGTGCATGATGAATCCGAACGTGAAGCTGCCGATGATCAGCATCAGCAGGAGCAGCATGCGATGCAACGTTCCACTCATGGCCATCGCTCGCTCGCTGTCACGGCTCGCGGCCCTGCCTGGGGGTTCATCACGGGCACAGGCAGGCAACGTGAAGACGCGGACAGAGACGGGGGGGGGGGGGCGATCGCGAGGTGGGGCAAGCGGACGACGATGGGACATGGGTAGGGCCCACGTGGTCACGGCGTGGAGCGGCCATGGAAGAGGTTGTGGGTTCGATTACGACCCGTCTGGTAGAGGTTTGCTGCGTATTATGTTGGATATGTATCATATTCTTAGGTTCTTTCGGTAAAGTCACGTAGGTAAAAAATTTAAATTAAAAAATTAACCCGTAAAAACAAAATTTTTCATTATAAATCCTTTACATGCGTGGCATCGGTTTTATTTTATTATTCATTTCGGTTTTTCTTGAGTAAGAGTTTCATTTTTATCACATTGGTATTTTAAATTAAATATGACATTTTTTTTTCCTAAAAATAAATTGTCACGCACAACGAGTCTGTGTGCAAAATGTCAGCTCGATTGGATCACGGGAAGTGGGTTAAAAAACGACCGAAAGATTTGCACGGTCGTAAGCGCGCACGCAAGCAAGTTAACTTAATATAAAGGATTTAATAAAAGCAAAGTGATTTTTGTTTTATTTTTGTTTTGCTGTTATTAATTTTAATTTTTTACCTACGTGACTTTACCGAAAGAACCTAAGAATATGAATCCTTGCAGTCACGAAAGCTTCAAATCTAGAATGGATATGTATCGTTGTAGATTTGAAGCTTTCGTGACTGCAAGGATTCATACTCGTGGTTTTTTTTTCGGTAATGTCACGTGGGTGGGTGACTTTACCGAAAAAAACCTAAGAGTATGTATCGTTGTGTTTTTGTTTTCAGATAAATATATAAAACTTCGGTTGCGCTTCGAATTCTTACTCGCAGCCAAAACTCCGCAAGCCAATTCCGCGTCGAGGGGCAGGGCCTGCATTCCGTACAGGGTGAAGATTCGCGCCCTGTGACATCAACGTCTCGCCACCGAGGGTGCCACGTGGCTAGGAGATGTTGACTACCTCGCCTGGTACGCAGGAGGTCGTGGGTTCGATCCCGAGCCTGACGCCTGCTGCTGTATATTTGGAGTTTGCGTGTCTCTCTCTCTCTCATCATCATCACGGTGGCTATGAGATGTTAACTACCTCGCCTGGTATACAGGAGGTCGTGGGTTCGATCCCGACCCTGACGCCTGCTGTATTATTTGGAGTTTGCGTGTCTCTCTCTCTCTCATCATCACAGTGGCTAGGAGATGTTCACTACCTCGCCTGGTACGCAGGAGGTCGTGGGTTCGATCCCGAGCCTGACGCCTGCTGCTGTATATTTGGAGTTTGCGTGTCTCTCTCTCTCCCCGTGGTCGCGTGGATTTTTCTCAAGGTCCTCCAGTTTTTCCCTCCACATTTAAAATCAACATCACGCGTTTAGAGTAATTAAATATTAAAAAAAAAATCCTAAAAAGTGTAAAATTTTGCAAACATTTTTTCACGAAAATTCATTATCACGCACACCGAGTCTGTGTGGAAAATGTCAGCTCGATTGGATCACGGGAAGTGGGTTAAAAAACGACCGAAAGATTTGCACGGTCGTAAGCGCGCAAGCAAGCAAGCAAGTGCATTTAATATAAAGGATTTTAAAAATACCATCACTGCGAATGATATCGGTCGCGAAAGCCGACTTGCGTGTTGAACTGAAAAAACCCGTTGTGAGATCCGGGAAACGGCCGAGCGAACACCTCCTGCGGCGAAAGATGCATTTAGTTCTCGCGGAATGCGGTGGGCGAGTTTAAATTCCTTGCAGCAGCGACGGGAAAAAAGTCACTGATTGATGCCCATTTCTAAGTGTCGGTCTTCAAGGTGGTCGGGGGGTGGGGTGGAGGTTCACGTGAATACGAAATCGATGTCGTTCACGGTCAAATAACCAAATGTGAACTAAACTTAGAAAGCTTTATATACTTCCATTGGAACCTCATTTGCCAGTAAAACAAATGTAAATTGTTTTTGTTTTACCCTTCTATCTGGCGGAGACAAGATGACACCAAAAGGAGCACATTGTCTTTGAGTTGTGCGCCTTTTGGCGTCGTCTGGTCTCTAAGGAAAGCTGTCTCGGGTGTGGACCAATCAACTTCAAGGACAGTGCATACATTATCAGAGTTATGTTTTTTGTTTGCATTACGACTGCAGGTATTGTGGTCTATGCAAACATGACTCCTTGTAAAAAAAAAGGTGTCAGTTTTGTTGCCAGATAGAAGGGTAAAAAAACAATGCTCGCTTTATATACTTTCTTTTTGTTTTACCAGGTAAGGCTCACTGAGCTACAGAGGAGTTGAGAAGCAGTGGCTGTGATCGCTGTTCATCGCAGCGGGATTCAATCGCTGCTGAACTTTGACTTGCTGCATCCGAGGTCGATGCCATGATTGACTACTCGGCACGTGTTCTTGCTTCTTTCGGCGAAGTCACCTAGAAGGGAGATGATAAAATAATAAAAATAAACCGTCGTGAGAATTTTATTGTTTTATTTTTATTACTTTATTAGTTCCCTTCTACGTGACTTTTACCGAAAGAACCAAGAACATGAATCCCTGCAGTAACGAAATGAGGTAAGGGCCCGCTGAACGACCCTGGCTATTGAAAATGATCGCTCAACGAAGTGGGCGTATCATCGTCTCGTGGAAATGTTTAGCAGCAAAATACTTTAAAACACGCGCCACGTTGATTCTCAACGTGGAGGGAGAAACCGGAGGACCCCGAGAAAATCCACGGCTAGAGAGAGAGAGACACGCAAACTCCAAATAATACAGCAGGTGTCAGGGTCGGGATCGAACCCACGACCTCCTGTATACCAGGCGAGGTAGTTAACATCTCCTAGCCACCGTGATGATGATGAGAGAGAGAGACACGCAAACTCCAAATAATACAGCAGGCGTCAGGGTCGGGATCGAACCCACGACCTCCTGTATACCAGGCGAGGTAGTTAACATCTCCTAGCCACCGTGATGATGATGTGAGAGAGAGACACGCAAACTCCAAATGCACAGCAGGCGTCATGGTCGAGATCGAACCCACGGCCTCCTGTATACCAGGCGAGGTAGTTAACATCTCCTAGCCACCGTGATGATGATGAGAGAGAGAGACACGCAAACTCCAAATACTACAGCAGGCGTCAGGGTCGGGATCGAACCCACGACCTCCTGTACACCAGGCGAGGTAGTTAACATCTCCTAGCCACCATGCCCCCCAACGTAGCGGCAGGACCCTCCTGAAGTTGAGTCCCGAGTGTTGCTGCTCCTGCGTGCGTTGCGCCAAGGGAGGTCGTGTGACCATTAACTCCGACCCAGCCCCGCACCATTCATAAATAGGTGACGGGTTACGATCCAACGTTCCAGGTTAGTTATTAATTCACTGGTGGAGGTGGGGGGGAGGGGCGGGGGCGGGGGATGGGGGTGGGGGCGGGAGTGGGCGGTGTTATCTCATAATCTTTGTATCTTTCGGTGACGTCACGTAGATAGGTGCAAAGAAAATAACAAAACAAACTACGACGTTTCGATCACAAAACAAGCGGTCGTCATCAGGAGAAAAAAAACCTACATTTTCTTTTAACCTTTCTATTGTGTTTTTTACTATAAATTCCTGCAGTCACGAAAGCTTGAAGGCGAGACGGGACGCGATAAACTCTTTTCATTGCAAATTGTGTCAACACCGATATCGTTACGACTTCCCCCCCCCCAACTTCCCTCCCCCAGTGCCCGGTGATTCGGGGTGAAGGTTTCAGATTCAGGGCTCCGATTTGGTGGCAGTCGAGTGGCATTGTTGATTCAAGCGAGCCCGACTCTGCTGATGAGACACCGAAACATTGGGCAGTCCACTGGCATCGGCTCAAGCGAGCCCGACTCTGCTGATGAGACACTGCATGTTGAAACCGGTCGACGATTTCAACAATTCAAGCAAACCCGTTTGCTTAAAAGACACCGCATGTCGGAATCGGTCCACAAAGTTAGTTGTGTTGAATCAATCCTTGCCAATTAGATGCTCCCAGAAGGCTGTGTGACTGACGGAATGTAAAATAAACCCCATTGTTTATCAGTTGTTAAGGTGGAGACTATGACTTGATTCTTATGACATCGTTTTGATTCGATATTAAATGTGTAGTGGTGATACGCGCTGGGGTAGCGATCAGGTGCCAGCGCATCGTGATTGGATGTGTGTGTGGTGACGCGCGCTGACGGTGAGGGATCAGGGGTCAGCGCGGGATCGTGGGTTGTGTGGTGCTGATTGGCTGGGTGCCGGTGACGCGCTGGTGTGGGAGTGATCGGGTGGCAGCGCGGCGTGATTGGTTGGTGAGTGGAAACACGCGCTGGGGGAAAGAGGATCGTAGAGATAGCGCGTCGTGATTGGTTCACTAAGGAGCGATGCTCACATCGAGGTCCGCATCCGCTCTGTCTCCCGGGAGGAGGGACTATATAAGGTGATGCGCACAGGCGCACGGGGAGAGAGTAACCAGCGAAGACTGAAGACGGAGAGGAAGAGATAGGGCCCTGCGGTACCTAGTCCCGCAGTCCTGTGGGGACTGGGACTCTGTGTAACCCAGAGGCGAAGTGTAGGGTGAGCATGCAGTGTCAGCATGCAGCGTGTGTAGCCAGAGGCATAGGGTCTACACGAGACGAGTGATGTGTGTGTAGCCGGAGGCATAGGGTCTACACGAGACGAGTGAT
>NC_136155.1:3390659-3453159 GCF_965212315.1 Lampetra planeri | reverse complement strand
AGGAGGTCGTGGGTTCGAACCCGACTCTGACGCCTGCTGCTGTATATTTGAAGTTTGCGTGTCTCTCTTTCTCATCATCATCACGGTGGCTAGGAGATGTTAACTACCTCGCCTGGTATACAGGAGGTCGTGGGTTCGAACCCGACTCTGACGCCTGCTGCTGTATATTTGAAGTTTGCGTGTCTCTCTCTCTCATCATCATCACGGTGGCTAGGAGATGTTAACTACCTCGCCTGGTATACAGGAGGTCGTGGGTTCGAACCCGACCCTGACGCCTGCTGCTGCTGTATATTTGGAGTTTGCTGGGCTATCATTCGCGATGACCAGCACGCTTCCGAGAATAAAAGAAAAGCGCTACATTACAGCTCAGTGTGCCTTCACCCGGTAAAATAACAGAACTAAGTTTAGCTTTACTCACTAGACGAGGGATCCACGGATGCGGACGCTGCAGAACCACTTCTCGGATCGCTTCTTGTCCACGTGACGCCCCGATGGTCCAGGGTCAGCGTGCCGTGCGAGAGACGCTGCGTTCACATTCCCAGCGACGGGAATTTGCCCAACAACTGAACCCGGAGTTGTTTTGGGGGTTTGTTTGTCTGTTTGTTTTGACTTACTTACTTACGTGCAGTAAAAGGTGACCGGGTCAAGATCATAAACCCACTGCACCTGAGACCCCGGTTTAATCACATCTCACTCTGTGTGAGTCTATGGGTCTCTATGTGAATCTTTGGGTCTTTATGTGAGTCTATTGGATCTCTATGTGAGTCTATGGGTCTCGATGTGAGTCTATGGGCCCTTAATTAAGTTTATAGGTTTCTATGTGAGTCTATGGGTCTCTATATACATCTGTGGGTCTCTGTGTGAGTCTATGGGTCTCTATGTGAGTCTATGGGTCTCTATGTGAGTCTATGGGTCTACATGTGAGTCTATGGGTCCATATGTGAGTCTATGGGTCTATATGTGAGTCTATTGGGTCTATATGTGAGTCTATGGGTCTCCATATACATCTGTGGGTCTCTGTGTGAGTCTATGGTTCTCTATGTGAGTCTATGGGTCTCTATGTGAGTCTATGGGTCTACATGTGAGTCTATGGGTCTATATGTGAGTCTATGGGTCTATATGTGAGTCTATGGGTCTATATGTAAGTCTATTGGGTCTATATGTGAGTCTATGGGTCTCTGTGTGAGTCTATGGGTCTCTACGTGAGTCTATGGGTCTACATGTGAGTCTATGGGTCTATATGTGAGTCTATGGGTCTCTATGTGAGTCTATGGGTCTCTATGTGAGTCTATGGGTCTACATGTGAGTCTATGGGTCTATATGTGAGTCTATGGGTCTATATGTGAGCATATTGGGTCTAAATGTGAGTAGATGGGTCTCCATATACATCTGTGGGTCTCTGTGTGAGTCTATGGGTCTCTATGTGAGTCTATGGGTCTCTATGTGAGTCTATGGGTCTACATGTGAGTCTATGGGTCTATACGTGAGTCTATGGGTCTATATGTGAGTCTATGGGTCTATATGTAAGTCTATTGGGTCTATATGTGAGTCTATGGGTCTCTGTGTGAGTCTATGGGTCTCTGTGTGAGTCTATGGGTCTCTATGTAAGTCTATGGGTCTCTGTGTGAGTCTATGGGTCTCTATGTGAGTCTATGGGTCTCTGTGTGAGTCTATGGGTCTCTATGTGAGTCTATGGGTCTCTGTGTGAGTCTATGGGTCTCTATGTGAGTCTATGAGTCTCTATGTGAGTCTATGGGTCTCTATGTGAGTCTATGGGTCTCTATGTGAGTCTATGAGTCTCTATGTGAGTCTATGGGTCTCTAGGTGAGTCTATGGGTCTTTATGTGAGTCTATGGGTCTTTATGTGAGTCTATGGGTCTCTGTGTGAGTCTATGGGTCTCTTTGTGAGTCTATGAGTCTCTATGTGAGTCTATGGCTCTATGTGAGTCTATGGGTCTCTATGTGAGTCTATGGGTCTCGATGTGAGTCTATGGGCCTTTAATTAAGTCTATAGGTCTCTATGTGAGTATATGGGTCTCTATGTGAGTCTATGGGTCTCTATATGGGTCACTGGTGGCCGGGTCTAGACCATAAACTCACTGCACTTGAGACCCCGGTTTAATCACAACTCAGTCTCTATGTTGAGTCTACGACTCTGTGTGTTGTCTACGAGTCTCTATGGTAAGTCCACCAGTATCTATATTAAGTCTACGAGTCTCTGACATAATCCACCAGCAGAGGTTTCAAACTCACTGCACCCGGGACCCCTCTTGTTGCACAATCATTGTGGTCGTGGTGGCTGATAACCTCCGAGTATCAGAACCAGTGATATCAGCAAGGGTGGCACAGTCTGTTTTTTTACAATCGGGTTTAATTGTCTTTTTATATTAAACCCGATCATCTGAGATTGGGAGAAATCCGGTTTAATTGGTTCTAATTGCAGAAGCGCACTTCGTCAACTTCTCAACGATGGGCTTCATCCATTCCAAGCGAAGGAACTCACTGGCGGCGCCCACGATTGTGGAGGAGAAGCTCCTCGTGTTCATCACGACCAACCTGCCCGCCGCATTCTACGACTACCCCGTGCCTGACGGCCTCCCCGAGTACGATAGCAGCACCGACGCGGAAGCCGTCCTAAGCCTTGGATCAGACCCTCTTCTTGGTTCTTTCGGTAAAGTCACGTAGAAGGGAAGTAATAAAATAATAAAAATAAAACATAATAAAACAATTCTCACGACGTTTCGGCCACAACGCAAGCAGCCGTCCTCAGACAGACCTGGTTTTCACCTGAGGTAGTTAACATCTCCTAGTCTTGGAGAAGTTCACAAAGCAACCACCACCGTCACCGCACACGCGTGCGCCTCCGAAGGGGCGTTCGCACAAGACGAGCCGCTCCTTTGGGCTGCGCTCAAATTCCTGGCGCTCGTGCCCCCCGGTGACGAGGCTTGGTCGTGCGACACGAACGCTCGCACGGTAGACGCGCGCCTCTGGCGTTTCACTGAAATGCTACTTGTCGAAATTTAAAAGTGAATAATCGAAGACACCAATACGAGTCTCTGAAGCGATAGTGGGATCGGTGCGTGAGTGAGTGAGGTGGTTGGGCCTGAATAAAAAAAAAACAGATTAAACACACGCATTTTTTACTTGCGTAGGAAAGTAATTGTGTTTTTGTTCATTTGCTATGCAGCCAGATAATACGACAAATCGCTAACCTTACAAGCCCAGTCGTTCATAAAAGTTGAAGGCGGTATAGTACTATAGTAATAGAGCAAGTGCAGAGTCACCGAACCAGAATTGATAGCTTGAAAGCATTTAGCGCGGGGCCCTTGAAAGTGCGGGTCCCGTAGCATTATGTAGCTACTTGTGCTACTAGGATATAATCCGGCACTGATGGGTTGGCGTAAACTCGTGGGGAAAGGGAGGGTGTGGAGAGTGATGGTGGGTGGATGGGTGATTTAACGAATGGGTAAATTATTGCGCGAAATGTTTATTGGAGTCAAGTTTCGAGCCTGTATTGTTGTTTAACCAAATTGGGAACTCACGTGACCAGGAATAGAGACCCATTTGCCGAAGCCACTGGAGCGATGCAGCTTTCAATCTAATACAATTGAAGGCGCATTTCTTTGAAACTGCTCCGCGTGACTGCAATGTCCCATAGTCTTTGGTTCTTTCGGTAAAGTCACGTAGGTATAAAATAAAATAAACTTTTTCAATAAAATTTATTTAAAAAATTAACCCGTAAAAACAAAGTTTTTCACTATAAATCCTTTATATGCGTGGCGGCTAGAGTCCTCTCGTCCTCTGGCTTGAGATGGCTGCCACCTATGGGTCAGATGATTGCCTGCCACCATTAAGCAATTGGTAATTAAATATTTAAAAAAAATTCCTAAAATGTTGAAAATTTTGGAAAAACATTTTCACGAAAATAAATTGTCACGCACAACGAGTCTGTGTGCAAAATTTCAGCTCGATTGGATCACGGGGAGTGGGTTAAAAAACGACCGAAAGATTTGCACGGTCGTAAGCGCGCAAGCAAGTGAAATTAATATAAAGGATTTAAACATAAAAGAAACTTTTTTTATTTAATTTCATACTTATGTGACTTTACCGAAAGATCCAACGAGTATGCTCTGCGTGCTTCGATTGTTCGCCTTCCCCCCCCCGCACCACCTCCGATTATCACGGTTGGCTACGTGCGGTGCGAAAGAGGTCCACTGCGCTAGCGAACGCACGCGGCCGGAGTTGATCTTATTGCAGACTGCCGGGTGGACGGAGGCAGTGGACGTGGGTGGAGGATTTGAGAAACTTGCCAGCATCGTTTCAACCGCCCCGCTGGGAAGACGGACAATTTGGAGAATCGTCGTCGCCCGCATTTTCAAGTGCAGCGTGATAATCGGTCAATAAAACACATTCCTCCTGCGGAGGGAGCTGGTAGGAACGTTGGGTTGCTCGGTCAATGGCCTGCAGGGTCAACGGCGGCGTGGTGTATTCCGCAAATATGCCCGACTGTGAGGGCGGGCACAAGCCGGCGTGAGTAGGTTAAACGTTGAGTTTTGTAAGGGCACCACGGGGTGACCAGCCCCTCCCCACCCAGCCCCACCCCTCCCACCCCCCACCCAGCCCCACCCTCCCCACTCAGCCCCTCCCCACCCTCCCCTCTCCACCCTCCCCTCCCCACCCAGCCCCACCCCTCCCACCCCTCCCACCCCCAACCCAGCCCCACCCTCCCCACCCAGCCCCTCCCCACCCTCCCCTCCCCACCCATTCCTTCCCCACCCAGCCCCACCCCTCCTATTTTTGGATGCGCGACGGACGGACGGACACAATAATCCCCTATCGGCTGGTGTAACCAGGAGGTTCCTACTCGTAAAACCAACCGTTGTAGCAGCATCTGTGACAGTGTCCACACACCTCTCGTTCGCACGGTTGGCTAGCATGTTAAGGCCCCCATCCCCCCCCCCCCCCGAGCGCCACGTGGCTACCTGGCCGTCACGGAACGACAGATCAATGAACGTGGCGCTGATCGTCGTCGCGTAGAAATTTACAGCAGCAGCCAAATATTCGACAACGCGTGGCGATGTTTATTCGTGGTGTGCATTGGGGGGGGGGGGGGGGGGGGAAACTGGAGGACCTGGGAAGAAAATCCACGAGACCGCGGGAAGAGAGAGAGACACGGAAACTACAAATATACAGCAGCAGGCGTCAAGGTCGGGATCAAACCCACGACCTCCTGTACACCAGGTGAGGTAGTCAACATCTCCTAGCCACCGTGATGATGATAAGAGAGAGAGACACGCAAACTCCAAATATACAGCAGGTGTCAGGGTCGGGATCGAACCCACAACCTCCTGCATACCAGGCGAGGTAGTCAACATCTCCTAGCCACCGTGATGATGATGAGAGAGAGAAACACGCAAACTCCAAATATACAGCAGCAGGCGTCAGGATCGGGATCAAACCCACGACCACCTGTTCACCAGGCGAGGTAGTCAACATCTCCTAGCCACTGTGATGATGATAAGAGAGAAAGTGAGACACGCAAACTCCAAATATAGAGCAGGCGTCAGGGTCGGGATCGAACCCACGACCTCCTGCACACCAAGCGAGGTAGTTAACATCTCCTAGCCACCGTGATGATGATGAGAGAGAGAAAGAGACACGCAAACTCCAAATATGCAGCAGGCGTCAGGGTCGGGATCAAACCCACGACATCCTGCACACCAGGCGAGGTAGTCAACATCTCCCTAGCCACCGTGGCGTCTCGGGAGATGTTGAGGCCGGGCGTGCCGGCTTCTTCCTCGTCGCCCGCATGCATTAATTTTGTTGTTGGGGGGGGCAAGGGGCCCATGGGCATGCGGGCAACTTCCCCCTTTGCGGTGAAGCAGAGAGCGCGAGAGAGAGAGGGAGGGAGAGAGGGAGAGAGCGCGCGAGAGAGAGCGAGAGAGTGAGCTAGAGGGGGGGTTACATAAAGCCCAGCTTAAAAAAAAAAACTTTTTTACGAAATGATTAACGAAGCAAAGTGCCGAATACACCGAGCATCTTCTTGTTTCCACTGATCGTAAAAAAAGAGAGAGAGAGAGGTAGCAATCGCGCCACGCGTGGGGTGGCGTTGGGTGGAAGTAGAAAACAAAACCTGTTCCTACAAAGCGGCGTCCTCGCGTGCGCCTCGCGTCATTAGAAAGCCGCCGCTTTTGCATATCTCAAGGTCGCTGCTGGCGGCGGAGTTGTGTTCGTGGTCGAGGAGGGGGGGAGAGGTGGCACGGGGTGGTGAGGAGTGGTGAGAGGTCACGAGGGGTGGCACGGGTACCGAGGAGTGGTGAGGGGTGGTGAGGGGTGGTGAGGGTGGCACGGGTGGCACGGGTGGAAAGGGGTGGCACGGGTAGTGAGGGGGGCACGGGGTGGTGAGGGGTAGCGAGGAGTGGCGAGGGGTGGTGAGGGGTGGCACGGGTGGCACGGGTGGAAAGGGGTGGCACGGGTGGTACGGGTGGTGAGGGGTGGCACGGGAGGCACGTGTAGTGGCGGCGTCGTGGCTTAGCGACTCCTCGCGATCGGATTCGGTTTGAGCGTTCGGACATTCGAACAGCTGGCATTGGTCGCGTGGCGGATAGAACCTCGGGCGAAGCCGCCGCTTGCATTTAATATCCAAACAAACAAACAATTTATACGAAAAATAAATAAACATCACCAACTTCCCATGTTTGTGTCCATGGAAACACATGTACAAAAAAAACCCACGTTTTTATTTGGTTACACATTCCATCAGCCGCACAGCCATCTGGGTAGTGCTTCAAATCAGCAAGCATCGGGTCAATTCCAGCGACCGTCTTGAACTGGTTCCAACACGCGGCGTCTCGCCCGCACGCACAGAGGTTGCGCAAACATTTGGTTCAAAACGAGCACACTCGGGACGCACGCCGGCTTCGAAATTGCAGCGTCTCATCGGCAGAGTCGGCGCCTCGCTCGAATCAGCGAAGCTGCTAAGGTGCCCCCGAATCGGAACCCTGAATCCGATTTGGGAAATGTTCCCGTGCCACAAGGGGGGAGGGGTGGGGTGAGCAGTCACGCCGTGTCGTGTTCGACATCGCAGCCTCTACCTTGCAAACGTAACCACGCGGTGGCCTATTGCCGCCGTGCGGTTTGTACGTAGATTCAGTAATTGCTCCCACCCCATCTCACCCCCCCCCACACCCTCCCCTCCCCTTCCTCGCACCTCTGTCTGTATTCTTAATTTGACTGTTGGCCGTCTGACAGGCGTCACGCTACTCCGCATTTGAAATGCGCACCCCACTGTTTGCTCTGGAGGGACGCTCATGCACCTTAACCCATTCAACAAAGGCAACGAGCCCCCTCTCATATCCTCAACAGACTGTGGGGGCAAATGCTGTTAGCGAGCAGCGCCTCATTTACCCACCCACCTTCTCATTCTCTCACTCACCCACCCACCCACTCACCCATCCATCGACTCAGTCACCCACACAATTACTCACCCACTCATTCACTCACTCACACAGCCACTCACTCACCCACCCAGTAACTCACCCACTCATTCACTCATTTACACAGCCACTCACTCACCCACCCAGTAACTCACCCACTCATTCACCCACTCACACAGAAACTTACTCACCCACCCAGTAACTCACTCACTCATTCACCCACCCACACATCCACTCACTCACCCACCCAGTCACTCACCCACTCATTCACTCACTCACACAGCCACTCATTCACCCACCCAGTAACTCACTCACTCATTCACCCACCCACACATCTACTCACTCACCCACCCAGTCACTCACCCACTCATTCACCCACTCACACAGCAACTTACTCACCCACCCAGTAACTCACTCACTCATTCACCTACCCACACATCCACTCACTCACCCATCCAGTCACTCACCCACTCATTCACCCACTCACACATCCACTCACTCACCCACCTAGTAACTCACCCACTCATTCACCCACTCACACATCCACTCACTCACCCAACCAATCACTCACCCACTCATTCACTCACTCACTCACACAGCCACTCACTCACCCACCCAGTAAATCACCCACTCATTCACCCACTCATACATCCACTCACTCACCCACCCAGTAACTCACCCACTCACACACACAGCCACTTACTCACCCACCCAGGAACTACACCCACTCATTCACCCACTCACATATCCACTCACTCACCCACCCGAAAACTCACCCACCCAATTCACTCACTCACTCACCCACCTAGTAACTCACCCACTCATTCACCCACTCACACATCCACTCACACACCCAACCAATCACTCACCCACTCATTCACTCACTCACTCACACATCCACTCACTCACCCACCCAGTAACTCGCCCACTCACACACACAGCCACTTACTCACCCACCCAGGAACTACACCCACTTATTCACCCACTCATACATCCACTCACTCACCCACCCGAAAACTCACCCACCCAATTCACTCATTCTCCTACTCACCTACCTACCCGCTCACCACACTGCAGGCCACCCTCACTGCCTCTTTCCTCCACAGTGGAATCCCTTCCACCCATCATCACCATCATGGACTTGCTCATCCCTACGTGCATGCCCTCCATCGACCACGTATGTTCCACCAAGATCATTGCGATCCTCAGACTGTGCACTGCACACTGCCCGAGACACGGATCTTTGAATCTCGACGAAAAACGTCTCCGCTTAAAATGGCTTCCTCTCTCGCCTTCGTTCCAAACGTCTCGCTCACCCCCTCTCCGTGGTCGATGTTGAACTCTTTTCCTCCTTGCCATGCGTGATTGTTTAAGGGCGCTTTAATTAACAGGACCCTGCGGGGTGGGCTGGTAGGAACGAATAACCAAAGAATATAAACATAATGTATTATTACACTTGTTTAGCCAGGAAAGCCCCACTGAGTGTAAAGGTTTTTGTAGGGTCCTGCCAAGTGTTTGCAGTAGGGGGCGATGTTGCTACACCGAATCGGACGATACGAAGGGAGAGTGTGAGGCCTAGTTCTAGGCTTTAGGCCTAGCTGTAGGCGTTAGGCCGCTGTGAGTTAATTTGTAATTTAAATGTTTTAATTATTTATGTAAAAGCTTTACATGTAAATGTTTCTATTTAAAAACATCAGGGAATGTAACATTGTTAAACATTAACTCCCTTGCACACACGCGGGGGTACGATACGAAGGGAGACTTTGAGGCCCAGTTCTAGGCTTTAGGCCTAGCTGTAGGCTTTATGGCGCTGTGAGTAAAATTTGAATTTAAAAGTTTAATTATAAAATTTGAATTTAAAAGTTTTAATTAAAAGCTATCTCAGGGAATTATAAGGGAATGGTACACTTGTTTAGCCAGGAAAGCCTCATTAATTTAAATGTTTTAATTAAAAACTATCTGAGGGAATTATAAGGGAATGTTACACTTGTTTAGCCAGGAAAGCGCCACTGAGTCTAAAGGTTTTTGTAGGGTCATGCCAAGTGTTTGCAGTAGGGGGCGAATTTGCTACACGGTCGGACGGACGGTCGGACGGACGGACGATATAATCTATTGTAGGCTGGTCCACTTCGTTCCTACCAGTAATAGTATTATTATCATCATCATCACGATCATCACTATCATCATCATCATCACCACTATCATCATCACTACCATCATCACCATCATGACTATCATCACCACCATGATCACCACCACCATCATGACCACCATCACCAACACCATCAAACGCGTTCTCCGCTCTCGTCTCTTACGACCACTACGAATGATTAGTGATGCTCGTCCCTGGACGCGTGGCCGCTTTTAGGCCTTCGGTGCCGGCAGTTTTGGTGGCCGCGATCGTCAAAATTCGGGGCGCACCACGACGGCCCAACGACCTGTGGTTTACCGGGGCGCCACGGTGGCTAGGAGATGTTGACTACATCGCCTGGTATACAGGAGGTCGTGGGCTCGATCCCAACCCTGATGCCTGCTGTATATTGGGAGTTTGAGTTTCTCTCTCTCTCTCTGTCATCATCATCACGGTGGCTAGGAGATGTTAACTACCTCGCCTGGTATACAGGAGGTCGTGGGTTCGATCCCGACCCTGACGCCTGCAGGTGTCGCCTTGTCACTACACATGGTCAAGTAAAAAAAACCAATTCGTTTCTAGTTTTCGTCTAAAAAAAAACCTCATGCCTCATCGGATTGCTCCTACAGCCTGCAGAAACATTCTAATCGAGTAACCATTTTGCGGTGATGCGGGCAAGCGACACGGTGGCATTGTCCCCCTCCCCTCCCCCTCTCTCTCTCTAATCTCCCTTGACAGTCGTGGCGTGACCAGGTGTGTGTGTTCGTCTGCGAGTGGATGTGCACAGGTAAGGCTCCATTGTGACGGTCTCCTCAAAGCGGGGGTGGGGTGGGGGGTGATTTTACTGCCACAGTTTAAATCGTACCCGTCCCCTCCTGGCACCCTCCTCGATGCCTACCCATCTGTGTGTGATCCACTAACTGCCACTGCTGCTGCTGCCTCCACAGGCAACCCACGTGCATAGCCAACACCAAAGACAAAGCCCTTCCCCGTATAGCCTTGACAGAGTGTTGGGGAAAGTGCTGTTAGCGAGTAGCAAAGACAAAGATCCCCCGTATAGCCTTAACAGACTGTTGGGGCAAGTGCTGTTAGCGAGTAGCAAAGACAAAGATCCCCCGTATAGACTTAACAGACTGTTGGGGCAAGTGCTGTTAGCGAGTAGCAAAGACAAAGATCCCCCGTATAGCCTTAACAGACTGTTGGGGCAAGTGCTGTTAGCGAGTAGCAAAGACAAATATCCCCCGTATAGCCTTAACAGACTGTTGGGGCAAGTGCTGTTAGCGGGTAGCAAAGACAAAGATCCCCCGTATAGCCTTAACAGACTGTTGGGGCAAGTGCTGTTAGCGAGCAGCACGTACGAAGGCCGGAACGCCACACGAGGGAGTGGGTGGCCAGCACCACGCCCGGCCGCCTTTGTCTCCCGAGCGGCGATGTTTTACACATCGCACCAGGTACTCATTTGAGGCCGAGTCGACCTAGGGGAGGAGGCCCAAGATCGGTTCAGATAATCGTCACCGGTGTTGGCCGTGAGCAGGAATCGAACCTCGGGTCGCCGGGTTTGAAGCGCAGCGTAGCGCTAACCGCTGCACCACCGCTCACCCACCAATACCAACACCCGCCATTCGCCACTAAGTGCCGGTGACGTCACCACGGCGCCCGTGCCAGGCCAGGTGCACTTTGAGGCCACGTGAAGTGTCGAAGGCTCGCCGACAGGAGGAGGTCTCGGGACAGACCCAGCAGGTGCCATGGGTTGGCTGACTCAGATGACTGGTAGATGCACCACCAGCTGTACCCCCCTACTGTGCCAACTCGCTGCATTTTATCCGCCCGGCGCTCCGCTCGTTGTTGTGAGCGTCGCTCCCCTGCCTTCCGTTGTTGCTGGAGGGCGACTTCCTCCAACTGTCCAGCAGCAGCAGCAGCAGCAGCGTCCTCACCCACCACCACCACCCGGCTAAAAGGCACTTGCCCCCAACGGCCAGTGAAAGGCTACACGGGGGAACTTTGTCTGAGTTTGCTATGGTAATGGCGTTGACGAATATGTGAATCGCTTGCATGCTGTATTGCCCGCGGCACATCAGACACACTCCACACACACACACACCTGAGCGTCCACCACTGTACATGCGTTATTCAAATCGCAGTTTGAGCCCCCAGACTCACCAGGTGAGTCTGGAATAGGTTCGCGTTGAACAGATCAACGTGGAACGGGTGAGTCTTGAATAGTTGGGGGTCGATCTACTGGCACCAATGACCGGTACCAGCGGTGTCAAGATCGGCCTCTGTGGAGGAGGCTCGCAAAGGACGCTGCTACTGGGCAGTTGGAGGCAGTCGCCCTCCAACAACAACGGAGGGCGGAGGAGCAACGCTCACAACAACGAGCAGAGCGCCGGGTGGCTAAAGCACAGCAAGTTGGTACAGTAGGAGGCACATGTGGAGCATCAGCCAGTCATCTCGGTCATCTCAGTCAGTCGACTTGTGGCACCTGGGTCTGCCCCGTGACCTCCTGCCAGCGGGCGTTCGACACTTCACGTGGCCTCAAGGTGCACATGGCCTGGCACAAGCGTCGTGGTGACGTCACCGCCACTTAGTGGCGAATGGCGGTTGTTGTTGTTGTGTCTACCTGTGTGTGTGTCTACCTGTGTGTGTGTCTATCTGTGTGGGCGACTGCCCTCCACCAATAACAACAGAGGGCAGATGAGCAACGCTCACAACAGCGAGCGGAGCAGTGGGTGGCTAAAATGCAGCAAGTTGGCACGGTAGGGGGGGGGGGCATAGCTTGGTGCATCGGCCAGTCATCTCAGGCAGTCAACCCATGGCACCTCGCTAGGTCTGTCCCATGATCTCCGGCCAGCGAGGCTTTGACACCTCACGTGATGGCCTCAAAGTGCCCAGCCACCACGTTCGAATTACGTTCGTACCACTCACAATTAAGCGATTTGGTTTGTAGGCCACGTACAATATATCGTCGTGAAAACATCCACTACCTCGTACCCCTCCCACCCACGCCCACTCTCAAAAGATAATAACAATAATTGTTCATTATGAGACCTCCTTTGCCAGTAGCAAGATATAGTACTAGGTTTTTACCCTTTTATCTGGCACAAAAACTGACACCTTTACGCAAGGGATCATGTTTGCAATAACCACAACACAAGCATTTTGACTGCTTGTGCTGTGGTTATTGCAAACATGATCCCTTGTATAAAGGTGTCAGTTTTTGTGCCAGATAAAAGGGTAAAAACCTATTACTAATAATTGTTCAATCAAATGTATTAACGAAGAACGTTGTCCTTCAAGCAAATAAATCATTCATTCCTGGAACAGGTGGTGCAGAAACCCGCGATCATGGAGCAGACCTTGTCATGACCCCGCCCAATCCCACAGTGGCCTGGTCTCGGCTCGCCGATGAAGCTCTTGCAAGCGAGACTCTCATCATCGCTCGCAACTGAGGTTGGCATCGCCCTCCTGCCCCTTCCCCCCTCATCCCCGCTCACGTTTCGTGATGCCCAGGGGAAGCGGGCGAGTTTAAGGACGTCATCTGGCGCAGCCACTGTGTTACAGCGATCCAGCCTGCCCCCCCCCCCATCGCTAACGGCCGGAGTTTGTTTCTGCCCAGGTGTTTCAAGTGAATCGACAGGCCCACTCGCACCGTCAACAGACAAACCCCACGTCCGAGAACGTTGAGGCCTTTACCACGCCAGCCCTCCCGTTTGGGAAGGCTGTGAAAATAATATCACTCTGAACACTCCCTTCGCCAAGAGGCAACTTCAAGCAGCACACCTCCTTAAGGGAAAGAACTTTGATCCGGTCTTCGATCTCCACCCCCCCAAAACCAGGTTTGCAGGTTTTGCCGAGCATTTCTGCAAGTAATTGCGGTCGGGGTCACCCCTTCCGCTCAAACAAACGTCCCGGGGCAAGGGTGCAGTTTGACCCTGCTGGTGCTGCTTGCTGCACCTCGCGTGTTGGAGGAAGGAGCCTCTGCTCACGAGTGCTTGACTGATGTGCCATCTTCTTCTTGGTTTTTTTCGGTAAAGTCACGTAGAATGGAAATAATAAAATAATAAAAATAAAACATAATAAAATAATTCTCACGACGTTTCGGCCACAACGCAAGCAGCCGTCCTCGGGTGAAGAACAGGTCTGTCGAGAAGACAGAGTCTGACATTATTATGTTTAATTTGTATTATTTTATTATTTCCATTCTACGTGACTTTACCGAAAGAACCAAGAAGGTGAATGCCTGCAGTCACGAAAGCTTTAAATTGATGTGCCATCTGTTGAGGAAACGGGCGATTCGGAGATTGAATTCAGGTGGAGCGCCCGGTGGAGATGACCTCTCAATCGAACTGCCGAGGAAATGGTGGCGTTTGTGTGCAGACTGCCCGATGTCGAATCATGACGACTGTCAGATCCGTAGGACGGGTTCCGCTGGCTTCGAAGGATGCCCTGGTGGTCCCCATGTTTCAAAAGGGGGGACCGCACTGATTGCAACAACTGCCGGGAAATCTCCCTCCTTAGTGTACCGGGAAAGGTTCTGGAACGGATCATTCAACATCGCCCCCTTGCTAGTCAAGCTCGCGGAGCCTCGATGTGGGTTCAGACCAGGGACGGTCTTGCACGAACGCCATATTTTCCATCGTGGTAACATCACCGCCGCTTCGTGTCGAACTGTGGGTTGTTTCTGTTTTATTATTTCCACATTGTCGCGTTCAACATCTTGACGCAGGAGGCACATTTGGCGGAGGATGTGGCATTGTGGCTTCGGTAACCGCTCTGCTGCTGATGCTGCCGCTGCGGGGAACAGCTTGGAAGGCGGACATACAACCGACTCCGAACGCTCTTATCACGCACATCACATGCACGCACACACACGAAAAGATCCCACGTGTTGCCTTTGACAGACTGCTGGGGCAAGTGGTCTTTGGAAGCAAGCTATGAAGGCCGGTTTCCACGACCGGCCACCTCTGTCCAAGTGGCAGTGAGTTCACCGCTTTGAGGCCACGAAAAATATCGAAGGCTCGCTGCTGGCAGGAGGTCATGGCATTAATTCTAGATTTGAAGCTTTCGTGACTGCAAGGATTCATATTCTTAGGTTTTTTCGGTAAAGTCACGTAGGTAAAACATTAAAAAAGTAAAATAAAATTTTATTTTATTTAACTTTTTAAATGTTTTACCTACGTGACTTTACCGAAAAAACCTAAGAATAGGAGGTCATGGGTCAGACCCAGGTGCAACGGGTTGACGGACTGAGATGATTGGCCGATGCACCCAGCCGTGCTCCCCCACTGCGCCACCTTGCTGTGTTTTCGTCACGGAGAGGGGAGAGGTCGTCACGAAGAACGGAGTTGCTCTGATCATCATAATAATTGTCGTCTTTGGAACTGATTGGTCTCTACCAGGTGCAGTCTTCTTCGTAGCCTCGTCCCACCACCGGTGCTAGACCAGAGGACGTCGCCAAAAGGCGAACCCGACAAAGACAACTCCAGTATCAGAACACCGACAGCTCGGGTCGAGCACTTCCATGTACGGGATGCCAGTTGTGTTTGCACTGTGTAAGCAGGGTGACTCATTTGAGGCCGAGTCGAGCTAGGGGAAGCCCAGCCGCCGATTCAGATAATCGTCGCTGGTGCGGGCACGGAGAGGGGCGTTCTGCAGGTCAGAACGCGTCTCCCGCTGCCTCGATTCTCTCACCACCATCATCATCATCATCTCTTACCCCCCCCCCCCACCATCATCATCTCTTACCCCCCACCACCATCATCATCTCTTACTCCACCACCATCATCATCTCTTACCCCCCCCCACCATCATCATCTCTTACCCCCCACCACCATCTCTTACCCACCACCACCATCATCATCTCTTACCCCACACCACCGCCACCATCATCATCATCATCTCTAACTCCCCCCCACCATCATCATCTCTTACCCCCCCACCACCACCACCATCTCTTACCCACCACCACCATCATCATCTCTTACCCCACACCACCACCAAACTCCTATACGACAATAACAACAAACAACAACAGCACACAAGAACCGTGATGCATCATTACAATCTCGACGGTGCTGTTTGTGGCTGGCCGCTGTTACGATTCGGGCCTTTCGTGGGTGGGGAGCGGGCGTTGGCGGTGGGGGAGGGGGGGCTACTGCTCTGGGCAATTGTCAAAGACAAAGATCCCCCGTGTAGCCTTCAACAGACTGTAGGGGCAAGTGCTGTTCGCACGCGGCACCTATGAAGGCCGGCGCTGCACATGAGGGGGTGGGTGGCCAGCACCGCGCCCGGCCGCCTTTGTCTCCCCGTTGACAATGTTTACTACCCACCGCACCAGGTACTCGTTTGAGGCTGAGTCGACCTAGGGGAGGCCCAGTGATCGGTTCCGACAATCGTCACCGGTGGTGGCCGTGAGCGGGAATCGAACTCGGGTCACCTGGGTTCGTAGCGCAGCGCAGCGTAGCGCTAACCACTACGCCACCACTTCCCGCTACGTACACCACTATGTTGACGCGTACATGCAAATACAAGTCCGCTGTATGAATAAAGTTACACGTGTACATTTAAGCATATACAAAGACTGTTGACTACGTATGTACAATGCGATGAGCGTGTAAGACTCATGTCTTCACAATCGCTATTGTGTTTCGTTTATTGTCCTTCCAACGCACATCCGATTAGCACGGTTTAACTACGTATGGTGCGAAAGAAGTTCAACATAGACCTGCAGAGAGACCCATCGACTCACACAGAGACCCATAGACTCACACAGAGACCCATAGACTCACATGGATACACATAGACTAACACAGAGATCCATAGACTCACACAGAGACCCATAGACTCACACAGACACCCATAGACTCACACAGACACCCATAGACTCACACAAAGACCTATCGACTCACACAGAGACCCATAGACTCACACAGACACCCAGAGACTCACACAGACACCCATAGACTCACACAGAGACACATAGACTCACACAGAGACCCATAGACTCACACAGAGACACATAGACTCACACAGAGACCCATAGACTCACACAGACACCCATAGACTCACACAGACACCCATAGACTCACACAGAGACACATAGACTCACACAGAGACCCATAGACTCACACAGAGACCCATAGACTCACACAGAGACACATAGACTCACACAGACACCCATAGACTCACACAAAGACCTATCGACTCACACAGAGACCCATAGACTCACACAGACACCCATAGACTCACACAGACACCCATAGACTCACGCAAAGACACATAGACTCACACAGAGACCCATAGACTCACACAGAGACACATAGACTCACACAGAGACCCATAGACTCACACAGACACCCATAGACTCACACAGACACCCATAGACTCACACAAACACCCATAGACTCACACAGACACCCATAGACTCACACAGAGACACATAGACTCACACAGAGACCCACTCACACAGAGACCCATAGACTCACACAGAGACCCATAGACTCACACAGAGACTCATAGACTCACACAGAGACCCATAGACTCATACAGAGACCCATAGACTCACACAGACACCCATAGACTCACACAGACACCCATAGACTCACACAGAGACACATAGACTCACACAGAGACCCACTCACACAGAGACCCATAGACTCACACAGAGACCCATAGACTCACACAGACACCCATAGACTCACACAAACACCCATAGACTCACACAGAGACCCATAGACTCACGCAGACACCCATAGACTCACACAGAGACCCATAGACTCACGCAGACACCCATAGACTCACACAGAGACCCATAGACTCACACAGAAACCCGTAGTTTATTGTCCTTCCCCCGCACCTCCGATGAGCACGGTTTGGCTACGTACGGTGCGAAAGAAGTTCAACGTACATGCGTGCACTCCCGCCGGAGCGGTGGCGCAATGGTTAGCGCACTGCGGCTGCGAACCGCACGACCTAAAGTTGGTCTGTCCCCGTCACGTCGGACATCGCCTGCGAGTTGTGCCCGAAGCGGACCTCGGCACTTGACCGGCGTGGTGAAGTTTGGCCAAACAACAACAAAATATCGCAAATTCTGACATTTGAAGAGAGAGAGAGAGACCCCACACCTAAGCGCAGAGATAAAGACCGCCCGTGTAGCCTTTGGCTGACAGCTGGGGCAAGTGCGGGTAGCCAGCGCCGACACGGCGACAGATGGGCGGGGTGGCCAGCACCACACCGGGCCGCCTTTGTCTCCCGATGTTTGCTTACTCATTTAAGGCCGAGGCGACCTAGGTGTGGGGGTGAAGGTGGGGGAGTGGGGTGGGGGTCTGTCTTGAACCCCAGGAGCGGTTCAAGACAGATCGATCATCGTCGTTATTGGGCCGTGAGCGGAGATCGAACTCGGGACCGCCGACTCTTCCTGCTGTCCGCTACCATTGCTGTTTGTTGTTGTTGTTGTTTTTATTGTTGTTGTTTTTTATTGTTGTTGTTGTGATCAGGCTACAGACGGTCGCGGAAGGTGATCGGGTGGGCAGGACGCCGAATCCGCGATGCAAAACAATGAAGCAGCCGACGTTTCGGTCAATGGCCCTCCTCCCCCTCCTCCTCCTCCTTCTACTTCCACAAACGTCGCCTCTGTCACCGTCTCGTCCCTTGTGCCGCCCAGCGCGTTGCGAGCTTCACAAACACGCACTTGGGCGCTCGAGGGCGACGTTTCGGGCGCAGTGCCTATTCACAGCATACCCCAGGAGGCTCGCCTATGACATGACCAGCACCGTCTTAGTCCCCTGTCATCATCATCGTCGTCGTCGTTATAATGGCCCATGATCGATCCACTGCTGGATGAACGCATCCGCCCACCCATCATAACAGCCTGCCTGGAGCACGCCGCGAGACTCAATTCACCGCTCCGTCTCCTCCATCGTTGTACGCACTCAACGCATTGTCGGATGTTGTTGTTGTTTGTTGTGGTTGTTGTTGTTGTCTATTACGCGTGCACCACCGACAACGCAGTCTCGCACCAACAACGACGACGACACAGAATCAACTGAAGACGCATCCGGACCTCGGAGTCTCCACGCAGAGAGGAGATGGCGATGGAGGTTACCGGAGGGGCAATGACCTCACCCCTCACCCCTCCTCACCTCTCACTCCTCACCACTCACCTCTCACTCCTCACCATTCACCCCTCACCCCTCCTCACTCTTCACTCACTACTCACTCCTCACCACTCACTCCTCACTCCTCACCTCTCACTCCTCACCCCTCACCCCTCCGTCCTCACCCCTCACCCCTCCTCACCCCTCCTCACCCCTTACCTCTCACCCTCCTCACCCCCACTCACCCCTCACTCCTCACCCCTCACTCCTCACCCCTCCTCACCCCTCCGTCCTCACCCCTCACACCTCCTCACCCCTCACTCCTCACCACTCACCCCTCCTCACCCCTCCTCACCCCTTACCTCTCACCCTCCTCACCACCACTCACCTCTCGCGCTCGGGACTTGGCAAGACGTGACGGGGTTCGCCCGCGTCCCAGTCGACCCGGGAACCTCCTTGCTCACTGCCCCCACTCAGCACCTGCCGCTGTGCGTGTGTCTCTGTGTGTGTGTCTGTGTGTCTCTGTGTGTGTCTGTGTGTGTGTGTCTCTCTGTGTGTGTGTGTCTTTGTGTGTGTCTCTGTGTGTCTCTGTGTGTGTCTCTGTGTGTGTGTCTCTGTGTGTGTGTGTCTCTGTGTGTGTGTGTGTCTGTGTGTGTCTCTGTGTGTGTGTGTCTCTGTGTGTGTCTCTGTGTGTGTGTCTCTGTGTGTGTGTCTCTCTGTGTGTGTCTCCCTCTGTGTGTGTCTCTGTGTGTGTGTCTCTGTGTCTCCCTCTGTGTGTGTGTGTCTCTGTGTGTGTCTCTGTGTGTGTGCTTGTGTCTCCCTCCTCCCTTGCACCTGAACCAGACACCTCCTCCTCCCCCTTCAACACCGCCGGCGCCACCGCTGCATCTTCTTGCCCCCCCCCCCCTTCTTCTCTTTGTCCATCTCTGGCATCGCCTCCTCTTACCTGCATCAGCCTCCCCGCCTCTCCCTCCACCCACCATCATCTCTCCCTACCCCCATCCCTCCCTCTAGCCCCCCCCACACTCCCTCTAGCCCCCCCCACACTCCCTCTTGGCCTCCCCCTAAACCCCCCCCCATCTCGCTAGCCATCTCCTCACATCCCCACCCCCTCATCCCCCCCCTCCTCTACCCCCCCAACATCCCTCCTTCTCTACCCATCCCCGCCCCCGCATCTCTCCCTCCCTCTAGCCCCCTCCCCTCCTCCTCAACCCTCTTATTTACCCCCCCCCATCCCGCCCTCTCTTTCACCCCCCCCCCATCTCCCCCCCCCCAGATCTCCCTCCACCCTCCCTCCTCCTGCTCCCTCTGCCTCCCCGCCTCTATCAGCGCAATCATCGTCTGCGTGCAGTGCGCGGCAGCACGCACGCGCACGCACCAAGTGGCGGTGACATCACCACGGCGCTTGTGTATGTACGTGTATGTATGTACGTGTGTGTGTGTACGTGAATGTATGTACGTGTGTGTATGTACGTGTGTGTATGTACGTGTGTGTACGTGTGTGTATGTACGTGTATGTGTGTACGTGTGTGTATGTACGTGTGTACGTGTGTGTGTATGTACGTGTGTGTATGTACGTGTGTGTATGTACGTGTGTGTATGTACGTGTGTGTACGTGTGTGTATGTACGTGAATGTATGTACGTGTGTGTATGTACGTGTGTACGTGTGTGTGTATGTACGTGTGTGTATGTACGTGTGTGTATGTACGTGTGTGTGTGCGTGAGTGTGTGTACGTGTGTGTATGTACGTGTGTGTATGTACGTGTGTGTGTGTACGTGAGTGTGTGTACGTGTGTGTATGTACGTGTGTGTATGTACGTGTGTGTATGTACGTGAGTGTGTGTACGTGTGTGTATGTACGTGTGTGTATGTACGTGTGTGTGTGTACGTGTGTGTACGTACGTGTGTGTATGTACGTGTATGTGTGTACGTGAGTGTATGTACGTGTGTGTATGTACGTGTGTGTATGTACGTGTGTGTATGTACGTGTGTGTATGTACGTGTGTATGTACGTGTGTGTATGTACGTGTGTGTATGTACGTGTGTGTATGTACGTGAGTGTGTGTACGTGTGTGTATGTACGTGTGTGTGTGTACGTGTGTGTATGTACGTGTATGTGTGTACGTGAGTGTATGTACGTGTGTGTATGTACGTGTGTATGTACGTGTGTGTATGTACGTGTGTGTATGTACGTGTGTGTGTGTGTGTACGTGTGTGTATGTACGTGAATGTATGTACGTGTGTGTATGTACGTGAATGTATGTACGTGTGTGTATGTACGTGAATGTATGTACGTGTGTGTATGTACGTGTGTGTGTGTACGTGAGTGTGTGTACGTGTGTGTGTGTGCGTGAGTGTGTGTACGTGTGTGTGTGTACGTGAGTGTGTGTACGTGTGTGTATGTACGTGTGTGTATGTACGTGAATGTATGTACGTGTGTGTATGTACGTGTGTGTATGTGTGTACGTGTGTGTATGTACGTGAATGTGTGTACGTGTGTGTATGTACGTGAATGTATGTACGTGAATGTATGTACGTGAATGTATGTACGTGAATGTGTATGTGTGTACGTGTGTGTATGTACGTGAATGTGTGTACGTGTGTGTATGTACGTGAATGTATGTACGTGAATGTATGTACGTGTGTGTATGTACGTGTGTGTATGTGTGTACGTGTGTGTATGTACGTGAATGTGTGTACGTGTGTGTATGTACGTGAATGTATGTACGTGAATGTATGTACGTGTGTGTATGTACGTGTGTGTATGTACGGCATGTCGAACACTCTTTGGCACCGTACGTAGTCAAACGCGTTGTGTTGGAGGTGCCAGGCTGGGTGCACCTCGAGCCCGCCACGTGAAGTGTCCCAGGCTCGCTGTTGGCAGGAGGACACGGGACCGACTCAGGTGACACGCGGCGACTGACCGAGATGACTGACAGAGGACGCTACCTATGGCGCTCCCTACTGCGCCAGCTCGCTGCATTTTATCCGCCCGGCGCTCCGCTCGTTGTTGTGAGCGTCGCTCCTCCGCCCTCCGCTGTTGCTGGAGGACGACGGTTTCCAACTGCCCAGCAGCAGCAGCAGCGTCCTTCACGAGCCAACTTCACAGAGGCCGATCTTGACACCGCTGGTACCCGTCATCTGCAAGTCCACTAAGCTCCACATCTTCTTGTACCACATCACTCCATCTCTTCTCCAGCCCATGTCGTGCCCGTTCAGCCCGCTCTATGCGGCCAAACAGAAAGCTGTTAAGGCATGCGGTGGCTGGGCATGCGGGCTACACGACCCAGCCAACGCAGCCTCGCTTGCCGGAGGAGCTCACCGATGGGAATGTGTCCAGACCTTTCATGGATTTGTGAGCTCCTCACACAATTCAGCCTGGTTAAACCCAGTATGGATCGTAGGCATGCCAGCCTGAATGTTTCTTACCGGCGCAGATGTTCCATTCGAGGGGTCCACGTTTCACAAGCATAGAGAAGGGAGGGCATGACTGTGGCAGAAAAGACCTGAAGCTTCGTATGGAGCGACGGACCAGGCAGCTTCCACACAGCAGCATTACACAGCCGATGAAATATAATGCCGCCTGACTGATTCGGAGTGAGACCTCTGCTGTCAAACCGGAGCTGGTCATGGGCACACTGCCCAGCTATGGGAAACTCTCCACTCCACAACTGTTCCATCACCAATGGGGAGCTGAGGGGGGGGGGGAGTGTTTTTGGGCACACTCCCTGCTCGATATTTTGAATACCTGTGTGTATGTGTTCGAGCATGGCTCAGCCATGATATTTTAACACTAACTTTTAAATCTTCTTGGTTCTTTCGGTAAAGTCACGTAGAAGGGAAATATTAAAACAATAAAAATAAAACATAATAAAATTATTCTCACGACGTTTCGGCCACAACGCAAGCAGCCGTCCTCAGGTGAAGAACAGGTCTGAATGTGCCCATTCAGACCTGTCTTTCCGACAGACCTGTTCTTCACCTGAGGACGGCTGCTTGCGTTGTGGCCGAAACGTCGTGAGAATTGTATTTTATTATGTTTTATTTTTATTATTTCATTATTTCCCTTCTACGTGACTTTACCGAAAGAACCAAGTCGATGAATCCCTGCAGTCACGAAAGCTTTAAATCGAAACTTTTAAATCGTTTAAGTCAACGGTCCCCAATCTTTACTGCACCAGGAACCGGTTTCGTGGAAGACAAGTGTTTCACGGACCGAGGGTGGGGGTCATCATTGGGTCTTTCCCCCTTTTTAAAGAAGCTCTCCAGCGACGTGTTTTTAAATCCTTTATATTAAGTTCACTTGCTTGCTTGCTTGCGCGCTTACGACCGTGCAAATCTTTCGGTCGTTTTTTAACCCACTTCCCGTGATCCAATCGAGCTGACATTTTGCACACAGACTCGTTGTGCGTGACAATTTATTTTCGGGAAAAAATTCCAAAATTTTCCACTTTTTAGGAATTTTTTTTTTCATGTTTAATTTAAAATACCAATGTGATAAAAATGAAACTCTTACTATGGGAACCTCATTTGCCAGTAAAAATATGATAATTGGTTTTTTACCCTTCTATCTGGCAAAAAAAAAAGTGTCAGTTTTGTTGCCAGATAGAAGGGTAAAAAACCAATTATCATGAAACTCTTACTCAAGAAAAACAGAAATGAATAATAAAATAAAACCGATGCCACGCATATCAAGGATTTATAGTGAAAAACTTTGTTTTTACGGGTTAATTTTTTATTAATTGTGGCTCGGGTATTAGCAGCTTGTGGGCTGACCAACACCGTGACTCAGACCAGTGCGCAGTGCGGGAAAAAGGCGCGGACGGAAGTGGTCAATAAAATAATGGGCGGGTCACGCGCGAACTAATATAAGTGTCGCATTCTGACTTCTCATAAGGAGCGCGCAACCGAGATCCCTCGTACGCGCAGTTGACACAGTCGGGTTCGCGCTCCTGTGACAATAGAATGCCGCCGCTGATCTGACAGGAGGCGGAGCTCAGATGACAATGCGAGCGATGGGGAGCGGCTGTCAATACAGATGATGAAGCTTCATCTGTCAATACAGATGATGATGCTTCGTCTGTCAATACACATGATGAAGCTTCATCTGTCAATACAGATGATGACGCTTCATCTGTCAATACAGATGATGAAGCTTCATCTGTCAACACAGATGATGAAGCTTCATCCTAACAGGACCCCTGGTTTAAGTGATTCCCGTCACGTGGTTTCCGGATGGAAACTGACGATTTGTGGACCGCACATAATTTCTGGATCTAAAGATACGATTCGTGGATGAAAAAAAAACTCCACATTCGGCCGCCCCTTGACGCTGATCAGCTCCCTTCCGCATGAACAGAAATTCATCGTTCATTCTGTCGCAGATTTATTAATCCTGTTACGCCGAGGACAGAACAACGGCGATGAAGACGACGTTTCTCGTCGCACCTAGAAACAGGGCCGCCCGCCCGCCTGCCCTGAGCGGTGGATTTCTCCGGAGCTCCAACACCGGCAGCAGCCAGGCACTCACCTGGTTCAGACTCTCACCTGGTTCAGGCTCTTACCTGGTTCAGTCTCTCACCTGGTTCAGACTCTCACCTGGTTCAGGCTCTTACCTGGTTCAGTCTCTCACCTGGTTCAGACTCTCACCTGGTTCAGGCTCTTACCTGGTTCAGTCTCTCACCTGGTTCAGTCTCTCACCTGTTCAGACTCTCACCTGTCCAGACTCTCACCTGTCCAGTCTCTCACCTGGTCAGACTCTCACCTGTCCAGTCTTTCACCTGTCCAGTCTCTCACCTGTCCAGTCTCTCACCTGTCCAGACTCTCATCTGGTTCAGTTTCTCACCTGGTTCAAACTCTCACCTGTCCAGTCTCTCATCTGGTTCAGACTCTCACCTGTCCAGACTCTCACCTGGTTCAGACTCTCACCTGTCCAGTCTTTCACCTGTCCAGTCTCTCACCTGGTTCAGACTCTCACCTGTCCAGTCTTTCACCTGTCCAGTCTCTCACCTGGTCAGACTCTCACCTGTCCAGTCTTTCACCTGTCCAGTCTCTCACCTGTCCAGACTCTCATCTGGTTCAGACTCTCACCTGTCCAGTCTTTCACCTGTCCAGTCTCTCACCTGTCCAGACTCTCATCTGGTTCAGACTCTCACCTGTCCAGACTCTCATCTGTCCAGTCTCTCACCTGGTTCAGACTATCACCTGTCCAGTCTCTCACCTGTCCAGTCTCTCACCTGGTTCAGACTCTCACCTGTCCAGACTCTCATCTGTCCAGTCTCTCACCTGGTTCAGACTCTCACCTGTCCAGACTCTCATCTGTCCAGTCTCTCACCTGGTTCAGACTCTCACCTGTCCAGACCCTCACCTGTCCAGACTCTCATCTGGTTCAGTTTCTCACCTGTCCAGTCTCTCACCTGTCCAGTCTCTCACCTGTCCAGCATCTCACCTGTCCAGACTCTCACCTGTCCAGTCTCTCACCTGTCCAGTCTCTCACCTGTCCAGACTCTCACCTGTCCAGTCTCTCACCTGTCCAGTCTCTCACCTGTCCAGTCTCTCACCTGTCCAGACTCTCATCTGTCCAGTCTCTGACCTGTCCAGTCTCTCACCTGTCCAGTCTCTCACCTGTCCAGTCTCTCACCTGTCCAGTCTCTCACCTGGTTCAGACTCTCACCTGTCTAGGCTCTCACCTGTCCAGTCTCTCACCTGTCCAGTCTCTCACCTGTCAAGACTATCACCTGTCCAGACTCTCACCTGGTTCAGGCCCTCACCTATCCAGGCACTCACATATCTAATATCTCACTTGGCCCAGGCTCTCACCTGGTTCAGGCTCTCACATATCCAGGCTTTCACCTGCTTTCTCACCTGTTCTGGATCTCACCTGCTCAGTTTGAGCCTGAATTCGTGGAAATGTAATTGGTGTTGATTTTTGTTGTGGACTGGCGCCCTGCCAAGCACGCAATGTACGGGACTCGAAATGCCACATACAAAGACAAAGATAAAGACAAAGATCCCCGTGTAGTCTTAGCATACTCTTCTTGGTTCTTTCGGTAAAGTCACGTAGAAGGGAAGTAATACAATAATAAAAATAAAACATAATCAAATAATTCTCACGAGGTTTCGGCCACATATTATGTTTTATTTTTATTATTTTATTACTTCCCTTCAACGTGACTTTACCGAAAGAACCTAGAAGATATTCTTAGCTTTTTTCGGTAAAGTCACGTAGGTAAAACATCAAAATTAATGAAAATAAAATACAATAAAAACAAAAATCACGACGTTTCGGAGGCAACACAAGTCTCCGTCATCAGGTGGGACCGTCACAGCCGAATTAGCTGCATCAAGTGAGGCAATGATTCAAGAAGTAATCCCTTATAAGCAAGTTGAAGGGGGGAGGAGAGGGGGCTCATCAGAATGTGGTAGCCAATGAATGGAACGTATCAACTTGCTTATACGGGATTACTTCTTGAATCATTGCCTCACTTGATGCAGCTAATTCGGCTGTGACGGTCCCACCTGATGACGGAGACTTGTGTTGCCTCCGAAACGTCGTGATTTTTGTTTTTATTGTATTTTATTTTCATTAATTTTGATGTTTTACCTACGTGACTTTACCGAAAAAAGCTAAGAATATGATTCCTTGCAGTCACGAAAGCTTCAAATCTAGAACCAAGAAGATGAATCCCTGCAGTCACGAAAGCTTTAAATCGAAATCTTAACAGACTGTTGGGGCAAGTGCTGTTAGCGATCACCTATGAAGGCCAGCATGGCACACGAAGGGGTGGGTGGCCAACACCACGCCCGGCCGCCTTTGTCTCCCCAGTGGCGATGTGTACGCACCGCACCAGGTACTCGTTTGAGGCTGAGTCGACCGTAAGCGGGAATCGAACTATTATCATATATATTGGGGGGATGTGTGCCCGCCAATATATATTATAATTACAGCCTTGGCTGACCGGGTCAACCGGCGTAAGGAGCGTTTCGACATCGCCATCTCATTACCCAGGGTGGCCGCATGCCACCCAGCCACGCGCTTCAGATGCTAATCTCGGTTACAATGGTTGACTGCGTGGGTTGGTTGTCGGCACCCGGGCGCGGTGTGTAGCAAACATCGCCACTGGGGAGACAAAGTCGGTGGGGCGTGGTGTTGGCCACTCACCCCCTCGTGTGCCGTGCCGGCCTTCATAGTTGCCACGCTAACAGCACTTGTCCCCAACAGTCTGTTGAGGCTGTACGGGGGATCTTTGTCTTTGTGTGCGGTAATGCAGCGGTTCGCGCACTTGCCCAGGGAGTTCTGCGACGCGAGTTCTCATTTCCTGGTCACGACCGCGAACAGTGGCAAATATTTGTGTGAGTTACGCATCAGCACTGGGGGGAAGACAAAGACGGCCGGGGCGTGGTGCTGGCCACCGACCCGCCCATTCGTGCACCGTGCCGGCCTTCAGAGGTGCTGCCGCTACTCGCTACGAACAGCACTTGCCCCAGCAGCCTGTTAAGGCTACACGGGGGAGACCTTTGTCTTTGTGGTGGCGCGGCAGCGTTGTGGTTAGCCACTGCGGGGGTGGTGGGGGGGGCAATGGGGGGGGGGGGGGCAGAGGAGATGTTGTTGTTGTTGTTCTTGTTGTTGTTGTTCTTGATGTTGTTCTTCTAAAAGCAGCAATGCCTAGGGGCACTTTTCAAAGTGTACCCAATTAGCTGTTGTGCGTACCGTAGGTTTCGGATGGACGGCTAAGGCGACATGGGGAATCTTTGTCTTTGTGAGTGCTCCTAGGTCGACTCAGCCTCAAATTACTACTTGGTGCGGTGTGCAGTCTATATCGACATTAGGGAGACAATAGCGGCCGGGCGTAGTGCTGTACCGTGCCGGTCTTTATAGGTGCTGCTGCTACTAACAGCACTTGCCCCAAGAGTATGCTAAGGCAATACGGGGGATCTTGGTCTTTGTGTGTATATGTACGTGCGTGCGTGTGTGTGTGGCAGAGGTCGCAAACGGGTTTTGATTCCTTACCCGTACCCGTACCCGGCCGCACCAGGGTCGCAAACGGGTACCCGTACCCGGCCGTACCCGAACCCTACCCGTACCCGGCCGGGTACGGGTAGGGTACGGGTATCGGGTATCTGATTGCGACCTCTGGGATGAAGCCATGTTGTTAGGCGCGGGTGGGTTGATTCTAGGAACTTGAATTGTGAGAAGAGACAAGACATTGGGAAATGAGTGACAAACGGTTACTCACCAGTGACTCACGGTCTACCCGTACCCGGCCGCACCAGGGTACCCTACCTGATACCCGGCTACCCGTACCCGGCCGGGTACGGGTAGCCGGGTATCAGGTAGGGTACGGGTATCGGGTACCCGGTTGCTGGACTACATAGTGACGGAACAGCAGATGCTGGGCCCATGTCCTTGACACCAGGACCGACTGTGGAGCTGATCTGCCCACTGACCATTGGCTTGTCATCTGTAAGATGCGCCTGACATTCTTCCACTCCGGTGGTGGGTGTACACCCAGGACCCCATTCAAACCCGCAGTGGCCTGGTCTCAGCAAGCTGATGAAAGTTGCAAGCGATAATTGTATCATCGCTTGCAACTGGGGTTGTCATCGTCCCCCACTCATCCTGATGCCGAGGGGAAATGGGCGAGGTTTAGGACTGTGGTTCATGCAATTGCAATGGCTGTTTTGGGTACACGGTCCAGACCTCCCCAGACACCCTGGCTGACTGAGGAAGTGTTCAGGCTGGCTCGGAAAAAAGCGACAGGCCCACTCTCATCGTCTACAGCATCCCACGACAGAGAATGAGGCTTCCCGCAGCCTTTGCTCGGAGGTTTGGAGAGCCGTGAGGCACTGCAAGGATGGGTGGTGGTCGTGGGTTGCTGAGGAGATGGAGTCTGCCTCAGTGACCCGCGATCACAAATCATTCTTTAACTCCATCAAAAAAGTAACTTGCAGCGCAACACCTATTACCATCATTAGAGGAAAGAAATGTGATCCAATCTCCGACCCCAGCAGATGTGCTGAGCATTTCTGTGAGGTCTTGGGGGAGGGGAAATCCCCCAGCCTGTTAAACAGCTTGGGGCAAAGTGCAGAAGACCCTGCTGAGGCTGCGGTGCTGCAAATATTGAAAGAAGTCACCACCTGTGAGTGGCTGGCTGAGGTGCCATCTGTTGAGGAAGTACTGAAGGCGATCCGGAGTCTGAGACCAGGAAAGGCACCGGACAGAGATGATCTCCCAAGCGAAATGCTGAGGGAGGGTGGCGTTTGCGCACAGACTGCCTACATGACATCATAACAACAGTCTGGACCGCTGGATGGGTTCTGCAGGATTCGAAGGATGCCCTGGTGGTCTCTCCTTCTTTAAGAAGGGGGACCGCACAGACTGTAACAACTACAGGGGCATCTCACTCCTCGGTGTGCCAGGAACGGTCCTGGCAAGGATTATTCAACATCGCCTTGCCAGACACGCTGAGGAGAGGCTTGCGGAGCCCCAATGTGGTGTAATAGTTTCTGTCTGTCTGCTGCAGCAGAGGTGTAGGGAATTCCTACAAGACTTATATATCTGCTTTATTGACCTGGTCAAGGCCTATGATATCATCAGTAGGCCTGGGCTCTGGGTTGTTCTTGGTACTTTCGGAGTCCCTGACTCTCTGCTCACGATCATTAAGGACCTTCATGATGGTGAGCGGGCCCGGGTAAAACTATGTGGCCAGGAGTCGGAGCCATTCCCTGTTCACTTTGGGGTGCGACAAGGATGTCCTTTAGCTCCCACATTATTAAACATCTATTTCGACCACGTAGTTCGTGAAGCCTTCGATGGCTGTACTGAAGGAATTTCCATCTGGTACAGATACAATGGAAGGCTGATCGATGCCTGGGTGCGGTCAAGGAATGGCTCCCTATTGGTCAACCCTATGCCGATCATCTGGTGATTGCTGCTCACTCAAAGGAGGAGTTGGAGGCGCTGCTGCTGCTGAACCTGGAGCGTGTCACTGAGAGGTGGGGCCTTACCATCAACCCCACAAAAACTAAGAAGCTAACTGGGTATGTTGTACCATCAGATACTCCACCCCCACAACTCCAAATTGGTGATGGGACAGTTGTGGAGAGAGTGGAGAGTTTTCCATACCTGTGCAGTGTGCTCATGTCTGGCTCCGGTTTGACAGCATAGGTCTCACTCCGAATCAGTTGAGCGGCATTATCATTTCATCGGTTATGTAACGCTGTGTGGAAGCTACCTGGTCTGTCGCTCCACACGAAGCTTCGGGTCTTCTCGGCCCCGGTCATGCCCTCCTTTCTCTACGCTTGCGAAACGTGAACCCACCTAATGGTACATCGTCGTCGATTAGACACATTTAGGCTGACCTGCCTACAATTAATCCTGGATTTAACCAGGCTGGATTGTGTGAGGAGCTCATGAATCATTGGACGAGCTGACAAATCGGTGAGCTACTCCGGCGGGCAAGGCTGCGTTGGCTGAGTCATGTCGCCCGCATGCCCAGCCACCGCATGCCTCAACAGCTTTTGTTCGTCATACAGGTTTTTTTGGTTTGATTGCATAAATATTTAAATGTGTCGTTAAACCCGACACTTCCCGACACAGGCAACAGGTAAGGTTTGTCACGTAAACAGAGCATGCCAATTCGTCACCATGTGTTGGAGAGCAAAGCCACAACATTTACAATCTGAGTACGACGTTTCGCCAATAATTACAACCAGCTTCATCAGGCGACAACTCTACAACACACGGGTGTGCTGTACTAGTAACGAATTGGCACGTTCTGTTTGCGTGACAACCCTTACTAGTTGGCTGTGTCGAGTGGTGGCGGTTTTAACGACACATTTATATATTTACGCGACCTAACCCCCCAAAAAAACCTCTATTTTGGATGATATTGGTCGCGAAAGCCTACGTGTTAAGCTTTTGTTCGGCCAGATAGAGGGGGCTAAGCGGGCGCGGCACGGGCTAGAGAAGAGATGGAGCGATGTGGTACAGGAGGATGTGGAGCTGAGTGGACTTGCCGATTACTGGTACCAGCGGTGTCAAGATCGGCCTCTGTGGAGGAAGCTCGTGAAGGACGCTACTGGGCAGTTGGAGGCAGTCGCCCTCCAGCAACAGCGGAGGGCGGAGGAGCGGCGCTCACAACAACGAGCGGAGCGCCGGGCGGATAAAATGCAGCGAGCTGGCGCAGTAGGGAGCGCCATAGGTAGCGTCCTCTGTCAGTCATCTCGGTCAGTCGCCGCGTGGCACCTGAGTCGGTCCCGTGTCCTCCTGCCAACAGCGAGCCTGGGACACTTCATGTGACGGTCTGCGAGGTGCACCCAGCCTGGCACCTCCAACACCGCGCGTTTGGCTACGTACGGTGCCAAAGAGTGTTCGACATTCCGTACATACACACACGTACATACACACACGTACATACACACACGTACATACACACACGTACATACACGTACATACACACACGTACATACACACACGTACATACACTCACGTACATACATACACGTAATACACACACGTACATACATACACGTACATACATACACGTACACGTGTGTGTGTGTGTGCGCATGGTGTGTGTGTGTAAATGCGCACGGTGAGTGTAAGTGCGCACGTGAGTGTGTGTGTGGGGAGCGGTGGTGTAGCGGTTAGCGCGCTGCGCTATGAACCCGGCGACCCGGGTTCGATTCCCGCTCACGGCTAACACCGGTCCTGGGCCTCCCCTAGGTCGACTCAGCCTCAAATGAGTACCTGGTGCGGTGTGTAAACATCGCCAACATGGGGAGACAAAGGCGACCGCGGGTGGTGTTGGCCACCCACCCCCTCGTGTGCCGTGCCGGTAGCCTTAATAGGTGCTGCTACTCGCTAACAGCACTTGCCCCAACAGTCTGTTCAGGCTACACGGGGAATCTTTGTGTGTGTGTGAGGAGGAGGAGGAGGCTTGTGAAGGACGCTCCAAACCAGTTGGAGGCAGTCGCCCTCCGGCAATAGCAGAGGGCGGATGAGCGACGCTCACAACAACGAGCAGAGCGCCCGGGAGACTTAAACGCGGCGAGGTTTGCACAGTTGGACACACACACACACAGGGGATTGGTCAATCTTTGCCAGTCATCTCGCCCGAGTGTCAACCCATGTGGAACCTGCTGGGTCTGACCAGTGCCGGATTATCCTCGTAGCACAATGATCATAGGGGCCGTCCATAAATGACGTCACGCACCTGGGGGGGGGGGGGGGGGGTCAGACATTTGTGACGATGTGTGACGAAGCGGGGGTTGAGAAGGTGACGTCACATCAAAATGCGCAACTTTAAATAACTGCTAGCAGAAGTACCCGGCGTTGCCCGGGTGAAAAATATATTTCTTAATAACCTTACATATATACACAGATGGCCTGCTACCCCTGCTACCCCTGCCCCCCCCCCCAGCCACGATACGGCCTATAGTGGTAGCATCTACAAATGTATAGTAGTAATCACTGCACGCATCGGGGTGGGGGGGGACATCACGCAGTGAAGAATTTACATGAGCGTTTAGTGTATTTTTAAAGCATTTTTAACGCAAAATAAAATGTTCCCCTCAATACCAACTATTAGTCTTTTATCAACGTGACACTTTTTTACTGATTGGCCGTGTCGGGTGGTGGAGGGTTAGAACACATTAATAAATAAGGCGATCTAAACCCAATAACGTTGTTTATGAATAATGGTCGCGAAAGCCTACGTGTTACAAATTGACTAACTTTACTTAATAACCAGGCTACAGTCTACATTATAGACTGGCAGTACACCCACCCAGCTTAATAACCAGGCTACAGTCTACATTATAGACTGGCAGTACGCTCACCCAGCTTAATAACCAGGCTACAGTCTACATTATAGACTGGCAGTACGCTCACCCAGCTTAATGACTATTTGTACAGTCAACATTTAAAGAATCGATTCTTGGCGCGTCGGGTTTAAAAGTAATTACACAGTTGTTTTTTCATTGGTATGTAATGTTTGAAAGTTTTCAGAAGATTTTAAATGTATTTTCCCCCCGGGCAACGCTGGTATATATCGAGTTTATACCACAAAGTCGTCGCTTGACAGGGGTGGGGTGTCGAGGCCTAGTACCGTGCAGAGCCTCCGGCCTCGCCTAGATTGCCCACCCGGCTGAGGCTGGGTACCGGGGCCGTTACCCCCCCCCCCCCCGCGCTACAATAATACTGTGTAATCGCTATAATTTTATTATCTACCGACCCTATAATAGTAATTGCACACATTGTGGTGGGGAGGGAGTGAAGAGGACGTGAAACTTTGATGAATTTACCTCAGAGTCGCGTGGTGGGTGTCGAGGCCTAGTACCGTGCAGAGCCTCCGGCCTCGCCTAAATTGCCCACCCGGCTGAGGCTGGGTACGGGTGCCGTTCCCCCCCCCCCCCCCCCCCCGCGCTACAATAATACTGTGTAATCGCTATAATTTTATTATCTACCGACCCTATAATAGTAATTGCACACATTCGGGTGGGAGGGGAGTGAAGAGGACGTGAAACTTTGATGAATTTACCTCAGAGTCGCGTGTTAATGCGTGCGCATATTTTTAACGGGAATTAAAAATGGCGTCCACCCCGCAGCGAATGCGTCGCTACCCGTTGCCAGGGGCAACCGCCGTCCAATGAAACTGCGTATGGTCCGGCGACACACAGACAAACACACAGACAGACAGATTTGCGATTTAATATATATAGATAGACAACACGTTCTACTTAATTAACTAGACTTTTTAATAAATGTTTTCTCCTATAACATCAGAGTGCAGCGCCACATTAAATACGCACTACAATGACAATAGTTTAAAGCGACTTGAAGCATGTTTTAGGGGGGGGGGGGGTCAGACATTTGTGACGATGTGTGACGAAGCGGGGGTTGAGAAGGTGACGTCACATCAAAATGCGCAACTTTAAATAACTACTAGCAGAAGCACCCGGCGTTGCCCGGGTGAAAAATATATTTCTTAATAACCTTACATATATACACAGATGGGCTGCTACCCCTGCCCCCCCCCCCAGCCACGATCTCCTCGGCCGCTGTGCAGTAATATCTACGGCCTATAGTGGTAGCATCTAGCAAATGTGAAGTATTGGAAAATGACGGCAGGAAACTCCTTGACGGGAACACACTTCTTTTATTAAATCTTGACTTGTAACGATACAACGCGTGGCCTCTCTTCTTCACAATGCGGTCACCATACAACGTTACAACTCGTGACCTCTTCTCTCCGCCCTACGCTTCTCTTGACTCTCTTAGATTCTGTGCTGCTGGCTCTCTGTGCCTCGTGTAGACTCCGCGCCTCGGCTACACTCTTCTCTCGTCTCGTGTAGACTCTGCGCCTCTGCTACACTCTCCACTCGCCTCGTGTAGACTTTGCATCTCTCTCTGGCTACACCGTATGCATACTCGGCTCGTGTAGACCTTTCTCTCTCTCTGGCTACACCGTATGCATACTCGGCTCGTGTAGACCTTTCTCTCTCTCTGGCTACACACTATACCTTACTCAGCTCGTGTAGACCGTTCTCTCTCTCTGGCTACACACTATACATTACTCAGCTCGTGTAGACCGTTCTCTCTCTCTGGCTACACACTATACATTACTCAGCTCGTGTAGACCGTTCTCTCTCTCTGGCTACACACTATACATTACTCAGCTCGTGTAGACCGTTCTCTCTCTCTGGCTACACACTTATACCTTACTCTCCTCTACTCTCCATTACTCTCCTCTCCGGGCTCTATTACTCTCCTCTCCGGGCTCTATCTCTGCACCTTCGTCTTCATTCTTAGATGGTTCCACTTCTGCCCCCCTACTCCTCTGTGCATCACCTTATATATCTCTTCTTCCCGGGAGACGGAGCGGATGCGGACCTCAACGTCGGCACCGCTTCTCAGTTACCCAATCACCACGCGCTATCTCTACGATCCGTTTCCGCCCAGCGCGTGTTTCCACTCCCCGACCAATCACACCGCGCTGCCACCCGATCACTCCCTCTCAGCGCTTCACCGGCACACAGCCAATCAGCAGCACTACCCCCACCCGCGCACTGACGCCTGCTCCTCCCCGTCAGCGCGCGTCACCACACACACACCCGTACATACGCGCTGGCACACGACGTATACACCCAGCGCGTATCACCACTACAAATGTATAGTAGTAATCACTGCACGCATCGGGGTGGGGGGGGACATCACGCAGTGAAGAATTTCCATGAGCGTTTAGTGTATTTTTAAAGCATTTTTAACGCAAAATAAAATGTTCCCCTCAATACCAACTATTAGTCTTTTATCAACGTGACACTTTTTTTACTGATTGGCCGTGTCGGGTGGTGGAGGGTTAGAACACATTAATAAAAAAGGCGATCTAAACCCAATAACGTTGTTTATGAATAATGGTCGCGAAAGCCTACGTGTTACAAATTGACTAACTTTACTTAATAAGCAGGCTACAGTCTACATTATAGACTGGCAGTACACCCACCCAGATTAATAACCAGGCTACAGTCTTCATTATAGACTGGCTGTACGCTCAGCCAGCTTAATAACCAGGCTACAGTCTACATTATAGACTGGCAGTACACCCACCCAGATTACTAACCAGGCTACAGTCTACATTATAGACTGGCAGTACGCTCACCCAATTTAATAAGCAGGCAACAGTCTACATTATAGACTGGCAGTACGCTCACCCAGCTTAATGACTATTTGTACAGTCAACATTTAAAGAATCGATTCTTGGCGCGTCGGGTTTAAAAGTAATTACACAGTTGTTTTTTCATTGGTATGTAATGTTTGAAAGTTTTCAGAAGATTTTAAATGTATTTTCCCCCCGGGCAACGCTGGTATATATCGAGTTTATACCACAAAGTCGTCGCTTGACAGGGGTGGGGTGTCGAGGCCTAGTACCGTGCAGAGCCTCCGGCCTCGCCTAGATTGCCCACCCGGCTGAGGCTGGGTACCGGGGCCGTTACCCCCCCCCCCCCCCCCGCGCTACAATAATACTGTGTAATCGCTATAATTTTATTATCTACCGACCCTATAATAGTAATTGCACACATTGTGGTGGGGGGGGAGTGAAGAGGACGTGAAACTTTGATGAATTTACCTCAGAGTCGCGTGGTGGGTGTCGAGGCCTAGTACCGTGCAGAGCCTCCGGCCTCGCCTAAATTGCCCACCCGGCTGAGGCTGGGTACGGGTGCCGTCCCCCCCCCCCCCCCCGCGCTACAATAATACTGTGTAATCGCTATAATTTTATTATCTACCTACCCTATAATAGTAATTGCACACATTCGGGTGGGAGGGGAGTGAAGAGGACGTGAAACTTTGATGAATTTACCTCAGAGTCGCGTGTTAATGCGTGCGCATATTTTTAACGGGAATTAAAAATGGCGTCCACCCCGCAGCGAATGCGTCGCTACCCGTTGCCAGGGGCAACCGCCGTCCAATGAAACTGCGTATGGTCCGGCGACACACAGACAAACACACAGACAGACAGATTTGCGATTTAATATATATAGATAGACAACACGTTCTACTTAATTAACTAGACTTTTTAATAAATGTTTTCTCCTATAACATCAGAGTGCAGCGCCACATTAAATACGCACTACAATGACAATAGTTTAAAGCGACTTGAAGCATGTTTTAGTTTCAAAATGGAAATATGGTTTTGGGGGGAATGGGGGCAGAGCTTTGTGACGTCATATTTGAGGGGGGGGGGGGTCTGACTTTTTGTGACGCCGTGTGACGAGGGGGGGGGGCAAAAATCAAAAAAATCGCGTGACGTCATTTATGGACGGCCCCATAATGCTACGGGCCCCGCGCTAAATGCTTTCAAGATATCAATTCCGGTTCAGTGATTCTGCACTCGCTCTATTACTATAGTACTATACCGCCTTCGACTTTTACGAACGACTGGGTGTTTAAGGTTAGCGATATGTCGTAGTATCTGGCTGTATAGCGAATGAAAAAATACAATTACTTTACAGTGCAAGTAAAAAATATTGTGTTTTAATATTTACGTGTTTTTAAATCCTTTATATTAAGTTCACTTGCTTGCTTGCTTGCGCGCTTACGACCGTGAAAATCTTTCGGTCGTTTTTTAACCCACTTCCCGTGATCCAATCGAGCTGACATGTTGCACACAGACTCGTTGTGCGTGACAATTTATTTTCGTGAAAAATAATTTTCCCAAAATTTTCCACTTTTTAGGGAAAAAATAATAATATTTAATTTAAAATACCAATGTGATAAAAATGAAACTCTTACTCAAGAAAAACAGAAATGAATAATAAAATAAAACCGATGCCACGCATATAAAGGATTTATAGTGAAAAACTTTGTTTTTACGGGTTCATTTTTTTTTTTGTTTAAGCCTCTTTATAACATCGCTACAAGCCCCGCACTAGCTTCATCCGGCACTGGCTCTGTCAGCGAACCGTCGACACTTCACGCGGCCTCAAAGTGCACCCAGCCTGGCACAGGCGCCGTGGTGATGTCACCGCCACTTAGTGGCGAACGGCGGTTGTTGCTGTTGTTGTTGCTGCTGTTGTTGTTGCTGTTGTTGCTGTTGTTGCTGCTGTTGTTGCTGCTGTTGTTGCTGCTGTTGCTGTTGCTGTTGTTGCTGCTGTTGTTGCTGCTGTTGCTGTTGTTGTTGCTGCTGTTGTTGCTGCTGTTGTTGCTGCTGTTGTTGTTGTTGCTGTTGTTGTTGCTGTTGTTGTTGCTGTTGTTGCTGCTGTTGTTGCTGCTGTTGTTGCTGCTGTTGCTGTTGTTGTTGTTGCTGTTGTTGCTGCTGCTGTTGTTGTTGCTGTTGCTGTTGTCGCTGCTGCTGCTGCTGCTGTTGTTGTTGTTGTTGCTGGTGTTGGTGGCCGCGAGCGAGACTCGAACTCGGGTCGCCGAGTTCGCAGCGCCGCGAACCACTGCGCCACCCCTCCCCGCATTGGCCACACAGCCAAAGGTCCCCCGTATAGCCTGAACAGGCTGTTGGGGCAAGTGCCACATTTGGCGATGCGCACGATAAAGCCCTTTCATTCCGCGACCGTTCATTGTGGACAAGTCTGGAACCGGTTTCAACAGACAATGTATTGTTTTCAATAGCACCTCCGATTAGCACTGTTGGATAACGTACGGTGCGATAGAAGTTCCAACACAATATCCACGGCCAGTCGTCACGTACAGTGTCTTACGCTTGAACACAATGCTTGTAAACAGCTCACATTATCCTGTCCCTGACGCCTGCTGGAGGAAATGCCCCCACCCCCCCCCTCCCCCCATCGCTGTTGAATGAACGTGCGTTTAAAATCAGTTAGAGCATTTTTGCTGCTAGGGGCCGTCCATAAATGACGTCACGCGATTTTTGACAGCCCCCCCCCCTCCTCCTCTTCGTAACACGACGTCACAAAAAGTCAGACCCCCCCCCCTCAAATATGACGTCATAAAGCTTTGCCCCCCACCCCACCCCCAAAACCATGTTTCCATTTTGAAAATAAAACATGCTTCAAATCGCTTTAAACTATTGTCATTGTAGTGTGTATTTAATGTGCCGCTGCACTCTGATGTTGTAGGAGAAAACATTTATTACAAAGTCTATTTAATTAAGTAGAACGTGTTGTCTATATTTATTTAAAGTTGCGCATTTTGATGTGACGTCACATTTCTCACCCCCCGCCCTCCCCCTCGTCACACATCGTCACAAATGTTTGACCCCCCCCACCCTTAGGTGCGTGACGTCATTTATGGACGGCCCCCTAGAACATTTCCACACGGTGAAAAGCCCCTTTCGCTGTGTTGTCATTTGTGGCCAGATCGCTTCTAATAACTCTGTGGGACCTTACCTGGTAAGGGGCCGTCCATAAATGACGTCACGCACCTAGGGGGGGGGGGGTCAGACATTTGTGACGATGTGTGACGAGGGGGGGGGGGGTGAAAAATGTGACGTCACATCAAAATGCGCAACTTTAAATAAATATAGACAACACGTTCTACTTAATCAAATCGACTTTTTAATAAATGTTTTCTCCTACAACATCAGAGTGCAGTGCCACATTAAATACGCACTACAATGACAATATTTTAAAGCGATTTGAAGCATGTTTTATTTTCAAAATGGAAACATGGTTTTGGGGGGGTGGGGGCAGAGCTTTGTGACGTCATATTTGAAGGGGGTGCCTGACTTTTTGTGACGCCGTGTGACGAGGGGGGGGGGGGTCAAAAATCGTCCAAAATCGCGTGACGTCATTTATGGCCGGCCCCTAAGAAAAAAAATTGTTTAGTTTTATTTGTATATTTTTTTTAAAAATCGTGTTTACCTTTCCTATGTTTTGCACTTCTATCGTGTTTTTTTCTTGGTATTGTTTGCTGCTGTTGTCACGTCCTGACCACGTGCCCCCTAACTGAACATGTGTGAAATTAAAGAGCTTTACACCTCATCGGATTCCTTCCCGCAATATAAACGCCGATTCCGATACGGGCCCCAGTTCAACGCAGCACACCGCACAGTAGTAAGACGACGTGGGATCATCGTATGATTATCATGTAGCCGGTGTGAGCTGATCCGTAACGAATCGTACGCGTATTATAAGTGCCCACTATGCTGGTGAGTTGGACTGCTGTTTTAGATGACAGATTGTTGGCACACGGTTTCCACGTGTTCAACGCAGAGAAGCAGGCACGCGACGCAGCATTGAGATGTGTGGATAACGTGTAGACCAGTCAGCTACATCCAACGATGCTCCGATAATACGTGTGCGTGTGTAACTCAAATCGACATCAATTTGAATGCGCGTCGATCGACGAGGAATTTCCCGAATTTCTCGTCTGTCGAGTTATTGGTGGGAATGAACAACAACACGCGCAGTTGATTACGGTTGCGTCAAGTTTACTCGCCCAGGGGAACTCAATTTGCGGTTAAATTTCGATTTAAAGCTGTGCCTGTTTCCCTGGCACTGGAAACGGGAGATACAAAGACGGGTCGGAATGTGGATGAACCAGACGGAAGGGAACCCCGCCTTGGGGTGCACGTGTGCCCCTGGTGAGTCCGCGGAGAGATTTGTCGCGGCGGATGTTCAAGCGTTTCGCGATGATTCACCTTATCGCCATCATCATCATCAGCGGCGTGGTCATAAGCAGCATCATCGTCATTATACGTACCGATATTATTACATATCATGACATAATCTCCGTATTTTTATTTAAAGCTTTCGTGACTGCAGGGATTCATCTTCTTGGTTCTTTGGGTAAAATCACGTAGAAGGGAAGTAATAAAATAATAAAAATGAAACATAATAAAACAATTCTCACGACGTTTCAGCTACAACGCAAGCAGCCGTCCTCAGGTGAAAACCAGGTCTGTCGAGGCGACAGCGTCTGAATGAAACAGCACACGTGTTTGAAGCATATATTTAAGCTGGGTTGGAAGGGGGGAAGGGCGCCTTGACAAAAGAATTTGCATATCAAGAGGCATTTAGCATATTTATGGGAAATGCAGGTATGTGATTAGTACTACTCAAGCCCGTGCATTATGCAGGGTTAGCAGCATCAAAGGGATTTTCCATAAATATGCTAAATGCCTCTTGATATGCAAATTATTTTGTCAAGGCGCTCTTTCCCCCCCTTCCAACCCAGCTTAAATATATGCTCCAAGCACGTGTGCTGTTTCATTCAGACGCTGTCGCCTCGACAGACCTCGTTTTCGCCTGAGGACGGCTGCTTGCGTTGTGGCCGAAACGTCGTGAGAATTGTTTTATTATGTTTTATTTTTATTATTTTATTACTTCCCTTCTACGTGACGACTTTACCGAAAGAACCAAGAAGATCAATTTGCGGTGTTGTGACCTCGAGGGAGCGTTCGCCTCGATCGACGCAGCAAGTTGCCCCCTTCTGAAGAGGGCTCTTGGAATCAAATTCTTGCCGTGGTGCTGAATTTTGTAAAACCCGCCCGCGCACAACGCACGACTGCTCGCTGTCTTCGAACTTGATTCATATTCTTAGGTTTGTTTCGGTAAAGTCACGTAGGTGAAAATTTAAAATTAATAAAAGTAAAATAAAAAATAAAAATCACGACGTTTCGGAGGCAACACAAACTTCCGTCTTCAGGTGGAACCGTCACAGCACGATATCTGTATCAAGTGAGAAAAAATCCAAGAAAACAGTCCTTGTATATATACTGGTTGAGGGTGGGAGGAGCCAAGGTAGGCACCTGAATATTATGTTTTGTGAGGTTCGGTGCGGCTGAAGCACGCTGCTAGGAATGAGCCTTTGTTGTGTAAACTAGGTGCGGATGATGTAAAGGTGCCGTGTAAATGGGACTGAGCCTTTTGTAATGTAGAGATGATGTGGCTGAAATCGCTGCCAGGAAATGAGTCTTTGTTGTGTAGAATGGTTGACTGAGCCTTTGTTATGTAGAGGTAGTGCGGCTGTTACCTCCGAAACGTCGTGATTTTTATTTTTTATTTTATTTTTATTTTACTTTTATTAATTTTAATTTTTCACCTACGTAACTTTACCGAAAAAACCTAAGAATATGAATCCTTGCAGTCACGAAAGCTTCAAATCTAGAATTCGAACTTGATTGTTATTCTTATCCGTTCGTTGTTGTTGTCTATTTAGCCGAACTCTCCCCACCCCTCCTCCCCCCACCACCACCACCACCTCGAAAGGATTCACGGAGAGGAATAGAAGGCACAGGGCTGACGGGCTACAATTGTAAATCACCCAGTGATGTCAGCGAGCAGCTTACGAAGTCCCTGCACGTGGCTTGACCACGTGGTGGTGGTGGTCTACCGCTCTGGGTGGCAGCAGCAGTGAGGGTTGGTGGACCACACGCAGATGGGCTGTGAAACTCCTACGGGAGACTTTAACCTTGAACCCTATGATGTCCTGTAACATTGAACGCTATGGGAGACTTTCATATTGGATTAGCCATATTTGCTTGTTGTTGTACAGAGTTAACCTGATAACTTTAATCTACATTGTCTTATGGTTGTTATTGTTTGACTTGCATCCCACTGGGATTGTTGCACGCAGCGTTGAACTGCGGTGCTTTTTCTGGAAGACTTTGCTGTTTTTCCAGGATGTTTCTGTTGCGCGTAGTCACTTTAACACATTGTCCTGCGGAGGGAGCTGGTAGGAACGTTGGATTGCTCGGTCAATGGCCAGGGTCAACGGCGGCGTGGTGTATTCCGAAAATATGTCCGACTGTGAGGGCGGGCACAAGCCGGCGTGAGTAGGTTAAACGTTGAGTTTTTATTAGGGCACCACGGGGTGACCAGCCCCTTCCCACCCAGCCCCTCCACACCCAGCCCCCACCCAGCCCCTCCCCACCCAGCCCCTCCCTGCACGACGGACACAATAATCCCCTGTGGGCTGGTGTAACCAGGAGGTTCCTACCAGTATGAACTGAAATATGGAACCCCGTGACAGACTGTAACATTGAACGCTATGGGAGAATTTAACATTGAACGTTACCGATATCCCGTAACATATATCCAGTTACATATATCATGTTACATAATTGTGGTAAAGCGTGCAAACAAATATGCTTTGGTAATGTAAACGTCGTCCTTGAAACTCCCAGTCACTCGAATTAAGGTCGAGTCGACCTACAGGAGGCCGGTTCGGACATCACTCGCCACTGATGTTGGCCGTGAGCGACACTCGGGATCGGAGTCGCCGGGTTCCTATCGCAGTGCGCAAACTGCTGCGACGCCAAAGACAAAGATCCCCCAGGTAGCCTTGACAGACTGTTAGGGCAAGTGCTGTGAGCGAGTAGCACCTCATAAGGCGACCGGCACGGCACACGAGGGGGTAATCGGCCACCAGCACCACGCCCGGCCGCCTTTGTCTCCCCAGTGGGGATGTTACACGCCGCACCAGGTACTCATTTGAGGCTGAGTCGACCTAGGGGGAGGCCCAGGACCGGTTTAAATAATCGTCGCTGGGTGTTGACCGCGAGCGGGAATCGAACTCGCGACGCCAGGTTCGTAGTGTAGCGTAGCGCTAACCGCTGCACCACCGCTCCCCACGACGCACTCACGCGTGGGGCTACACTGCCCCCTGTCGTGTGTTGTGTGTAGCGAGCATTGTACGTGCACTGCGGAAGGGCCATTGCCCGAAACGTCACCGATTAAATATCTCTTCTTGGTTCTTTCGGTAAAGTCACGTAGAAGGGAAATAATCAAAAGAATAAAAATAAAACAGAAAAAAAATTATGTAAAATAAAAAAAATAAAAATAAGAAAAAAATTATTTTATGTTTTCTTATTTTATTATTTCCCTTCTACCTGACTTTACCGAAAGAACCAAGACGATGAATCCCTGCAGTCACGAAAGCTTTAAATCAAAGATTATATATCTATTTAAATGTATTGTGGTTTAGACTGCTTGCTTCTTATCCGCACCTGTGGTCTTGTCCAAGCTTGCATTTAGTGTTTTAAAAACATGAGCAGGAATTAACTTATGCAATCCGTACTTAGGGGTCGTCCATAAATGACGTCACGCGATTTTGGGCGATTTAGGACGATTTGTGACCCCCCCCTCCTTCATCACACGACGTCACAAAAAATCAGCCCCCCCTCAAATATGACGTCACAAAGCTCTGCCCCCCCCCCCCAAAAAAAATATAAACTATTGTCATTGTAGTGCGTATTTAATGTGGCGTTGCACTCTGATGTTGTAGGAGAAAATATTTATTAAAAAGTCTATTTAATTAAGTAGAACGTGTTAAGTTGTGCATTTTGATGTGACGTCACATTTCTCACCCCCCCCCCCCCCGTCGTCACACATCGTCACAAATGTCTGACCCCCTCCCCAGGTGCGTGACGTCATTTATGGCCGGCCCCTTATATTGAGTACTTTATTTATGCTTATATGTGAATAGTATATTGCTTCCCCTTTTCTCTGCATTGCACAACTGTCGTTTGTTACTGTAACTTTCTGACCCGAAAAAGAGCTTCATTGCTCATCGGATTTCTCCAGCCTAAATTATAATTCTGAGATACATAAAACCATTTCCTTATCTACTGTAGAAAATATATCACGACACTGATCCATATTAAGGAATATAAAACCCACTCCTAACCGCACTAGGGTATGTAAACCCTATTTCTATCTGCATGATGGTATGTGACCATCTTCTCTTATGCGCACTAGGTAATATAAAACCCCCCTACTCCTATCCGCACTAGGGAATATAAACCCACCTCCCATCCGCACTATGTAATATAACCCATACGCCTATCTGCATTATGGAATCCAACCTACTGCTCCTATCGGCACTAAGTAATATAAACCCTCGCTCCTATCCGCAATAGGGAATACAAATTCTAGATTTGAAGCTTTCGTGACTGCAAGGAATCATCTTCTTAGGTTTTTTCGGTAAAGTCACGTAGAAAGTAAAATAAAATAAAAACAAAAATCACGACGTTTCGGAGGCAACACAAGTCTCCGTCATCAGGTGGGATCGTCACAGCCAGATTAGCTGTATCAAGTGAGGCAATGATTCAAGATGTAATCCCTTAAAAGCGAGTTGAGGGGGGAGGGAGAGGGAGGGGGAGCTCATCAGACTATGGTAGCCAATGAAAGGAACGTATCGGGAGGGAGGGGGGGCGAGGCCAAAAGGGTGGGCGATGGACGTGGAAGCGCTTGTGTGCAAGCGGCCAATTACTGCACACGCCAACACAATGGAGAGAGAGGGGGAGGGGGGGTCTGATACACATGATAGACAAAAGAACGAAAATTATTATGGGTACAAACTTAGGGGGAGCTCATCAGACTATGGTTCCATTCATTGGTTACCATAGTCTGATGAGCTCCCCCTAAGTTTGTACCCATAATCATTTTCGTTCTTTTGTCTATCATGTGTATTAGACCTCCCCTCCTCCTCTCTGCCCATTGTGTTGGCGGGTGCAGTGGCTGGCCGCTTGCGCACAATCGCTCCATTGTGTTGGCGTGTGCAGTAATTGGCCGCTTGGGCACAAGCGCTTCCACGTCCATCGCCCACCCTTTTGGCCTCGCCCCCCCTCCCTCCCGATACGTTCCTTTCATTGGCTACCATAGTCTGATGAGCTCCCCCCTCCCTCTCCCTCCCCCCTCAACTCGCTTTTAAGGGATTACATCTTGAATCATTGCCTCACTTGATACAGCTAATCTGGCTGTGACGGTCCCACCTGATGACGGAGACTTGTGTTGCCTCCGAAACGTCGTGATTTTTGTTTTTATTTTATTTTACTTTCTACGTGACTTTACCGAAAAAACCTAAGAAGGGAATATAAACTCCCTACTCCTATCCGCACTGGGGAATATAAACTCCGCACTCCTATCCGCATTAGGCAATATAAACTCGCCACTCCTATCCGTACTGGGGAATATAAACCCCGTACTCCTATCCGCATTAGGCAATATAAGCTCCACACTCTTATCCGCACTGGGGAATACAATCCCCTCTTATCCACATTGGGGAATTTCACCCCATAATCCTATGTACATTATGGAATCCAACCTTTGCTCCCATCCGCACTAGGTAATATAACCTCCTACTCCTATCCGCACTACGTAATATAAACCGTCACTCTTATCCGCATTGGAAAAAATAAACCGCCACTCCTATCCGCACTGTGGAATATAAACCCCGCACTCTTATCCGCACTAGGGAATGCAACCCGGCAGCCGCGGCCTGTAGTCGGAGTAGTAGTAGGAGGAGGAGTGAAGATGGCGCCTCTGGACCTGGACAAGTACATCGACATCGCCAAGCAGTGCAAGTACCTGCCGGAGAACGACCTCAAGGTGAGAGGCGGCGGGTGGGACACGGAGAGGACACGCGGAGCGGGCAAGGAGACGCGAGCGTGTCCTCTCTGTCTGTGTGTGTGTGTGTCTCTGTGTGTTGTGGGGAGCGGTGGGGTAGAGGTTAGCGCGCCGCGCTACGAGCCGAGTTCGATTCCCGCTCACGGCCAACACCGGTGACCCCCTCTCCTCTAGGTTGACTCGGCCTCAAATGAGTACCCGGTGCGGTGTGTAAACATTCGCCGCGTTGGGGAGACAAAGGCGGCCGGGCGTGGTTGCTGGCCACCCCACCCCCTCGTGTGCCACAGTGCCGGTAGCCTTCATAGGTGCTGCTACTTGCTAACAGCACTTGCCCCGACAGTCTGCCACAGGCTACACGGGGGACCTTTGTCTTTGTGTGTGGGAGTTGGGGAGCGCGGCGAGCCGAGCTCGAGTGACGATTATCTTGAGGCGGTCCTGGGCCTCCCCTAGGTCGACTCGGCCTCAAATGAGTACGCGGTTGCGGTGTGTAAACATCGCCGCTGTGTTGGGGGGGGGGGGAGACAAAGGCGGCCGGGCGTGGTGCTGCCCCCCCCCCCCTCTACGTGTGCCACAGTGCCGGCCTTCATAGGTGCTGCTACTCGCTAACAGCACTTGCCCCAACAGCCTGTTGGAGGCTACACGGGGGGTCTTTGGCTTTACGTGTGAGAGATAAATATACTGTAGTCACTGGGGGAGATAAAGGTGGCCGATAGGGTTCGGTAGGTAGACCTGGTAGGGTTCGGTAGGTGGACCTGGTAGGGTTCGGTAGGTAGACCTGGTGGGGTTCGGTAGGTGGACCTGGTGGGGTTCGGTAGGTAGACCTGGTGGGGTTCGGTAGGTGGACCTGGTAGGGTGCGGTAGGTGGACCTGGTGGGGTTCGGTAGGTGGACCTGGTAGGGTTCGGTAGGTAGACCTGGTAGGGTTCGGTAGGTGGACCTGGTGGGGTTCGGTAGGTGGACCTGGTGGGGTTCGGTAGGTGGACCTGGTGGGGTTCGGTAGGTGGACCTGGTGGGGTTCGGTAGGTAGACCTGGTGGGGTTCGGTAGGTGGACCTGGTGGGGTTCGGTAGGTAGACCTGGTGGGGTTCGGTAGGTAGACCTGGTGGGGTTCGGTAGGTGGACCTGGTGGGGTTCGGTAGGTAGACCTGGTGGGGTTTGGTAGGTGGACCTGGTAGGGTTCGGTAGGTAGACCTGGTGGGGTTTGGTAGGTGGACCTGGTAGGGTGCGGTAGGTAGACCTGGTGGGGTGTGGTAGGTAGGGCGGTACGAACCCGGCCACCCGAGTTCGATACCCGCTCAGGCCAACACCACCACCCGTGACGGATTATCTCAAACGATCCGGGGCCGACCTCAAATGAGTACCAACACCAGTAGTGATTATCTGAACCGGTCATGGGCCTTCCCTAGGTAGACTCAGCCTCAAATGAGTACCTGTGCGGTGTGTAAACATCGCCACTCGGGAGACAAAGGCGGCCGGGCGTGGTGCTGGCCGCACTCACCCCCTCGTGTGCCGTGCCGGTCTTCATAGGTGCTCGCTAACAGCAATTGCCCCCACAGTTTGTCTTTGTGTGTGTGTGACGCTGTGTGTGTGTGACGCTGTGTGTGTGTGACGTTGTGTGTGTGTGACGACGTGTGTGTGTGACGTTGTGTGTGTGTGTGTGAGACGCTGAGTGTGTGTGACGCTGTGTGTGTGTGACGCTGTGTGTGTGTGACGCTGTGTGTGTGTGTGTGACGCTCTGAGTGTGTGACGCTGTGTGTGTGTGTGTCGCAGCACCTCTGCGACTTTGTGTGTGACTCTGTGTGTGTGTGACGCTGTGTGTGTGTGACGCTGTGTGTGTGTGATGCTGTGTGTTTGTGACGCTGTGTGTGTGTGTGACGCTGTGTGTGTGTGACGCTGTGTGTGTGTGATGCTGTGTGTGTGTGTGTGAGGCTGTGTGTGTGTGTGACGCTGTGTGTGTGTGTGTGACGCTGTGTGTGTGACGCTGTGTGTGTGTGTGTGTCGCAGCGCCTCTGCGACTATGTGTGCGACCTCTTGCTGGAGGAGTCCAACGTGCAGCCCGTGTCCACTCCGGTCACGGTGTGCGGGGACATCCATGGACAGGTGCCTGCACGTCACGACGCGCCTCACGACACACGTCACACCACGACCCATGTGCACACTCACCGCAGTGTGAGGGGTCTCTTGCATCAAACCCACGCGCTGTGTGTGTGACTGTGTGTGGCTGTGTTGGTGGGGGGAGCGGTGGTGTAGCGGTTAGCGCGCCGCGCTACGAACCCGGCGATCCGAGTTCCATTCCTGCTCACGGCCAACACCGGTGACGATTTTCTGAACCGGTCCTGGGCCTCCCCTAGGTCGACTCAGCCTCAAATGAGTTCCTGGTGTAATGTGTGAGCATCGTCACCAGGGAGACAAAGGCGGCCGGGTGTTGTGTTGGCCGTGCCGGTCTCTTCATAGGCACTAATCGCGAAAGTCTGCTGAGGCTGTCGTGGGGGATCTTTGTATGTGTGTGCGACCCCTCCCCCCTCTCCTCTCCCCGTGTAGTTCTACGACCTGAAGGAGCTGTTCCGGACAGGGGGGGAGGTTCCCGACACCAACTACATCTTCATGGTGAGTCAATCGCGGTGGGGGGGGGGGGAGTCAGCCCAGACCCCCCCGTGCCCTCCTCCCCCCAGCCCCCACCTCCCCCCAGCCCCCACCTCGCCCCAGCCCCCACCTCGCCGTGCCCACACCCAACATGGGCAGCACCCACAGCCGGGGCTCACGGACTCGGCCCACGGAGCTCGCAGGGATTGTTTTCCGTCGTAAGGAAACGACCAGGGCAGACAGACAACAGGCCCGCAAACCCACGTCGAGAATACACGTTTTTTTGGGGTTAGATTGCGAAAATATATTTCCGCGATCGAACCCAGAAAAATCTGTATTATGGATGATATTGGTCGCGCAAAGCCTTCAAAACCCACGTCTGCCACGCAGCATTTTGGCCGTGCAGACGTCTTGACTCGTGTGTCTGGAGCTCACTTGCAGCACCTTGCTCCAACAGTCTGTTAAGGCTATACTGGGGGGGGAGGGGGGTAGATCTTTGTCTTCTGTGTGTACCTGCGTACGTATTTGCATGTATATCCGCGTTTGCGCGCGCATGTGTGTGTGTATCTGCTGGGGAGCGGTAGTGTAGCGGTTAGCGCGCTGCGCTACGAAGCCTGCGACCCGAGTTGGATTCCCGCTCACGGCCAACACCGCTGACGATTATCTGAACCGGTCCTGGGCCTCCCCTAGGTCGACCCGGCATCAAATGAGTACCCGGTGCGATGTGCAAACATTGCCGGGCGCGGTGTTGGTCCCCTCGTGTACCGTGCCGGCCTTCATAGGCGCTCGCTAACAGCCCTTGCCCCTACAGTCTGTCAAGGCTACACGGGGGATCTTTGTCCTTGTGCCTGCAGGGAGACTTTGTGGATCGAGGCTACTACAGTCTGGAGACGTTCACGTTCCTGCTGGCGCTCAAGGCGCGCTGGCCCGACCGCATCACCCTGCTGCGTGGGAACCACGAGTCCAGGCAGATCACGCAGGTCTACGGATTCTACGGTCAGTGTAGCCGCACACACTCGCACACAGCGCCCCACTGACACACACACAGCGCCCCACTGACACACACACACGCAGCGCCCCACTAACACACACACACACGCAGCGCCCCACTGACACACACACACACGCAGCGCCCCACTGACACACACACACGGCCCCACTAACACACACACAGCGCCCCACTAACACACACACAGCGCCCCACTAACACACACACAGCGCCCCACTAACACACACACACACAGCGCCCCACTAACACACACACACACAGCGCCCCACTAACACACAGCGCCCCACTGACACACACACACACACGTCCCCCACTAACACACACACATAGCGCCCCACTAACACACACACAGCCCCCACTAACACACATACAGCGCCCCACTAACACACACACACACAGCGCCCCACTAACACACACACACACAGCGCCCCACTAACACACAGCGCCCCACTGACACACACACACACACATGGCCCCCACTAACACACACACAGCGCCCCACTAACACACACACAGCGCCCCACTAACACACACACAGCGCCCCACTAACACACACACACACAGCGCCCCACTAACACACACACACACAGCGCCCCACTAACACACACACACACACAGCGCCCCACTAACACACAGCGCCCCACTGACACACACACACACACGGCCCCCACTAACACACACACACACAGCGCCCACTAACACACACACGGCCCCCACTAACACACACGGCCCTACTAACACACACACAGCGCCCCACTAACACACACGGCCCTACTAACACACACACAGCGCCCCACTAACACTCACACAGCGCCCCACTGACACACACACGGCCCTACTAACACACACACAGTGCCCCACTAACACACAGCGCCCCACTAACACATGCACAGCGCCCCACTAACACACACACAGCGCCCCACTAACACACACACACAGCGCCCCACTGACACACACACGGCCCTACTAACACACACACAGCGCCCCACTAACACACACACAGCGCCCCACTAACACACACACACAGCGCCCCACTGACACACACACAGCGCCCCACTAACACACACACGGCCCTACTAACACACACACAGCGCCCCACTAACACACTCACACAGCGCCCCACTGACACACACACAGCGCCCCACTAACACACACACAGCGCCCTACTAACACACACACAGCGCCCCACTAACACACACACAGCGCCCCACTAACACACACACAGCGCCCCACTGACACACACACAGCGCCCCACTGACACACACACAGCGCCCCACTGACACACACACAGCGCCCTACTAACACACACACACACACAGCGCCCCACTAACACACACACAGCGCCCCACTAACACACACACAGCGCCCCACTAACACACACACAGCGCTCCACTGACACACACACAGCGCCCCACTAACACACACACAGCGCCCCACTGACACACACACAGCGCCCCACTGACACACACACAGCGCCCCACTGACACACACACAGCGCCCCACTAACACAAACACGGCCCTACTAACACACACGCAGCGCCCCACTGACACATACGCAGCGCCCCACTGACACACACACAGCGCCCCACTGACACACACACAGCGCCCCACTGACACACACACAGCGCCCCACTGACACACACACAGCGCCCCACTGACACACACACAGCGCCCCACTGACACACACACAGCGCCCCACTAACACACACACAGCGCCCCACTAACACACACACACACACGGCCCCCATTAACACACACACAGCGCCCCACTAACACACACACATGGCTCCCCACTAACACACACACAGCGCCCCACTAACACACACACAGCGCCCCACTAACACACACACAGCGCCCCACTAACACACACACAGCGCCCCACTAACACACACACACACACAGCGCCCCACTAACACACACACACACAGCCCCCCACCAACACACACATGGCTCCCCACTAACACAAACACACAGCCCCCCACCAACACACAGTCTACCTAGGGGAGGGCCACCAGGACCGGTTTAAATATCCGTGCCGACCTTAATAGGTGCTACTGCTCGCTAACACTTGCCCCCACAGTCTTTGCGAGGCTACGCGGGGGATCTTTGTGTAAACATCGGCATGCGCACGGTGCCGGCCACACCCCCCCCCCCCCACCTCGTGCGCCGCGCCGGCCTTCTCCTCGCTAACGGCACTTGCCCCAGCAGCCTGTGTAGGCTACACGGGGAACCTTTGTCTGTGCGTGATCCCCGTGTCTCCACGCAGACGAGTGTCTCACCAAGTACGGCAACGCCAACGCGTGGCGCTACTGCACCAAGGTGTTCGACATGCTCACCGTGGCCGCGGTGAGTGCCCCGCTACCCACCCGCCTACTCACCTACCCACCTACCCACTCACTCACCCACTCACCTACCGACCCACTCACCTACCGACCCACTCACCTACCCACCCACTCACTTATTCACTCACCCACTCACCTACCCACTCACTCACTCACCTACTCACCCACTCACCCACTCACCTAACCACCTACCCACCCACTCACCTACCCACCCACTCACCCATTCACCTACCGACCCACCCACCCACCCACTCGCCCACCCACCTACCCACCTACCCACCCACTCACCTACCCACCCACTCACCTACCCACCCACTCACCTACCGACCCACGCACCTACAGACCAACTCACCTGCTAACCCACTCGCCTACCGACCCATTCACCCCCCAACCAGTCCGTTGTCAGAAGCTGCCCCGGCAGCGCCGGCGGTGGCGGCGGTGAAGGGTGGCGGCGAGTGGTGGTGGTGGTGATGGTTGGCGAGTGGTGGTGGTGACGGTTGGCGGTGGGTGGTGGTGGTGGTGGTGGTGAAGGGTGGCGGCGAGTGGTGGTGGTGGTGGTGGTTGGTGGGTGGTGGTGGTGGTGGTGACGGTTGGCGGTGGGTGGTGGTGGTGGTGGTGAAGGGTGGCGGCGAGTGGTGGTGGTGGTGATGGTTGGCGAGTGGTGGTGGTGGTGGTGACGGTTGGCGAGTGGTGGTGGTGGTGGTGACGGTTGGCGGCGGGTGGTGGTGGTGAACCTTTGCCTGTGTGCGCGGCGCGCCGCCCGCAGCTCATCGACGAGCAGGTGCTGTGCGTGCACGGGGGCCTCTCGCCCGACATCAAGACCCTGGACCAGATCCGCACCATCGAGCGCAACATCGAGATCCCGCACAAGGGCGCCTTCTGCGACCTCGTGTGGTCCGACCCCGAGGACGTGGACACGTGGGCCATCAGCCCCCGCGGCGCCGGCTGGCTGTTCGGGGCCAAGGTCACCAACGAGGTGAGTCGAGGAAGGGGGGGAGGGGAGGAGGAGGTGGTGAGTTGAGGGAGGAGTTAGGAGGAGGTTGGAGGTAGAGGGGATAGGAGGTGAGTCAAGGAGGGAGGAGGAAGGGAGGTAGGGGTAGGAGGAGGAGGTAGGAGGAGGAGGAGGTGAGTCGAGGTCGAGGGAGGGGAGTGTGTGGAGGTGGAGCGGGCGACTCGCTGTTAAAGGGAATCTACCCGAGCCTCTGCCGTACGCGATCCACTCCTCGCTGTCACAGAGAGGGAGTGTAGTGGGTAGCGAGCGCCACGCTACGAACCCGTCTGCCCGAGTTCGATTCCCGCTCACTGCCAACACCAGTAGCGATGATCTGAATCGGTCCTAGGAAAGCAAAGGCGGCCGGGTGTGGTGCCAGCCACCCTGCCCCTTGATTTGAAGTTTTCGTGACTGCAGGGATCCATACTAAATATGTATTTTCTACCTACGTGACTTGACCGAAAGAACCAAAGAGTATGGAACCCTACCCCTTGTTTGCCGCGCTCGCTAACAGCACTTGCCGCAGACCTCTCTCTTGTTAGAGGCGACACGGGTGGGTGACCTTTGTCTTTGTGTCTGCTCCAACCCACCCACCCACAAACCATCCACAACCCACAAACAACCCACCAATAACCCACCCACGCACCCACCCACCCACGCACCCACCCACCCACGCGCTTGCCAACCCACGGACCCACCCACGCACGCGCCCACCCACCCACGCCCCTACCCACGCAACCACCCACGCACGCCCCCACCCACCCTTGCCCCCACCCACCCACCCTTGCCCCCACCCACCCACACCCCCACCTCCACCCGCCCATCCTTGCCCCCACCCGCCCACAGTTCGTTCACATCAACAACCTGAAGCTCATCTGCCGTGCCCACCAGCTGGTGCACGAGGGCTACAAGTTCATGTTCGACGAGAAGCTCGTCACCGTTTGGTCGGCGCCCAACTACTGCTACCGCTGCGGCAACATCGCCTCCATCATGGTGTTCCCGGACGCCAGCACGCGGGAGCCGCGGCTGTTTCGCGCCGTGCCGGACTCGGAGCGCGTTATCCCGCCCCGCACCACCACGCCGTACTTCCTGTGATCGATCGCGCAGTGGTGGTGGTGGCGACGGCGGTGGTGGCGGTGGCGGTGGCGGCGGAGCGTGATGTTGATGGCGATGGTGGTGGTTTTGTTGGTGGTGGAGGAGGAGGGTGATGTTGGTGGTGGTGATGGTGTTGATGTGGTGGTGGTGAAGGTGGCGGTGCTCGCCTGGCCACAACCACCACAATGTCACACCGTGTTTAAGTTGTACCACACCAAGTCAGACCGCACCAAGCCTCGCCGCACCAGGCACACCACTCTCAATTGCACACCTTACTATCTCTTTCACGCTGCCCCCACTATTTAATGCCAGCCTGCTCAACACCGCACCATCAGCACCCACACCACCACCCTGCTCAACACCACACCATCACCAGATCATCAGCACCACACCACCACCCTGCTCAACACCACACCAACACCAGAGACCCGTAGACTCGCACAGAGACCCGTAGACTCGCACAGAGACCCGTAGACTCGCACAGAGACCCATAGACTCACACAGAGACCCATAGACTCGCACAGAAACCCGTAGACTCACACAGAGACCCACATACTCACACAGAGACCCATAGACAAAGGGAGACCCATAGACTCACACAGAGACCCACAGACTCACACAGAGACCCGTAGACTCGCACAGAGACCCATAGACTCACACAGAGACCCACAGACTCACACAGAGACCCACAGACTCACACAGAGACCCGTAGACTCGCACAGAGACCCGTAGACTCACAGACTCGCATAGAGACCCATCGCCTCACAGAGATCTACACACTCACACAGAGACCCATAGACTCGCACAGAGACTCGCATAGAGACCCACATAAGTAGAGATACACACACAGACTCGTAGACTTGCATCAACACGGCCGTAATTTAACGGGGTTATCAAGTCCCGTGCGAGTGGGTGGCCTCAACCCGGTCACCACTGAGGCCGCAAGAATCCCCTGACGTTGTATTTGGTTCCGTGCCCGATTGAATGCGAACATCTCAGCTCTTGAGAATTCAAACCTTGTCCGTTCAGCGACTTGGTGACGTGACGAGCACCACTCTCGGTGCCACGGCGTGGTGGGGAAGGTCCTCTGGCACCCCCCCGCCCCTACTCGTGTGTGGGTGGGTGCATGTGTGTGTGTGTATCTGTGCGTGTGTCCGTGCGTGTGTATGTGTGTGTGTGTGCGTGCGTGTGTGTGTGTGGGGGCGCGTGTGTGTGTGTGCATGTATGTGTGTGTGTGTGTGGGCCACCCAGAGTGTCGCTCGGAATAATGGAGGGATCTCGGAGGCAGCTCTGTGATGTCCGCTTGCCTCCACGACGTCGCCTGACGCGGCGGAGGAGGATGGGGAGGGGGGCCGGGCAGCCGACGCCCCAGAATTCAGAACGGATTCCTCCTCCTCCTCCGCGCTGTCTTGACGTAACGCCGGTTCGCGCAAATCGGGATGAACTTGGGGAGATTTTTGGTGGCGGTGGCAGTGACGGTGGTGGGGGGTAAAGATTGGAAGAAAATACGAATCTATAAACGGTGTTTCCGGGTCAAATGTGGTTGTGGAACACGGGTCGTCGAGAAGTGGCGTTTGGCCCACGATCGATCTGTGGGTTCGGTCGTCGTCATCGATGATGATGATGCTAGCCCGTCGATGATGACAACAACAACTCTGCGATAACTCCTCGTCGATGATTCTAACGCGTCGTCGATGATAATGTCATTGACGATAACCCCTCGTCGGTAATGCTAACTGGGTCGTCGATGATAACGTCATCGATGATGACATCTCGTCGATGATTACGTCATTGATGACAACTCGTCGATAATTACGTCATTGATGACAACTCGTCGATAATTACGTCATTGATGATAACTCGTCGATGATTACGTCGCCAATAACTCGCATTCCCGTGCTTGTCCCCCTCCCCCGCACCCACCCAGCACATGTTTTAAACATTTTGTTAATTAAAACGAAAATAAAGACCATATTTAAATTACGGTCGGGGTCATGGTGTTGTCGCCGGGGGAGTTGCACGTGCTGCCGATCTCGATGCCAGAGGCTTCCACGACAATTCCACATTCAGGTGGCCAAGCAACGGGAACGGCGACAATGAGGACATGGGAGTCTTTCGATTTAAAGCTTTCGTGACTGCAGGGATTCATCTTGGTTCTTTCGGTAAAGTCACGTAGAAGGGACATAATAAAATAATAAAAATGTAATTCTTCTCACGACGTTTCGGCCACAATGCAAGCAGCCGTCCTCAGGTGAAGAAGAACAGATCTGTCGAGATGACAAAGTCTTTTAAATCCTTTATATTAAGTTCGCTTGCTTGCTTAGGACCGTGCAAATCTTTCGGTCGTTTTTTAACCCCCTTCCCGTGATCCAATCGAGCTGACATTTTCCACACAGACTCGTTGTGCGTGACAATTAATGTTCCAAAATTTTACACTTTTTAGGACAAAAATATTATATTTAATTACCAATTGCTTAATGGTGCAATGCAATCATCTGACCCATAGGTGGCAGCCATCTCAAGCCAGAGCACGAGAGGACTCTAGCCGCCACGCATATAAAGGATTTACAGTGAAAAACTTAGTTTTTACGGGTTATACTTGTTTATTATTTCCATTCTACGTGACTTTACCGAAAGAACCAAGAAGACGTGGGAGTCGTCGTGCATCGCCATCGTCTCGTCGTCGTTGCCGCCGTGATGTCTCCTGCCCGCTGCGATGTGCAGGAAACGTTGCCACTGGGGGGGAGACAAAGGCGGCCGGGCGCGATGCTGGCCACCCAGCCCGTAGTGTGGCTCACGGCACCGGCCTTCGTAGGCGCTCGCCTGTAGGGGGAGACCTTCGTTTCTGAGTGAACGAGAGTGGAGTGTCTCACCTCCGTGTGCGTCACAGAATCGGAATGTTGAATCCTGGAGGAATCCAATGAGCTATGAAGCTCTTTCACAGTAGGGGGTCGGGTACAGTGCCGGATTATATCCTCGTAGCACAAGTAGCTACATATGTATTCTAGATTTGAAGCTTTCGTGACTGCAAGGATTCATACTCTCAGGATTTTTCGGTAAAGTCACGTAGGTAAAAAATGAAATTAAAAGTTAATAAAAGTAATAATGAAAATAAAATAATAAATCACGACGTTTCGGAGGCAACACAAGTCTCCGTCATCAGGTGGGACCGTCACAGCTAAAATTACTGCACTTGATGCAGTAATTTTATTTCCATTATTTTATTAACTTTTAATTTTATTTTTTACCTACGTGACTTTACCGAAAAAACCTGAGAGTAGAGCTACATATGCTACTGGCCCCGCACTTTTAAGGGCCCCGCGCTAAATGCTTTCAAGCTATCAATTCCGGTTCGGTGATTCTGCACTTGCTCTATTACTATAGTACTATACCGCCTTCGACTTTTACGACCGACTGGGTTGTTTAAGGTTATCGCTTTGTCGTATTACCTGGCTGTATAGCAAATGAAAATAATACAATTTCTTAGTAAAAAATGTCTGTTTTAAAATTAGTTTTTTAGTTAGGGCCCCTTTATTACAACATATGCTACAGACCCCGCACTGGGGGGGGGGGAGGGCAAGATCCGGTCTCTGCGTCTGTCCCCGTTGCGAAGGCTTCTTCCGTTCCTGCGGCTGATGATGTCGACGCAAGAGGCGACGACGACTACGATGTCACATTCGGGTGGTGGTGGTGGTGGTTAAGCCAGATCATCGCGTCGGGACCAGCGCTGGGTCATCTTCGTCACCGCCACGATGTCTCCTGCGTGTTTGTGGATCGGCGCATTGCGTCGTTATACGTTGTAAAGGTCCCAGTGCTACTGATTTCTCTCTCTCTCTCGTGACCGGTGACGATGCATCTTCGATGCCGGAACAGCGTGCTGGTGATGGCAAGCCCATGGGGCACGCAGCAGAAGTCTGGCAGCCTCCTACTACCGTTATTGAGCTGATCTGGCCCCTGGCCTTCCAATCACTCCGGCCCCAATGGAACGATTTTATCTCGAAGGGTCCCTGTAGCAAGCACCTGTGACGGGAGGTCATGAGAAAGCCATCTGACTCATCAGCCTCGCCTGCATCCCTCCACCGATGTTCATCTTTGGTTCGGGTGTGAGTCACCACCCCCACCACCGTCCCTCGCCTCCTGTTGATGGGGAGGCGAGCCCAAGGTAGCCTGGGACTCGCGGCTTCCCGTATCTCACCACCAAAACCCCACGCCTCCCCCTGTCATTATTTAGTTCAGAAGGAGAGCCACTCCCTGTCTGACGGTTTCCTGCCACGAGTGGAGGACTGTCCACTCCCTCGTAATGACTGGTGCTAGAACCGGTTCACCGGACATTCCGTATGCCAGAGAGATCCTGGTAATACCGCTCAGCTCCAGCTCGTCACCACGGTGATTGTGCCAGGCTAGGTGCACTTTGAGCCCGTCGCATGAACTGTGGATGGCTCGCTGGCAGGACAGACCCAGGTGCCACGGGTTGACTGGGATGGCAGATGCACCACTTGTAGTGCAAACACATGCAAAGACAAAGATCCCCCGTATAGCCTGCGATTGTAGGGACAAGTGCTGTTAGCAAACAACTATAAAGGCCGGAATGGTACACGAGGGGGTGGGTGGCCAGCACCACGCCCGACCGCCTTTGTCTCCCCAGTGGCGATGTTTACAGACCGCACCAGGTACTCATTTGAGGCTGAGTCGCCGTAGGGGAGGCCCAGGACCGGTTCAGATAATTGTCACTGGTGTTGGCCGTGAGCGGGAATCGAACCCGGGTCGCCGGGTTCATAGCGCAGCGCGCTAACCGCTACACTACCGCCAACACACACAACAACAACCGCCATTCGCCACTAGGTGGCGGTGACGTCACCACGACGCTTGTGCCAGGCCATGTGCACCTTGAGGCTGCCACGTGAAGTGTCGAACGCCCGCTGGCAGGAGGTCACGGGGCAGACCCAGCAGGTGCCACGGGTCGACTGACCGAGATGACCGAGATGACTGGCTGATGCACCACCTGTGCCCCCTACTGTGCCAACATGCACACACACACTCGTACTAACTCACACACACTCGTACTAACTCACACACACTCGTACTAACTCACACACACTCGTACTAACTCACACACACTCGTACTAACACACACACACTCGTACTAACACACACACACTCGTACTAACTCACACACACTCGTACTAACACACACACACTCGTACTAACTCACACACACTCGTACTAACTCACACACACTCGTACTAACTCACACACACTCGTACTAACACACACACACTCGTACTAACTCACACACACTCGTACTAACTCACACACACTCGTACTAACACACACACACTCGTACTAACACACACACACTCGTACTAACTCACACACACTCGTACTAACTCACACACACTCGTACTAACTCACACACACACGTACTAACTCACACACACACGTACTAACTCACACACACTCGTACTAACTCACACACACTCGTACTAACACACACACACTCGTACTAACACACACACACACGTACTAACTCACACACACTCGTACTAACACACACACACTCGTACTAACACACACACACACGTACTAACTCACACACACTCGTACTAACTCACACACACTCGTACTAACACACACACACTCGTACTAACACACACACACTCGTACTAACTCACACACACTCGTACTAACTCACACACACTCGTACTAACTCACACACACTCGTACTAACTCACACACACTCGTACTAACACACACACACTCGTACTAACACACACACACACGTACTAACTCACACACACTCGTACTAACACACACACACTCGTACTAACACACACACACACGTACTAACTCACACACACTCGTACTAACTCACACACACTCGTACTAACACACACACACTCGTACTAACACACACACACTCGTACTAACTCACACACACTCGTACTAACTCACACACACTCGTACTAACTCACACACACTCGTACTAACACACACACACTCGTACTAACTCACACACACTCGTACTAACTCACACTCGTACTAACTCACACACACTCGTACTAACTCACACACACTCGTACTAACACACACACACTCGTACTAACACACACACACTCGTACTAACTCACACACACTCGTACTAACTCACACACACTCGTACTAACTCACACACACACTCGTACTAACACACACACACTCGTACTAACACACACACACTCGTACTAACTCACACACACTCGTACTAACACACACACACTCGTACTAACACACACACACACGTACTAACTCACACACACTCGTACTAACACACACACACTCGTACTAACACACACACACTCGTACTAACACACACACACTCGTACTAACACACACACACTCGTACTAACTCACACACACTCGTACTAACACACACACACTCGTACTAACTCACACACACTCGTACTAACTCACACACACTCGTACTAACACACACACACACTCGTACTAACTCACACACACTCGTACTAACACACACACACTCGTACTAACACACACACACTCGTACTAACACACACACACTCGTACTAACACACACACACTCGTACTAACACACACACACTCGTACTAACACACACACACTCGTACTAACTCACACACACTCGTACTAACTCACACACACTCGTACTAACACACACACACTCGTACTAACTCACACACACTCGTACTAACACACACACTCGTACTAACTCACACACACTCGTACTAACACACACACACTCGTACTAACACACACACACTCGTACTAACACACACACACTCGTACTAACACACACACACTCGTACTAACTCACACACACTCGGTGGATCGTAGGCAGGCCCAGCCACAGGAGTTTGATGGAACAATGTAAGTTGTCACTGACGTGCCCGTGTTTATGGGATCGTCCATAAATGACGTCACGCACCTGGGGGGGGGGGGGTGGGGGTGAGACATTTGTGACGATGTGTGACGAGGGGGGAGTGGGGTTTGAGAAATGTGACGTCACATCGCAATGCGCAACTTTAAATAAATATAGACACGTTTAATAAATGTTTTCTCCTACAACATCAGAGTGCAGCGCCACATTAAATACGCACTACAATGACAATAGTTCAAAGCGATTTGAAGCGTGTTTTATTTTTTTTGGGGGGGGGGGGCAGAGCTTTGTGACGTCATATTTGAGGGGTGGGGGGGGGTCTGACTTTTTGTGACGCCGTGTGACGAAGGGGGGGGGAGAGGTCAAAAATCGTCCAAAATCGCGTGACGTCATTTATGGACGGCCCCTAATTTGTGTTGTCGATTATTTGCCTTCGAAAATAAACGTGTCCGTGTCTCGCGGCACCCAGAAAGGGCATCTCGCACCCCCAGGGTCAGGGCCTCTGCGCTCGAGGGGAGGGGCTGGTGACTTGCCTCGCCCACGTGGTAAAGAAACTCACTCACCTGCGTGACGTCACAAAGGTGTGGCGCTGCTCGGCCCCGGCGGCTGCTGATTGGTTCGTGTGGCTGCTGTGGGCGGGGGCCGCGGTGATGGCGGGTGGGGGAGGAGCCCGGTGGGGTGGGGGAGGGGCTGGGGGCAGTGGGGAGGGGGCTGGGGGGGGAGGGGCTGGGGGGAGGGGCCGGTGGGAGTGGGGGGAGGGGCTGGAGGGAGTGGGAGGAGGGGCTGGGTGGAGTGGGGGGAGGGGCCGGGGGGAGTGGGGGGAGGGGCTGGGGGGAGTAGGGGGAGGGGCTGGGGAGAGTGGGGGGAGGGGGCCGGGGAGAGGGGACGGGGAGAGTGGGGGGGAGGGGGCTGGGGGGAGTGGGGGGAGGGGCTGGGGGGAGTGGGGGGGAGGGGCTGGGGGGAGTGGGAGGAGGGGCTGGGGGGAGTGGGGGGAGGGGCTGGGGGGAGTGGGGGGAGGGGCCGGGGGGAGTGGGAGGAGGGGCTGGGGGGAGGGGCTGGGGGGAGTAGGGGGAGGGGCCGGAGAGAGTGGGGGGAGGGGCCGGGGATAGGGGACGGGGAGAGTGGGGGGAGGGGCTGGGGGGAGTAGGGGGAGGGGCTGGGGGGGAGTGGGGGGGAGGGGCCGGGGGGAGTGGGAGGAGGGGCTGGGGGGGAGTGGGAGGAGGGGCTGGGTGGAGTGGGGGGAGGGGCCGGGGGGGAGTGGGGGGAGGGGCTGGGGGGAGTAGGGGGGAGGGGCTGGGGAGAGTAGGGGGAGGGGCCGGAGGAGTAGTGGGGGGGAGGGGCTGGGGGGAGGGGGCCGATGGGAGTGGGGGGAGGGGCCAGGGGGAGTGGGGGAGTGGGGGGAGGGGCCGGTGGGGAGTAGGGGGGAGGGGCTGGGGGGGGATTGGTGGATGCGGGGAGAGAGTAGTCAGTCACTCTGTGGTCGCCGTCGCTGCTGTCAACATCACCACCAACCATCAGCACCACCAACAACCACCACCAACAACAACCACCAGCAGCACCACCACCACCAACAACCATCAGCACCACCAACAACCACCACCAACAACAACCACCAGCAGCACCACCACCACCAACAACCATCAGCACCACCAACAACCATCAGCACCACCAACATCACCAGCAAACAACCATCGCCACCATCGTGATGGGAATACGATACTCAGAGGTATGGATGGTGATGGAGGGGGACTGGCGTGATGGGAGAGGGGGTGTGGTGGGTGACGTCGCCGCGTTACCTGTGGGATCACGTGAGCTGTGTGCCATGAAGAAGGGTCATTGCCCGAAACGTCGACTTATGCTTTACCCCCCCCTTCCCCCCCCCCTTTAAGGCCGAAGTGTTATTAGCAAATGCGATGAGCTTTGGGTACGCGTGTATGTTGTGTGCGTGTTGTGTGCGTGTTGTATGTATGTTGTGTGCGTGTTATATGTATGTTGTATGCGTGTTGTATGCATGATGTATGTATGTTGTATGCGTGTTGTGTGCGTGTTGTATGTATGTTGTGTGCGTGTTATATGTATGTTGTATGCGTGTTGTATGTATGTTGT
>NC_136155.1:3328903-3390459 GCF_965212315.1 Lampetra planeri | reverse complement strand
TCCAATCTGCCAGTCATCTCAGTCAGTCAATCAATCCATGGCATCCCTGGGTCTATCCCCGCGAACCCTCCAGTAGCGAGCCTTCAACACTCCACGTGACGGCCTCAAGGTGCACCTAGCCTGGCACAAACGCCGTGGCGACGTCGCCTGTGTATGTCGCCGTCCTTTTGGCCGCACCTCCGATTGGCGCGACTGGCTGTGTACGGTGCGAACGAAGTGCAGCGTTTGCGAGCACGAGTCGGTCCTTCACGAGATGCTGCTGCCCGCTCGCGGCAGCACTTGCCCCGAATGTCGGTGCAGGCTACACGGGGGAGCTTTGTGCGTGCCCGTGACTCGTCCCCCCTAGGGTCGGGATTAGGAGACACGCGCCCCCCAGAGAGGGGGCTAACAGCCCCCCCCCCCACTCACCACCAGAAGGGGTGAGGACTAATTCCCCATTTGCCGCGTCACGGTGCAATCTGCCGACTCAGCGACACCCCCCGCCCCGCCCCCATCTCCACCTCTTGCGAACGCGTCACAGCCTCGCGTCTACACGTCTGCTGATGATGCTGCTGCTGCTGCTGCTGATGATACTTCTGCTAATGCTGCTGATGATTATACTTCTGTTGATGCTGCTGATGCTGCTGCTGAGACTGCTGCTGAGACTTCTGCTGATGCTGTTGATGCGGATGATACTTCTGCTGATGATGATGCTGATGATGATGATGCTTCTGCTGCTGATAATTATACTTCTGCTGCTGCTGCTGAGACTTCTGCTGCTGATGATGATACTTCTGCTGCTGCTGATAATTCTGCTGATGCTGCTGATGATACTTCTGCTGCTGATGATGATACTTCTGCTGCTGCATATGCCGATGATGACACTTCTACTGCTGATGAGGATGCTGCTGCTGATGATGACACTTCTGCTGCTGCTGATGATGATGGTACTCCTCCTGTTGCTGCTGCTGCTGCTGCTGCAGATGATTGATGCTGCGAATTATGCTGAAAGATGTGCGTCTCAGTGGGGACTGCTACATCATCAGCGTCATCATCATCAGCAGCAGCAGCATCGGCAAGTACTGGCAGTCGTGAGAGGAACGGACGGGGGGAGCAGTGAGCATGGGGGAGTCGGGGGAGTTGAGAGAGAGTGAAGTTGGGGGGGCGGGGGGGGGAAGGAGGGAGAAGGTGGATTTCTATGTCACTGCATTCCGGGCGGAGGGTGGAGTGAGGGAGGGGATCAAGGGGAGGGAGAGAGGGGGAGGGAGGGAGAGGGAGGGATCAAGGGGAGGGGGAGGGAGGGAGGGGGAGGGAGAGAGGGGGAGGGATCAAGGGGAGGGGGAGGGAGGGAGGGGGAGGGAGAGAGGGGGAGGGAGAGAGGGGGAGGGAGGGGATCAAGGGGAGGGAGAGAGGGGGAGGGAGAGAGGGGGAGGGAGGGAGAGGGAGGGATCAAGGGGAGGGGGAGGGAGGGAGGGGGAGGGAGAGAGGGGGAGGGAGAGAGGGGGAGGGAGGGGATCAAGGGGAGGGAGAGAGGGGGAGGGAGGGAGAGGGAGGGATCAAGGGGAGGGGGAGGGAGGGAGAGGGAGGGATCAAGGGGAGGGGGAGGGAGGGGGAGGAGAGAGGGGGAGGGTGGGGATCAAGGGGAGGGAGAAAGGGGGAGGGAGAGAGGGGGAGGGAGGGAGAGGGAGGGATCAAGGGGAGGGGGAGGGAGGGAGGGGGAGGGAGAGAGGGGGAGGGAGGGGGAGGGAGGGGGAGGCGGCTCCCACGACGCCGTAAACTTGTCTCGAGCTGCACAAACTCACGAGAACAAGGCGAGGGGGTGGGGGGTGTGTGGGACCCGGCGGGTATTTATAGGAGCACCCGCCCCGCCCCTACCCCCCGCCGCCCCGCCCCTACTCCTCGGCGCCCCGCCCCTACCCCATGGCGCCCCGCCCCCCTCCGTCTGTATTTGCGTTTCTTGGGGTCGGGGTCAGATCCTACCTGCACACCTCTCCTCCATCCCATACAGCTGCTGTGTTGCGCTCACCACCACCACCACCACGCTCACCACCGCGCTCACCACCGCGCTCACCACCGCGCTCACCACCGCGCTCACCACCGCGCTCACCACCACCACGCTCACCACCACCACGCTCACCACCGCGCTCACCGCCACAATCACCACCACCTCACTCACCACCACACTCACCACCCTCACTCACCACCGCGCTCACCGCCACAATCACCACCACCTCACTCACCACCACACTCACCACCCTCACTCACCACCGCACTCACCACCGCACTCACCGCCACACTCACCACCACCCCGCTCACCACCGCACTCACCACCGCGCTCACCACACTCACCACAAACACTCACACACCACACACTCACGAAAACTCACCACAGCAAGCGCACGCCACGCACACACTCGCTCACCACCCTCACTCGCCACACTCACCACCCTCACTCACCACCGCACTCACCACCACAGCTCACCACCACACTCACCACCACACTCACCACCCTCACTCACCACCGCACTCACCACCCTCACTCACCACCGCACTCACCACCACACTCACCACCACACTCACCACCACACTCACCACCCTCACTCGCCACACTCACCACCACCCTCACTCACCACACTCACCATCACACTCACCACTACACTCACCACCACACTCACCACCACACTCACCACCCTCACTCACCACCGCACTCACCACCACACTCACCACCACACTCACCACCACACTCACCACCCTCACTCGCCACACTCACCACCACCCTCACCACACTCACCATCACACTCACCACCACACTCACCACCACACTCACCACCACACTCACCACCACACTCACCACCCTCACTCACCACTGCACTCACCACCACACTCACCACCACACTCACCACCCTCACTCGCCACACTCACCACCACCCTCACTCACCACACTCACCATCACACTCACCACCACACTCACCATCACACTCACCACCACACTCACCACCACACTCACCATCACACTCACCACCACACTCACCACCCACACTCACCACGGCACTCACCAAGCGCCTGCCACTCGCCTCCATCTGTCGGAGGTGGGGGGAGGGAGGTGGGGGGGAGAGGTCAACCACTGGTCCAGGGGTCAACCCAGAGGTCAACCAGGGTCAGGTATGGGGCTGGCAGGCACCCAACTCCCACCTGTGTGCCTCGTGAACTCTCCCAGAGGTCTCATTCGCGCTCACGGCCAACATCAGTGGCGATTAAGGGCAAGCGGTTCTGGGCCTCCTCTAGGTCGACTCAGCCTTGAACGAGCACCTGGCGTGGTGTGTACAAATCAGCTACTGGGGAGACAAAGGCGGCCGGGCGTGGTGCTGGCCACCCACCCCCCTCGTGTGTCCGTGCCGGCCTTCACAGGTGCTACTCGCTAACAGCACTTGCCCCAATAGTCTGTTGAGGCTATACGGGGGATCATTGCCTTTGGCGTGGCTAGCACCCATGCCCGGCCGCCTTTGTCTCCCCAGCTGTGCAAGGGGTCTGAAGGGGTCGCGGTGTTGATTGAGAGGCCAGGGCGGTTCGATCCCTGATAGCGAAGCAGGGACAACGAGAAGCCTTGTAGAGAGGGGGGGCGGGGGGGGGTCAGGGGGGGGGTCAGAAGGGGGGTCAGAAGGGGGGTCAGGTGGGGAGGGGGTCGGGGGGGGTCAGGGGGGGGAGGGGGGGGTCGGGGGGAGGGGCGTGGTCGGAGCGAGGGGAGAGAGTGAAGCGGGAGGAGATGGGACAGGAAAGGGAGAGTGGGGGGGGGGCTTTGGGGGAGAGTGAGGGGGAGAGTGGGTGGGGGGGCGGGGCTTTGGGGGAGAGTAAAGGGAGAGTGGGTGGGGGGGCGGGGCTTTGGGGGAGTGTGAGGGGAGAGTGGGTGGGGGGGGCGGGGCTTTGGGGGAGAATAAAGGGAGAGTGGATGGGGGGGCGGGGCTTTGGGGGAGAGTAAAGGGAGAGTGGGATGGGGGGGGCGGGGCTTTGGGGGAGAGTGAGGGGAGAGTGGATGGGGGGGCGGGGCTTTGGGGGAGCGTGAGGGTAGATCGGTGATGGATGAGTCTATGGGTCTCTATGTGATGAGTCTATGGGTCTCTGTATGATGAGTCTATGGGTCTCTGTATGATGAGTCTATGGGTCTCTGTGTGGTGAGTGTATGGGTCTCTGTATGATGAGTCTATAGGTCTGTGTGTGATGAGTCTATGGGTCTCTGTGTGATAAGTCTATGGGTCTCTATGTGATGAGTCTATGGGTCTCTGTATGATGAGTCTATTGGTCTCTGTGTGATGAGTCTATGGGTCTCTGTGTGATGAGTCTATGGGTCTCTGTATGATGAGTCTATGTGTCTCTGTGTGATGTATCTAGGGGTCTCTGTGTGATGAGTCTATGGGTCTTTGTATGATGAGTCTATGGGTCTCTGTGTGGTGAGTGTATGGGTCTCTGTATGATGAGTCTATGGGTCTCTGTGTGGTGAGTGTATGGGTCTCTGTATGATGAGTCTATGGGTCTGTGTGTGATCAGTCTATGGGTCTCTGTGTGATAAGTCTATGGGTCTGTGTGTGATGAGTCTGTGGGTCTCTGTGTGATGAGTCTATGGGTCTCTGTGTGATGAGTCTATGGGTCTCTGTGTGATGGGTCTATGGGTCTCTGTATGATGAGTCTATGGGTCTCTGTGTGATGAGTCTATGGGTCTCTGTGTGATGAGTCTATGGGTCTCTGTGTGATGAGTCTATGGGTCTCTGTGTGGTGAGTCTATGGGTCTCTGTGTGATGAGTCTATGGGTCTCTGTGTGGTGACTCTATGGGTCTCTGTGTGATGAGTCTATGGGTCTGTGTGTGATGAGTGTATGGGTCTCTGTGTGATGAGTCTATGGGTCTCTGTGTGATAAGTCTATGGGTCTCTGTGTGATGAGTCTATGGATATGTGTGATGAGTTTATGGGTCTCTGTGTGATGAGTCTATGGGTCTGTGTGTGATGAATATATGGGTCTCTGTGTGATGAGTCTATGGGTCTCTGTGTGATAAGTCTATGGGTCTCTGTGTGATGAGTCTATGGATATGTGTGATGAGTCTATGGGTCTCTGTGTGAGTCTATGTTCGTACGTTGAACTTCTTTCGCACCGTCCATAGCCAACCGCACTAATCGGAAGTGTGGGGGAAGGACAACAAACTCACGTAGGTAAACAAAAGTAAAATAAATAAAATCACGACGTTTCGGAGGCAACACAAGCTTCCATCTTGAGGTGGAACCGTCACAGCAAAATTGCTGCATCAAGTGAGTTTAGGGATGGAGAGAGAGAGTGGAGAAAGTTAAAAAGTGAGGGGAGAGAGGGATGAGGGTGGAGGTGGGAGTGGAGGTGAGGGTGGTGGTGAGGGTGGTGGTGAGGGTGGAGGTGAGGGTGGAGGTGAGGGTAGAGGTGAGGGTGGAGGTAAGAGTGAACGTGGGAGTGGAGGAGAGAGTTGAAGAGACTTTGACTTTTAAACAACTTTTATTGCGCCAGCAGCAAAAGCACTGGAGGCGATTTCGATGTGAAATACACGAAGTCACCAGCAACACAAGTGAAAATAAACGCTACAAATCGACGCGCTGTGGCGCTAAAAGCACCGCGCACAACACGAAATAAAAGTCACGTGGTGGTGGTGGTCATCGCGCACGCCACGGTGACGAGCGAGCGCTTCAGAAGGTGAACACCACGAGGGTGCCGTCCACGCTGGTACAGATGTAATAAAGGACTCGACCACGGTATCTGGCTTGGTGTCCTTTATTCGGGTTCGTATACTTTTCCCACACGGCTCTTTCTCTGTCCCGTAGCAGCCTCACTGCTAATCTCCTCGTGCAGCCTCTCCAGCTGCCCTCACTGCAGCCCCACCGCTGCTCTCTCTCCTCCGAAGCAGTCCCGCTGCTGTTCTCTTCATGCAGCCTCCCAGCTGCCCTCGCTGCAGCCTCACCGCTGCTCCCCGCTTCTCCGGGGTCGGTCACCGCTGGCCGACGGTGCCCTATCCGTACTCTGTGTGTGTGGCGATCTCGCCACTCTCCCCAGCCTTCGCCCTGTGTGGCCTTACTCTAGCCCAGTCTCCAACAACCTCCCCTCCTCTTCCAGTTTCTCCCCTTTTAGACCTGAACCCTCTCCCCCACGTGACGTAACTCCTCCCCCCATGACGTCACATCCGGAAGGTCCTTTACGCCCGCATTACACCACCCTCCCCCGTAGAGAAAATCCAGCCGACCTCGGCTGAACAACAACTCCAACAAGTAATGCGAGCGAACACGACCGAACACGTTAAAAGACACGAAGCATACAATAATATAACAGTAAAACAAGAACACAACACAACATTCAACGAAATGTGAGGGATTTTGAGCGGGTGCGGGTCGCCGGCCCATCCCGGACGGTCGGCGGCCCACCCGCCGAGCGGGAACGTGACAGGGTTTTAGGAGCGACAGGACAAAGTTCATCTGTCGCTATTGGAGGCCCGCCAACGTCCCGGTCCCGTATTCCCGAAGGCCCAGCGTCAGAGGTGTCCCGCGATCGCGTCTGCGGCGGGGTCGGAAGGGCTGCGGGTCTCAGAGTTTTCGCAGCCGTAGTAGGCATACCCCGAGCAGAGCCTCCTCTGTCCTGCGGCGTCACGGCCGGCTTGTCTGTAAAAGGCACGACAGGCGCTCTTGCAAGGTCAACAGGCACAGGCAAGGGCGAGTCGGCAGCAACAGACCCCGGCAAGACAACATCAGGAGATGACGCATCAGGTCGAGGGGCCACGTATGGTTTCAAGCGAGATGTGTGAACGAACCAACGCCGGGATCCAAACCGAACACGCGCTGACTGTGGGTTGGGAACCTCGATGAGGCGAACCGGCCCTTGCCATGGTTTATGTAATTTAGGAGAGGTACCTCGCCGCACTTGTGGGCAATGGAGCCAGGCCAGGTCCCCCACTTTTCAGGGGCACTCCCCCTTAGAGCGTCGAGCACACCGCTCGTTCCGTAGCCATGCGGGCCCCTTCCCGCGCCACAGTAACATGGCGAACGGTGTCCTGAATATAATCAGGAAGAGGCTTAACAGGTCCCCTCACTCCAGTTCCCAACTGCACATTAATCGGCGGCACGTTTTCACGACCGTACATAAGAAAAAACGGCGAATATCCTGAAGCCGCATGCGGCGTCATCCGGTACGACGAAAGTACCCCAGGGATATGCAAATCCCAATCTGATTGTTTTTCACTCACCGTGTGACACAACATGGCGGACAAGGTCCGATTTAGCCGTTCAACCATACCATCCGTTTGTGGGTGGTAGGGAGATGTCCGTATTTTCTTAGTTCCGAGAGCCGCACACACTTCCCCCAACAATTTAGAAGAAAAAATTCGGCCCTGATCCATGAGGAGCCTCTCCGGCGCCCCCTTGTCCATAACGTACCCAAATAGAAAGGCATCTGTAATGGACACCGCTGACTGGTCAGGCAAGGGCCAGGCCATCGGCCAGCGGGAGAGGTACTCCACGCCAACTAGCAAATATTTATTTCCCTTAGCGGATGGCGGAAAGGGTCCCAAAATATCTAACGCCACCAATTCATTAACTCGAGACACCTGAATAGACTGTATCGGCGGCACATGGATGTTTAGGTGGCTTCCGGCGGGCACAATCGGGACACGCGCGAACGTGACCGACGACGTCTGTCATCATGCCGTGCCAATAGTAATGTCGCTGCAGCGTCAATAGGGTCTTCTACACCCCCAGATGTAAAAGAGTGTCGCAATGCAGAGTCCTAATCAATTCGTACCGCAAAGATGCCGGTACAACCAGACGCCAGCGTTCCTGTATCCCTTCCCTCCACATCAGCAAACCATCACGGAGAGCGGTTTCCGGCACATCCCCCGTACCCGGTCCCCCACCCTCCTTCACAGGCCGCTTACGTAAAGTCACCAATGAATTGTCCAACATTTGTTCCCGAATCCACACAAACCTCGGGAGATGCAAAATCCCATCAGCCGGTCCCCCATCAGCCGGCCCCGGCTCATTCGGAGCTTCAGGCACTTCGACCGCCAGCGCGACAGGCTGAGGGGGGTGCTGAATTGGCCCACATCTATGCGTTCCAGACGCGCACGCACAAGGGGATCGCTGTGGCAGCCTGGAAAGCGCGTCCGCATTGGCGTGACGCACCCCCTTCCGATGGTGAATTTGGAAGGAAAATTCTTGCAGCGTGTCCAACCACCGCGCCAGCTGGCTGGATGGCTGGTCCATCTTGAGAGCATACTGCAAGGCCGCATGATCCGTGCGTACAATAAACGAACGGCCGTACAGATACGGTCGAAATTGGCGGAGAAAAAAAACAATAGCCAACAGTTCCCTGCGAGTGACGCAGTAGCGGGTTTCCGCGGGAGACAAAACCCGGCTACCGTACGCCACAACGCGTTCCACACCACCTTTGGACTGAGACAACACCGCCCCAATGCCCGTGTCGCTCGCATCCGTATCCAGAATGAAAGGATGTTCAAAATCCGGATAATCCAACGTTGGCGCCGTAGCCAATAGATCGCGCAGGCCCAGAAATGCCGCCTCTTCTGGCGGTCCCCAAGCAAATTTGTGTCCTTTACCCGTAAGGAGGTGCAAGGGCCTCGCAATCGTCGCAAAATTCGGAACAAACCTCCGATAATATGAGGCAAACCCCAAAAACCGACGCACATCCCCCACCGTGGCCGGGGTTGGCCAGTCACGGACGCACGCTGTTTTTTCTGGATCCGTGGCCACCCCGTCCGCACTGACGATGTGCCCCAAGTAACGCACGGAGTGTTGCAGTAGGTGACATTTCTTAGGCTTAAACTTCAAATTAGCGGAACGCATCCTGGTGAACACAGCCTCCAACCGCAGTAAATGCTCGTCAAATGTGCGGCTGAAGATGATAATATCGTCTAAATATATCAGACATGTCTCCCACTGCAACCCCGTTAATACCAACTCCATCAACCTTTGAAAAGTGGCAGGGGCCGCATTCAACCCCATCGGAAGACAGTTAAATTGGAATAACCCCTGCGGCGTACGGAAAGCAGTCTTCTCCCGCGAGGACTCGTCAAGGGGAAGCTGCCAGAAGCCCGAAGAGAGATCCAGCGTTGAAAAGAACTTAGCCCCCGACAAGGCATCGAGAGAGTCGTCCATACGCGGCAGGGGGTACGCATCTGCCACCGACACTTTATTTAATTTGCGGAAATCTACACAAAATCGCAATTTGCCGTCCTTTTTCTTAACCAAAACAACAGGCGCGCCCCATGGGCTGTTAGATGGAGATATTATGTCCGCAGCCAACATGTCATCCACTGCCCCACGAACGTGCTCTCGCTCAGCCGGACTCATCCGATGCGAGTTCAACCGAATAGGGGCAGCGTCCCCTGTGTCAATATGATGGTAAAGCAACGAGGTGCGTCCCAAGTCCAAATCGTCGGAGCTAAACACATCAGAATAACTCAATAATAATTTACGAATCGCACAACGTTGTTCCCCGGAAAGGGCAGAATTCTCCCCACACAATTCGGCGATCCAGCGATCATCTGCAGCCTCAGGGCCTGAAACATCACCAACCATAACCTGGCTGGCCAGATGATCATGAGCCGTAAACGCAGTAGTGGCATGTGCCACAACCGTACCAGCCGGTACACACACACTTTCGGTACTTGCGTTAAGCACCTGCAAAAATGGCTGCTGGTCCGGCCGGACAATAGTTTGCGCCCCAACGAGCGCCGATCCGCCCGTGATGGTGGCGGACGGCGACAACAAAACCCCAATAGCTCCTGGACTACCAGGCACAGGCTTCCGATATCGCAAGGGAATGAGCATCTGTGAGCCTGGTGGAATATCAACAGATACTTCGGACAGCACCTGCACCTGGGCGACAGGAGCAGGTCGCCCCCAGGACGACGGCAGAAATTTAATTTTACGCCCCTCCGGTAATTCAATGCAGTTTTCATTAATTCTAATTAGAATGGGCATCTTGGCCAGAAAATCAGTTCCCAACAAACAAGGGACCGCAAGGGACCTCGAAATTATCACGATTCCCGAGGCCGACACTCCCCCGATAGATATTTTAGCGTCCACCTGTCCCACAATGCCCATGCTACCCCCGTTTGCAGCGACGCAGGAAGCGTAAGCCGGACTCACGGCCGCTGGTGGGATGTTCAACAGATGGAATATTACATCCGATATAATGGTCGCGGACGCTCCGGAATCAACCAAAATACGTACGTCCACCCCTTGTATTGACCCCGGTACAGTGGACGAACCGGTAGCGGCCGCGACAACCCGCCGAGCCAACTTACCACTGCGTTACCGAGCGACATGGCCCAGTCAATGGCCTCCCGTTATTAACAACAGCCGGATCGCATGACAACGGTGATGAGTGAGGTGTCAAGCCTTGCCGGGTGTCTGGTGCGCACCGACTTGCCTGTGCTGGAGGATCCTTCCGTGGTGCGTCCGCTGTCGAGGCCTCCTGCTGGGGCGGACCTGGGATTCGGGCCCAGCAGTCCCTGGCGTAATGGCCCTTACGCCCGCAGCGGAAGCAGTCGACGTCGTTGCGCCGCGCCGTGGGCACCCCGTCCCGACGCGGCCGCGTCGGCGGCGCAGCCCGCGGCCCCGGCCCACTGCGGACCGGCCACGGAGCAGAGGCGGCTGACAGCTCCTGCGGGCCCCTCTCGTCAGGCACATACACCGCCTTTGTGGGATCCCAACCCGCGGCTCCTCCTGCGACGATGGGCCCCCCCCTCCACGCCGTGACTTGTTTCCACCGGCGCAGGTTAAACTGGGCATCCAGACATTTAGCCGCAGCCCGGGATGTCAGCTTTTCATGGCCACACACCGGCATAGGAATGCCCAGATCCCGGGACCAGCTCGAGCATCTTACCCAAGATGAGAGGTTCCAGCAGGTCAGGCTCCGTCTCCGGGTAAGCGGCCATAGCCAGCTCCAGTACCGCACCCCTATATGCCACCGGCGACTCCTCGGGTGCTCGCTGTCGTTGAACAAACCGGCGATGAGCATCATCTGGCGGCTCGTAAGCATCTGCCATTTCGTCAAACACTCCTCTCAATGTTTTCTTCTTCGCGATCTTTATAGAGCGAAAGAATCTGACCGACTCGTCGTCGAGAAGAGTCGGCAGAACTTCCAATGCCTCAGCATCAGTCCACCTTGCAGAGCGCACCGCCGCCAAGAATCTGCAGGCGAAAGCACTCCAATCGCCCCCGATGGAGAATTCTTTAACAGTTGTAAGATGCCGACTGCGACTCCTTGGCGCGCCGTCTTCAGCCGATGACTCATCTGGTGGCATGTTCAACATGGCGTCGCATCGTGGCGTGGTCAAGATGGCGGCCTCTCGCCGCGGAGAGCACAAAATGGCGGCTTCCCGCCTTCCTTCGCCTGCCACGCCCAAGATGGCGTCTTCGTGCCGCGTGGCCGATGGCGTCGACAGCGAAGGCAGAGCGGCGACTTGCGGACCATCATCGGCTCTTCCCGACGCCGTCCTCGGCGTGACGAGCTCACACAACTGCGCCAGTACGTTTTTCAGTGTTTCAAGCTGCTCCGCCATCTGTCCCCATCGTAGATCCGCGGCATTTGGTGCAGACGGGTCCGCCAACGCGGCGAGATCTTGGACCCCCGGCTCCGCGCTCATTCCAGCACGGATCTCCTCCTCCATCGTAGTCAGGTCCCCCGTTGGAGGAAGGTCGTCGTCGTCGGACGATGAAGCAGATGCTGGCGACGGAATATTATTTTTTCTTAGTTGTTTTGCCATGCCGTTACACTTCAGACACCAGTGTAATAAAGGACTCGACCACGGTATCTGGCTTGGTGTCCTTTATTCGGGTTCGTATACTTTTCCCACACGGCTCTTTCTCTGTCCCGTAGCAGCCTCACTGCTAATCTCCTCGTGCAGCCTCTCCAGCTGCCCTCGCTGCAGCCCCACCGCTGCTCTCTCTCCTCCGAAGCAGTCCCGCTGCTGTTCTCTTCATGCAGCCTCCCAGCTGCCCTCGCTGCAGCCCCACCGCTGCTCTCTCTCCTCCGAAGCAGTCCCGCTGCTGTTCTCTTCGTGCAGCCTCCCAGCTGCCCTCGCTGCAGCCTCACCGCTGCTCCCCGCTTCTCCGGGGTCGGTCACCGCTGGCCGACGGTGCCCTATCCGTACTCTGTGTGTGTGGCGATCTCGCCACTCTCCCCAGCCTTCGCCCTGCGTGGCCTTACTCTAGCCCAGTCTCCAACAACCTCCCCTCCTCTTCCGGTTTCTCCCCTTTTAGACCTGAACCCTCTCCCCCACGTGACGTAACTCCTCCCCCCATGACGTCACATCCGGAAGGTCGTTTACGCCCGCATTACACAGAGAGGGGCTTGTCCGTCTCCCCAGCGTTCGAAGAAGACGTGCACATCACCGACATGTGTGTGGTACACGTGCTCCAGCCGGAGCCGCGCCTTAAGCAGGCCTCTGAACACTGGAAGCACCACAGAGCAGCCGTCAGTGTCACCCTCCAGCATCTTTTTTCTCGTTCTGTACTTGAAGAGAGAGTGGAGGAGAGAGTGGGAGAGAGTGTGGAGAGAGAGCGAGAGAGAGTGAGCGAGAGAGCGAGCGAGAGGTGGGGGTTTTACATAAAGCTAAGTTTAAAAATGTAAATAAAAAAAATTACGAAATGATGAACGAAGCACAGTGCCGAGTACACCGAGCATCTTCTTGTTTCCACTGATCGTAAAAAAAGGAGAGTGGAGGTGAAGGTGAGAGTGGAGGTGGGATTGGGAGAGAGGGGAGGAGAGAGTGGAGGTGGGATTGGGAGAGAGTGGAGGAGAGAGTGGAGGTGATAAACCCACACGCGTGAGAGAGTGGCAGATGGAGGAGAGAGAGAGAGGGGGGGAGGTGGGTGGCAGAGTGTGAGCGAGTGGTGAGAGGGAGGGAGGGGAGAGTGTCAGAGGGGGAGGGGCCCCCCCTCTGCCCACATAAGAATCTGATTGTTGATGTTGTGTGAGGGGGGTGAGGTGGGGGGAGTGAGGGGAGGGGCGCGGGCAAATCCCCCCACTCCCCCCCCACCCCTCACGGTGGTCCTGGGTCATCAGACACGTGACCCTGCACCCTGGACTCCCACGGCGACGGGTGATGGTGATAAGTGGTGGGCGATTGATGTCGGGCGTTCGTGTTGATGGCGTTGATGTTAACGGTGATGTTGCGTGATGTTAGGAATGGTGTTTGGAGCGATGTTAATGATGTTGATGTTGTGGGTGATGTACCTGGACGATCGGATGAGGCTGGTGCACGGCAGCTGGTGATGTTGATGGTGGTGATGGTGATGATAGTGATGATGTTGATAGTGGTGATGACAGTGGTGATGATAGTGGTGATGGTGAATGATGATATTAGTGATGGTGGTGATGTTGATGGTGGTGATGGTGGTGGTGATGTAGGTGGACGACCAGATTAAGGCTGCTTTGGGGCAGCTGGTGATGTTGATGGTGATGTTGATGATGGTGGTGGTGATGGTGGTGATGTTGATGGTGATGTTGATGATGATGTTGATGATGATGGTGGTGATGTTGGTGATGTTGTTGATGTTGGTGATGTAGGTGGACGACCAGATGAGGCTGCTGCAGGGCTGCTGGTGATGTTGATGATGGTGTTGATGTTGATGGTGATGATGTAGATGGTGGTGGTGGTGGTGATGGTGGTGATGATGTTGATGTTGTTGATGTTGATGATGTAGGTGGACGACCAGATGAGGCTGCTGCAGGGCTGCTGGAGCGAGCTGCTGGTGCTGGACCACGTCTACCGCCAGGTGCGGCACGGGAAGCCTTCCAGCATCCTGCTCATCACGGGGCAGCAGGTACTAACACACGTGTACTAACACCCCGTGTACTAACACCCCGTGTACTAACACCCCGTGTACTAACACCCGTGTACTAACTCACGTGTACTAACTCACGTGTACTAACACCCGTGTACTAACACCCCGTGTACTAACACCCGTGTACTAACACCCGTGTACTAACTAACGTGTACTAACACACGTGTACTAACACCCCGTGTACTAACACCCGTGTACTAACTCACGTGTACTAACACCCGTGTACTAACTCACGTGTACTAACACACGTGTACTAACACACGTGTACTAACACCCCGTGTACTAACTCACGTGTACTAACTCACGTGTACTAACACCCGTGTACTAACACCCCGTGTACTAACACCCGTGTACTAACACCCCGTGTACTAACACCCGTGTACTAACACCCGTGTACTAACTCACGTGTACTAACACCCGTGTACTAATACTCACGTGTACTAACACCCGTGTACTAACTCACGTGTACTAACACCCGTGTACTAACACCCGTGTACTAACTCACGTGTACTAACACCCGTGTACTAACTCACGTGTACTAACTCGCGTGTACTAACTCACGTGTACTAACTCCCCGTGTACTAACACCCGTGTACTAACTCACGTGTACTAATACCCGTGTACTAACTCACGTGTACTAACTCATATGTACTAACTCCCCGTGTACTAACACCCCGTGTACTAACTCCCCGTGTACTAACTCACGTGTACTAACTCACGTGTACTAACTCCCCGTGTACTAACTCACGTGTACTAACTCACGTGTACTAACACCCGTGTACTAACTCACGTGTACTAACACCCGTGTACTAACACCCGTGTACTAACTCACGTGTACTAACTCCCCGTGTAATAACTCCCCGTGTACTAACTCACGTGTACTAACGCCACGTGTACTAACGCCACGTGTACTAACACCCGTGTACTAACTCCCCGTGTACTAACTCCGTGTACTAACTCACGTGTACTAACTCCCCGTGTACTAACGCCACGTGTACTAACTCCCCGTGTACTAACGCCACGTGTACTAACACCCGTGTACTAACTCTCCCGTGTACTAATTCCCGTGTACTAACTCCCCGTGTACTACCTCCCCGTGTACTAACTCACGTGTACTAACTCCCATGTACTAACGCCCCGTGTACTAACACTCGTGTACTAACTCACGTGTACTAGCTCACGTGCACTAACTCCCCGTGTACTAACTCCCCGTGTACTAACTCACGTGTACTAACCACCGTGTACTAACTCCCCGTGTAGTAACTCGCCGTGTACTAACACCCGTGTACTAACACCCGTGTACTAACTCCCCGTGTACTAACTCCCCGTGTACTAACACCTGTGTACTAACACCCGTGTACTAACTCCCCGTGTACTAACACCCGTGTACTAACTCCCCGTGTAGTAACTCGCCGTGTACTAACTCACGTGTACTAACTCCTTGTGTACTTACTCACGTGTACTAACTCCCCGTGTACAAACTCCCCGTGTACTAACTTCCGTGTACTAACTCCCTGTGTACTAACTCACGTGTACTAACTCACGTGTACTAACTCACGTGTACTAACACCCCGTGTACTAACTCCCGTGTACTAACGCCTATGTATTAACTCCCTGCATTAACGTATTGATCTAACTCCCTGCACGAACACTGTGTACTAACACCCTATACAAATCCCGTGCACTAACACTGTGGACTAACACTCCGTACTAACCCCCGCGACAAAACTGTGTACTGTACTAACACCCTGTACTAACGTTGTACTAACACCCACTCAAACTTTTATAGAACACTGGGCATCGGCGAGTTCGTGAGTGCTTGAGTGAGTGAATGAATACATGAGTGAGTGACTGGGTGAGTGAGTGAGTGACTGGGTGAGTGAGTGAGTTGGTTGGAGAGTCAATGAGGGCGTGGTTGAGTGACTGGGTGAGTGAGTGCGTTGGTAGGTGAGTCAGTGAGGGTGTGGTTGAGTGAGTGAGTGTGTGGGTGAGTGAGTGAGTTAGTTGGTGAGTGAGTGACTGGGTGAGTGAGGGCGTGGGTGAGTGAGTGAGTGAGTGACTGGGTGAGTGAGTGAGTTGGTTGGTGTGTCAGTGAGTGAGTGACTGGGTGAGTGAGTGAGTTAGTAGGTGTGTCAGTGAGGGTGTGGTTGAGTGAGTGAGTGACTGAGTAAGTGGGTGAGCGAGTCTGTGAGTGAGAATGTGGGTAGATTGAGCGAATGGGTGAGTGAATGTGTCGGTGAGTGGGTGGGTAGGTGTGTGGGTGAGTGGGTGGGTAGGTGTGTGGGTGAGTGGGTGGGTGGGTGAGTGGGTGAGTGGGTGGGTGTGTGGGTGGGTGGGTGAGTGGGTGGGTGAGTGGGTGGGTGGGTGAGTGAGAGTGAGTAGGTGGGTGTGTATTCATGAGGGGAGTGGTGGCGCAGGAGTTAGCGAACTGCGATACGAACCCGGAGACGCGAGTTCGATTCCCGATCACGGCCACCACCAACACCAGTGACCGATAATTATCTGAACTGGTCCTGGGCCTCCCCTAGATAGGCTCAGCCTCAAACGAGTACCCAGTACGATGTGCAAACATCAGCAATGGGTGGGGAGACAAAGACGGCTGGGGGTGGTGCTCACCACATCACCCCGCGTGCGGCTTACTGGCCTTGATAGCGGCTCGATTGCAACACTTGGCCCAAGCAGCCTGTGCAGGCTACACGGGGGACCTTTGTCTGTGTCTTTGTCTGTGTGTGCGTCTATCGCCACGTGGGGAACGGTGGTGTAGCGGTTAGCGCGATGCGCTACGAACCTAGCGACCCAAGTTCGATTCCCGCTCACGGCCAACATCAGTGACGATTATCTGAACGGTTCCTGGGCCTCCCCTAGGTCGACTCAGCCTCAAACGAGCACGTGGTACGGTGCGTAAAAACATCCGCACTGGGGAGACAAAGGCGGCCGGGCGTGGTGCTGGCCACCCACCCCCTCGTGTGCCGTTCTGGCTTTCATTGGTTCTCCCTAACAGCACTTGGCCCAACAGTCTGTTGAGGCTATACGGGGGATCTTTGTCTATCGCCACGCGAATGCGCCGTGTTCATGATGCCACTAACATCCGATGTATCCCTTCGGGGATCAGGGGGTGTGACGGGGTTGAGGTGAGGGGTGAGGTGAGGGGTGAGGGGGGGGGTGAGGGGTTGGGGTGAGGGGTTAGGGGGTTTTCTGCACCCCATTAATAGAGGGCCTTAGGTCCCCTTTAATTAAGGGGGTCTCCAGAAGAAAATAAAAACCACGGACCCCTCGAGCAATCCCCTCGGGATGTCTCTGTGGTCTGGGCAGTGGGGATGTGGGGGGGGGGGGTGTCTGGCTAGCGGGGGATGAGGGGAGGGGTTTGAGGGGGATGAGGGGAGGGGGTTAGAGGGGGGGGAAGTAGCGGCACAGAGATAGCGGAGTGAGACAATGGCTATTGTTGTTATGGGGGGCACGGTGAGGGGGAAACATGGGGGGTGGGGGGGGGGTGGAATCATTGGGTGGAGGAAACAGGGAAAGTCGAGGGAGCAGGTGGATCAATGGGGGGGATGGGGAGCGATGCGGAGTAGGGGAGGCAATGGGAACGATGGAGAGAAGGGGGAGCAGAAGGACAGGGGGAGGGGGGAGCAGGGGGGGGGGAGCAGGGGAAGGGGGAGCAGAAGAGACCCGGCAGGGGGGGGGGGGCAGGGGAGCAGGGGGGGGGGGGCCCTGTCTCGTGGCGGCGTATCAAAGTGACGTCCTCCCCCGTGGTTGTTTTTGTCGCGGCCATCGACTCCTCCTCCACTATTTATGTTGTGCCGAGCTTGCAATTCACCCCCCCACCCACCTCACCGTCTCGCCCCCCCCCCCTCCTCAACCCCATCCTCCTCACCCTCTCACTTCCTTTTCGAGCTTTCCCTTCTAATGCCCCCCACCCCACTCCCTCTCTGTCACCTCTCTCGCCGCGTCTTCATCTCTCCCCAAGTTTTGCTCTCTTTTTTTTTTTACGATCAGTGGAAACAAGAAGGTGCTCGGTGTATTCGGCACTTTGCTTCGGTCATCATTTCGTAATTTTTTTTTTACTTAGCTTTATGTAAAACCCCCACCTCTCGCTCACTCTCTCGCTCGCGGCTCCGGCTGGAGCACGCGTACCACACACACGTCGGTGATGTGCACGTATTCTTCGAACGCTGGGGAGCCGGAAAGGCCCTTTGCACCAGCGTGGACGGCACCCTCGTGGTGTTCACTTTCTGAAACGCTCGCTCGTCACCGTGGCGTGCGCGATGACACCACAACCACGTGACTTTTTTTCTTTTGTGTTGTGTGCGGTGCTCTCAGCACCACAGCACGTAGATTTGTAACGATATGTAACGTTTGTTTTCTTTCGTTTGCTGATGACTGGTTTTCATATTGGAATCGCCTCCGGTGCTTTTGCTGCTGGCGGCAATAAAAGTTGTTTAAAAGTCAAGTCTCTCTCTCTCTCACGCTCTCGCTCACTCTCTCACTCTCTCGCTCACTCTCTCGCTCACTCTCTCGCTCACTCTCTCGCTCACTCTCTCGCTCACTCGCTCACTCACTCGCTCACTCTCTCGCTCACTCTCTCGCTCACTCGCTCACTCTCTCGCTCACTCTCTCGCTCACTCGCTCACTCTCTCGCTCGCTCTCTCGCTCACTCTCTCGCTCACTCGCTCACTCTCTCGCTCACTCTCTCGCTCACTCTCCCGCTCACTCTCTCGCTCACTCTCTCGCTCACTCTCTCGCTCACTCTCTCGCTCACTCGCTCACTCTCTCGCTCACTCTCTCGCTCTCTCGCTCGCTCTCTCGCTCACTCTCTCGCTCGCTCTCTCGCTCGCTCTCTCGCTCGCTCTCTCGCTCACTCTCTCGCTCACTCTCTCGCTCACTCTCTCGCTCACTCTCTCGCTCACTCGCTCACTCGCTCACTCGCTCACTGTCTCGCTCACTCTCTCGCTCACTCTCTCGCTCACTCTCTCACTCTCTCGCTCACTCTCTCGCTCACTCACTCACTCTCTCGCTCACTCACTCTCTCGCTCACTCTCTCACTCTCTCGCTCGCTCTCTCGCTCACTCTCTCGCTCACTCGCTCACTCGCTCACTCGCTCACTGTCTCGCTCACTCTCTCGCTCACTCTCTCGCTCACTCTCTCGCTCACTCGCTCACTCGCTCACTGTCTCGCTCACTCTCTCACTCTCTCGCTCACTCTCTCGCTCACTCTCTCACTCTCTCGCTCACTCGCTCACTCTCTCGCTCACTCTCTCGCTCACTCTCTCGCTCACTCTCTCGCTTACTCTCTCACTCTCTCGCTCACTCTCTCGCTCACTCTCTCACTCTCTCGCTCACTCGCTCACTCTCTCGCTCACTCGCTCACTCTCTCGCTCTCTCGCTCACTCTCTCGCTCTCTCGCTCACTCTCTCGCTCTCTCTCGTACTGCACGCAGCCCTTCTCGCAATCCAACGGCCTCCGACGGGTAGCTCATAAACTGCATGCAGAGCTCCATTCTCCCCTCCCCGTGTCTCGCCTCCCTCACTCTCTCTCCCAGTTGTCTCTCCCCCCTCTCCCTCCCCGCTCTACCCGTCCCCGTGTCTCTACTCCCTCTCTCTTTCGACTCTCCCGCTCTCCTATCGCTCTCCCCTCCCTGCGTCTCTGATCAGAAGTCGATCTTTCTTGGTCCATCACCAAAGCGGCTCCTCCACACTCCCCCACCTCTCCATCAATTCCCTCCCCCCCCACCTCTCTCTCGCTCTCCCTTATCTCTCACAACTTCACATCGTCTGCCCCCCCCCTTCTCCCTCTCTCTACGATCTCCCTTCACTCTCCCCAACCGCTACTCTATTACCCCCCCCCCTTCTCTCTTCCCACTCTCCCCCTCGCTCTCCCCCCCTCCCTCCTACCCTCTCCCACCTCTCACCCGTCGCTTGCCCCCGGCTAGAGAAGTCGTCTTTAAAGACCCGGGAGATCAGGGGAGAGGGAAGGGGGTGGGGAGGGGGGATCAGGGGAGGGCGATGTAGGGGGGGGGGATGGGGGTCGTGTCGTTAGTGAAGTCTCAACATGAACTGTGACTTGCACATCGATCGCACATGAGTGACTGCCAGTGCGTGCGAGTGTGTGTGTGTGTGCGAGTGTGTGTGCGCGAGTGTGTGTGTGTGTGTGTGCGAGTGTGTGTGTGTGTGCGAGTGTGTGTGTGTGTGCGAGTGTGCGAGTGTGTGTGTGCGAGTGTGTGTGCGTGCGAGTGTGTGTGTGTGTGCGAGTGTGTGTGTGTGTGTGCGAGTGTGTGTGCGAGTGTGTGTGTGTGTGAGTGTGTGTGTGTGTGTGTGCGAGTGTGCGTGCGAGTGTGTGTGTGTGTGCGAGTGTGTGTGTGCGAGTGTGTGTGTGCGAATGTGTGTGTGTGTGTGTGTGTGTGAGTGTGTGTGTGTGTGCGAGTGTGCGTGCGAGTGTGTGTGTGTGCGAGTGTGTGTGTGTGTGTGTGCGAGTGTGTGTGCGAGTGTGTGTGTGTGTGTGAGTGTGTGTGTGTGCGAGTGTGCGTGCGAGTGTGTGTGTGTGTGTGTGCGAGTGTGTGTGTGTGCGGTAGTGTAGCGGTTAGCGCGCTGCGCTATGAACCCGACGACCCGAGTTCGATTCCCGCTCACGGCTAACACCAGTGACGATTATCTGAACCGGTCCTGGGCCTCCCCTAGGTCGACTCAGCCTTAAATGAGTACCTGGTGCGGTGTGTAAACATCGCCACTGGGGAGACAAAGGCGGTCGGGCGTGGCGCTGGCCACCCACCCCCTCGTGTACCGTTCCGGCCTTCATAGGTGCTCGCTAACAGCACTTGCCCCTACAGTCTGTTAAGGCTATACGGGGGATCTTTATCTTTGTTGTGTGCGAGTGTGTGTGTGTGTGCGAGTGTGTGTGTGTGTGCGAGTGTGTGTGTGTGTGCGAGTGTGTGTGCGAGTGTGTGTGTGTGAGTGTGTGTGTGTGTGCGAGTGTGCGTGCGAGTGTGTGTGTGTGTGCGAGTGTGTGTGTGTGTGTGTGCGAGTGTGTGTGTGCGAGTGTGTGTGTGCGAGTGTGTGTGTGTGCGAGTGTGTGTGTGTGTGCGCGAGTGCGAGTGTGTGTGTGTGTGCGAGTGTGTGTGTGTGTGCGAGTGTGTGTGTGTGTGTGCGAGTGTGTGTGCGAGTGTGTGTGCGAGTGTGTGTGCGAGTGTGTGTGCGAGTGTGTGTGTGCGAGTGTGTGTGTGCGAGTGTGTGTGTGTGTGTGTGTGCGAGTGTGTGTGTGTGCGAGTGTGTGTGTGTGCGAGTGTGTGTGTGTGCGAGTGTGTGTGTGTGTGCGAGTGTGTGTGTGTGTGCGAGTGTATGTGTGTGTGTGTGCGAGTGTGTGTGTGTGTGTTTGTGCGAGTGTCTGTGCGAGTGTGTGCGAGTGTGTGTTTGTGTGTGTGTGTTTGTGTGTGTGTTTGTGTGTTAGTGCGTGTGTGTGTTTGTGTGTGTGTGTTTGTGTGTTTGTGTGTGTGTTTGTGAGTGTTTGGGTGTGTGTTTGTGTGTGTGCGAGTGTGTGTGCGAGTGTGTGTGTGTGCGCGAGTGTGTGTGTGTGTGAGTGTGCGAGTGTGTGTGTTTGTGCGAGTGTGTGTGTGCGAGTGTGTGTGCGAGTGTGTGTGTGAGTGTGTGTGTGCGAGTGTGTGTGCGAGTGTGTGTGCGTGTGTGAGTGTGAGTGTGTGTGTGTGTGCGAGTGTATGTGTGTGTGTGTGCGAGTGTGTGTGTGTTTGTGCGAGTGTGTGTGCGAATGTGTGCGTGCGAGTGTGTGCGAGTGTGTGTTTGTGTGTGTGTGTTTGTGTGTGTGTTTGTGTGTTAGTGCGTGTGTGTGTTTGTGTGTGTGTTTGTGAGTGTTTGGGTGTGTGTTTGTGTGTGTGTGTGTGCGAGTGTGTGTGTGCGAGTGGGAGTGTGTGTGTGCGAGTGTGTGTGTGTGTGTGTGCGAGTGTGTGTGTGCGTGCGTGTGTGTGTGTGCGAGTGTGTGTGTGCGAGTGGGAGTGTGTGTGTGCGAGTGTGTGTGTGTGTGTGCGAGTGTGTGTGTTTGTGTGTGTGTGAGTATTTGGGTGTGAGTGTGTGCGTGAGTGTTTTGGTGATTGAGTGTTTGTGCGAGTAGTGGTGTAGCGGTTAGCGCGCTGCACTGCGAACCTGACGACCCGGGTTCGATTCCCGCTCACAGCCAATACCAGTAGCCTCCACTAGGTCGACTGAGTCTCAAATGAGTACCTGGTGCGGTATGCAAACATCGCCACTGGGGAGACAAAGGCGGCCGGGCGTGGTTCTGGCCACCCACCTTCTCGCACACCGTGCCGCCCTTAACAGGAGCTCGCTAACAGCACTTGCCCCAACAGTCTGTTACAGACTATACGGGGGATCTTTGTCTTTGTGTAGCGCTGGCGTAGCGGTCTTCACGCTGCGCTACGAACCCGGCGACCCGAGTTCGATTCCCTCTCACGGCCACTAACACCGGTGACGATTATCTGAACCGGTCCTGGGCATCCTCTAGGTCGACTCAGCCTCAAATGAGTACCTGGTACGGGATTTATAGGTGCTCGCTAACACCACCTGCCCCAACAGTCTGGCAAGGCTATACGGGGAGGTCTTTGTCTTTGTGTACAGGTGAGGGGGTGTTGATGCAGTGAGTGTTGGAGCTGTCCATGGTGCTAGAGACAGGACGTGGTGGTGGTGGGGGTGGTGGTGGTGGTGGTGGTTGTGGTGGTGGTGGGGGTGGTGGTGGTGATGGTGGTGGTGGTGGGGGTGGTGGTGGTGGTGGTGGGGGTGGTGGTGGTGTTGATGGTAGTGGTGGTGGTGGGGGTGGTGCTGGTGGTGGTGGTGTGGGTGGGTGGTGATGGTGATGGTGGTGTGGGTGGGTGGTGATGGTGGTGGTGGTAGTGGTGGTGGGGGTGTGGGTGGTGGTGGTGGTGGTGATGGGGGTGGTGGTGGTGGTGGTGGTAGTGGTGGGGGTGGTGGTGGTGGTGGTGGGGGTGTGGGTGGTGGTGGTGGTGGTGGTGATAGGGGTGGTGGTGGTGGTAGTGGTCGGGGTGGTGGTGGTAGGGGGTGGTGGTAGTGGTGGTGATGGTGGTGGTGTTGATGGTGGTGGTGGTGGTGGTCCTTCCAGTTGGGGGGGGGGGGGTAAGTGTGACGAGACGCAGGTTCACCCCGCCCCGCCCCGCCCCGCCCCTCAGGTGGAGTTGTCCGCGGTGCTGGAGGCAGGCGGGGGCCCCACTCTGGCCGGGCTGCTGTCCCGCGCGCAGGAGCTCGTGTCGCGCCTGCACGCGCTCAGACTCGACCGCCGCGAGCTCGTGTGCCTCAAGTTCCTGCTGCTCTTTGGCAACGGTGAGAGACGCGTGGAGACGTGGAGCCCCCCCCCCCCTCTCTCGCCCAGCCCCCCCCCCCTCCAGCCCCCCCTCTAGTCCCACCCGTTCCAGCCCCCCCCCCTCTCGCCCAGCCCCCCCCCCCCAGCCACCCCCCCAGCCACCCCTCCAGCCCCACCCCTTAGTCCCCACCCCTCCAGCCCCCCCCCTCCAGCCCCCCCCCCCCTCTAGCCTCACCCCTTCCAGCCCCCCACCACCTCCCAGCCCCAGCCACCCCCCCCCCAGCCAGCCCCCCAACCCGCCACCAGCCACCCTCCAGCCCCCCCTCCAGCCACATCCCAACCGCCTTTGTCTCCCCTGCGGCAATGTCCACACACCGCACCAGGTACTCATTGAGGCTGAGTCGACCTAGGGGAGGCCCAGCACCGGTTCAGATGATTGGTGGCCGTGAGCGGGGATCGAACTCGGATCGTCGGGCTCGTAGCGCAGCGCGCTCACCGCTACACAAAGACACGGATAAAGATCCCCCAGATAGCCTCAGCAGACTGTTGGGGCAAGTGCTGTTAGCGAGCACCTATGAAGGCCGGCACGGCACACGAAGGGGTGGGCGGCCAACACCACGCCCGACCGCCTTTGTCTCCCCAGTGGCGAAGTTTACACACCGCACCAGGTACTAATTTGAGGCTGAGTCGACCTAGAGGAGGCCCAGGACCATTTCAGATAATCGTCACCGGTGTTGGCCGTGAGTGGGAATCGAACTCGGGTCGCCAGGGTTCGTAGCTACAACGACCGCTCACCACATGAACACACACACACATGAACGTGCACGCGCACGCACACACATACAGACACGCGCACACACACACGCATGTAGGTACACACAGACGCGTACACACACGCATGTATGTATGTACACACGCACACACACGCGCACATACAGACACACACACATGTAGGTACACACAGACGCGTACACACACGCATGTGTGGGGGTCGCTAGCCCCCGAGATCCCTCCCTCGATAATACTAACGGCCGGACTAACATCATCAATCGCCCCCCCCGCTGCTAAGCGAACCGCCGCTAGGCTCCTCACCCAGGGTGTGGGAGCCGTCACCCGAGGATTCCCCTCCACCGCGGGTCCGCGTAGCAGGCATGGATAACCACGCACCGCGCACACCCACACACAGCTCTGCACGGCACTCACCCCAACCTGACCCACTCACGTTAGGATCGCGCACCTGTGTTACACACGTCGTGAACGTGCGCGCACACACGCATACAGCTCCACACGCGATACCCACTCCTGCGCCGCTCTGCGCCGCGCTGGCCGCCCACGTTACGATCGCGCACCTTGGGCACGCCGATTACGCACGCCGAGAGCTTACGCAAGTAACGAGCGCACGCAAGCGGGGCACACGCCGACACGACGACTCGTCCCCTCCCCCACTCGCGCGTGCACGTCAACACAAATATCGGACAAGGACGATTCTCCTCTCCACACGGCTGCGTAGTCACGCCAACACACCAAAAGTGCTCTCCCCGGGCGTTAACGCACACACCTCCGTACCCGCACAATCGTACAGAGACCACGCCTTTATGCGTACAACGACCACACACTCGCGAATGCAGTGCACGCTAATACCACGTTCCAAAAACACCCAACAACACGGTTTTGTTACTACGCTCGAGATTTTATTAGCCCTTGCTAACCAACCGAGCCACCCGTGTGTGTGTGCGGGACAGCAAGGCGCTTCTAACCCACACTCTGGTGCCGTGTAGCCCTGTTCTATGCTGCGCTCTCTGCTAAACCGCTTTCCTACTCGTCCTTACCCCGAACTAACCCTCTCCTACGGATCCTACCCTCCGCTCTGAGGTGTTGTAAGGCGCGCAACACGATACCGTCTGTAGTCCTTGGTGACCTTGCGGCGCTCAGATCGTCCTGCAGACAATCTAGCGGCTCGCCCGATGACTCCTTCGTCGCTGACCCCGTGTCCAAACTCCAGAAGAAGAGAGTTCCCTACTGCCCCTGCGTTTTCTTTTAAACTATTCACATCAAAGGCTAGGCGCCCCCGTCCCGACCGCCTTGGTCTCTCGACCAATCCTGAGCCTAGGATTTCCCGCTCTTTTGCGATCCCGCCGGCCTTTGAACTTTCGACCAATCAGTCGTCCCGGGTCCTGATCCCAGCTATCTGCCTTGCTGACCCGTGTTTGTGTTTGTATGCGTTTCTAACTGCGGGGCTCTCTGAGCTCGCCATGGTCGTGCGATCTCAAATCCGCCCACGGCGCCGCAGTGTTACTTGGCCTGGGAAGGGTCCTGTCCAATTCCCTGGCCCTGAGAAACCGTGGGGTAACCCCCCTAGGGGGCCCTCGGGTGAAAACTCAGGGTAGGTGACCCGACCACGAGGCCCTACGTGGGTGCGGGTGCGTGTTTATGTGGGGGGGGTGATGGGGGGCAGTGCGGCGGTGGAAGCCGGGCGGCTCCCTGGCTCGGCCGAGCGGCCCCGTCGCTGTGGCACCACACATGTATGTACACACGGACACCCACGCACACACACACACACACATGTAGGTACACACGTACACGCACACACGCACACACGCGCGCGCGCCTTCTGGTAACAAACGTGGAATGAAGGTAGGAGGAGGAGGAAGCGCGCGGGACATTGGGCTCGAAGGACGCGCGGCCGTGCGGGAACTAAAGGCGCTGAGAGAAAGGGGAGACAAGGGGGAGGGAGACAAGGGGGGAGGGGAGGGAGGAGGAGGCGCGGAGCAGAATCAATCAGCGAGCGTGGCGCAGAGAGAGAGAGAGAGACGGAGAGAGAGAGAAACAGAGAGAGACAATGCGAACACGGCGCGCGGAATGCAGGACGACTAACACCCTACACCCCACCCCGCTCATCCTGCCATAGCCCGCTCGCTCACCTCACTCACCCACACTCACCCACACTCACCCACACTCACTCACCCACACTCACTCACCCACACTCACCTCACTCACCTCGCTCGCTCACTCTCACCTCACTTCACCCACACTCACCTCACTCACTCACCCACTCTCACCCACACTCACTCACCCACACTCACCCACACTCACTCACCCACACTCACTCACCCACACTCACTCACCCACACTCACTCACCCACACTCACTCACCCACTCTCACCCACACTCACTCACCCACACTCACCTCACTCACTCACCCACACTCACTCACCCACACTCACTCACCCACACTCACTCACCCACACTCACTCATCCACACTCACCTCACTCACTCACCCACCACTCACCTCACCCACTCTCACCCACACTCACTCACCCACACTCACCTCACTCACTCACCCACACTCACTCACCCACACTCACTCACCCACACTCACTCACCCACTCCACCCACACTCACTCACCCACACTCACCTTGCTCACTCACTCACCCACACTCACCTCACTCACTCACCCACACTCACTCACCCACACTCACTCACCCACACTCACTCACCCACACTCACTCACCCACACTCACTCACCCACACTCACTCACCCACTCTCACCAACACTCACTCACCCACACTCACTCACCCACACTCACTCACCCACACTCACTCACCCACTCTCACCCACACTCACTCACCCACACTCACTCACCCACACTCACTCACCCACACTCACTCACCCACACTCACTCACCCACACTCACTCACCCACACTCACTCACCCACACTCACTCACCCACACTCACTCACCCACTCTCACCCACACTCACTCACCCACACTCACTCACCCACACTCACTCACCCACTCTCACCCACACTCACTCACCCACACTCACTCACCCACACTCACTCACCCACACTCACTCACCCACACTCACTCACCCACACTCACTCACCCACACTCACTCACCCACACTCACTCACCCACACTCACTCACCCACTCTCACCCACACTCACTCACCCACACTCACTCACCCACACTCACTCACCCACACTCACTCACCCACACTCACTCATCCACACTCACCTCACTCACTCACCCACACTCACTCACTCACTCACCCACACTCACCTAACTCACCCACACTCACCTCACTCACTCACCCACACTCACTCACTCACTCACCCACACTCACCTCACTCACACTCACCTCACTCACCCACACTCACCTCACTCACTCACCCACACTCACTCACTCACTCACCCACACTCACTCACTCACTCACCCACACTCACCTCACTCACACTCACCTCACTCACCCACACTCACTCACTCACTCACACTCACCTAACTCACCCACACTCACCTCACTCACTCACCCACACTCACTCACTCACTCACCCACACTCACCTCACTCACACTCACCTCACTCACCCACACTCACCTCACTCACTCACCCACACTCACCTCACTCACTCACTCACCCACACTCACCTCACTCACCCACACTCACCTCACTCACCCACACTCACCTCACTCACTCACCCACACACACTCGCTCACTCACCCACACTCACCTCACTCACTCACACTCACCACGCTCACTCACCCACACTCACCTCGCTCACTCACTCACCCACACTCACCCACACTCACCTCACTCACTCACTCACCCACACTCACCTCACTCACCTACACTCACCCACACTCACCTCGCTCACTCACACTCACCCACACTCACCTCGCTCACTCACCCACACTCACCTCGCTCACTCACTCACCCACACTCACTCACACTCACCCACACTCACCTCACTCACTCACCCACTCACACTCACCTCACTCACTCACCCACACTCACCTCACTCACTCACCCACACTCACCTCACTCACTCACCCACTCACACTCACCTCACTCACTCACCCACACTCACCTCACTCACTCACACTCACCTCACTCACTCACCCACTCACACTCACTCACTCACCCACACTCACCTCGCTCACTCACTCACCCACTCACCCACACTCACTCAATCACTCACTCACACTCACCTCACTCACCCACACTCACCTCGCTCGCTCACCTGCACACTCACCTCACCCACTCACTCACACTCACCTCACTCACTCACCCACACTCACCTCACTCACCTACACTCACCCACACTCACCTCGCTCACTCACCCACACTCACCTCGCTCACTCACTCACCCACACTCACTCACACTCACCTCACTCACCTCGCTCACTCACACTCACCCACACTCACCTCACTCACTCACCCACACTCACCTCACTCACTCACCCACTCACACTCACCTCACTCACTCACTCACCCACACTCACCTCACTCACTCACTCACACTCACCTCACTCACTCACCCACTCACACTCACCTCACTCACTCACCCTCACTCACCTCACTCTCTCACCCACACTCACCTCACTCACTCACCTACACTCACCTCACTCACTCACTCACTCACTCACCCACACTCACCTCGCTCACTCACTCACCCACTCACCCACACTCACTCAATCACTCACTCACACTCACCTCACTCACCCACACTCACCTCGCTCGCTCACCTGCACACTCACCTCACCCACTCACTCACACTCACCTCACTCACTCACCCACACTCACCTCACTCACTCACCCACACTCACCTCACTCACTCACCCACACTCACCTCACTCACTCACCCACACACACTCGCTCACTCACCCACATTCACCTCACTCACCCACACTCACCTCACTCACTCACCCACACTCACCTCGCTCACTCACACTCACCTCACTCACTCACCCACACTCACCTCACTCACCCACACTCACCTCACTCACTCACCCACACTCACCTCACTCACCCACACTCACCTCACTCACTCACCCACACTCACCTCACTCACTCACCCACACTCACCTCACTCACTCACCCACACTCACCTCACTCACTCACCCACACTCACCTCACTCACTCACCCACACTCACCTCACTCACCCTCACTCACCCACACTCACCTCACTCACTCACTCACTCACCCACACTCACCTCACTCACTCACTCACTCACCCACACTCACCTCACTCACTCACCCACACTCACCTCACTCACTCACCCACTCACACTCACCTCACTCACTCACTCACCTCACTCACTCACTCACCCACACTCACCTCACTCACTCACTAACTCACTCACCTCGCTCACTCACCTACACTCACCTCGCTCACTCACCCACACTCACCTCACTCACTCACTCACCCACACTCGCCTCACTCACTCACCCACACTCACCTCACTCACTCACCCACACTCACCTCACTCACTCACTCACTCACCTCACTCACTCACCCACACTCACCTCGCTCACTCACTCACCCACACTCACCTCGCTCACTCACTCACCCACACTCACCTCACTCACTCACCCACACTCACCTCACTCACTCACCCACACTCACCTCGCTCACTCACCCACACTCACCTCGCTCACTCACCCACACTCACCTCACTCACCCACACTCACCTCACTCACTCACTCACCGACACTCGCCTCACTCACTCACCCACACTCACCTCACTCACTCACCTCGCTCACTCACTCACCCACACTCACCTCACCCACACTCACCTCATTCACTCACCCACCCACACTCACCTCACTCACTCACTCACCCACACTCACCTCGCTCACTCACTCACCCCACACTCACCTCGCTCACTCACTCACCCACACTCACCTCGTTCACTCACTCACCCACACTCACCTCACCCACACTCACCTCATTCACTCACCCACCCACACTCACCTCACTCACTCACTCACCCACACTCACCTCGCTCACTCACTCACCCACACTCACCTCACTCATTCACTCACCTCATTCACTCACCCACACTCACCTCGCTCACTCACCCACACTCACCTCACTCACTCACTCACCTCATTCACTCACCCACACTCACCTCACCCACACTCACCTCGCTCACTCACTCACCCACCCTCACCTCATTCACTCACCCACACTCACCTCACCCACACTCACCTCATTCACTCACCCACCCACACTCACCTCACTCACTCACTCACCCACACTCACCTCGCTCACTCACTCACCCACACTCACCTCACTCACTCACTCACTCACCTCATTCACTCACCCACACTCACCTCATTCACTCACCCACCCACACTCACCTCACTCACTCACTCACCCACACTCACCTCGCTCACTCACTCACCCACACTCACCTCGCTCACTCACCCACACTCACCTCATTCACTCACCCACACTCACCTCATTCACTCACCCACACTCACCTCGCTCGCTCACTCACCCACACTCACCTCGCTCACTCACTCACCCACACTCACCTCGCTCACTCACCCACACTCGCCTCACTCACTTACCCACACTCACCTCATTCACTCACCCACACTCACCTCGCTCGCTCACTCACCCACACTCACCTCGCTCACTCACTCACCCCACACTCACTCACCCACACTCACCTCATTCACTCACCCACCCACAAGGATAGAAGCGAAAGCACAGACATATAAAGAGACAGATCACCCGTATAACCTTCACAGATTGTTAGACCAAGAGCTGTTCGCGACTAGCACACGAGGGGATGGGTGGCTAGCACCACGCCCGGCCGCCTTTGTCTCCCCAGTGGCGATATTTAGACATCGCACCAGGTGCTCACTTAAGGCGGAGTCGATCTAGAGGAGGTGCAGGACCGGTTCAGATAATCGTCACAGATATTGGTGGTCGTGAGCGAAAATGGAATTCGGGTCGTTGGGTTCGTAGCACGGCGCGCTAACCGCTGCGCCACCGCTCCCAACTGCAATTGCACACAGACACAAACAAACACAGACACTTTCTCACGCACATTGACACAGAACAACAACCGCCATTCGCCACTAAGTGGCGGTGACGTCACCACGACGCTTGTGCCAGGCCATGTGCACCTTGAGGCTATCACGTGAAGTGTCGAACGCCCGCTGGCAGGAGGTCACGGGGCAGACCCAGCAGGTGCCACGGGTCAACTGACTGAGATGACCGAGATGACTGGCTGATGCACCACCTGTGCCCCCTACTGTACCACTTGCTGTGCTTTAGCCACCCGGCGCTCCGCTCGTTGTTGTGAGCGTCGCTCCTCCGCCCTCCGTTGTTGCTGGAGGGCGACTGCCTCCAACTGCCCAGTAGCGTCCTTCACGAGCCTCCTCCACAGAGGTCGATCTTGACACCGCTGGTACCAGTCATCGGCAAGTCCACTCAGCTCCACGTCCTCCTGTACCACATCACTCCATCTCTTCTCTAGCCCGTGCCGCGCCCGTTTAGCCCCCTCGATCCGGTAGAACAAAAGCTGTTTAGGCATGCGGTGGCTGGGCATGCGGGCTACATGACCCAGCCAACGCAGCTTTGCCTTCCTGAGGAGTTCACCGATGGGACTTTGCCCAGATCTTTCAAGGATTTGTGAGCTCCTCACACAATCCAGCCTGGTTAAACCCAGGATGGATCGTAGGCAGGCCAGCCTAAATGTTTCCAACCAGCGAAGATGCTCCATTAGGGGGGTCCACGTTTCGCAAACGTAGAGAAGGGAGCGAATGACTGTGGCCGAGAAGACCTGAAGCTTCGTGCGGAGCGACAGACCAGGTAGCTTCCACACAGCGTTACGCAACCGATGAAAAGATATTGCCGCTCGACTGATTCGGAGTGAGACCTCTTCTGTTAAACTGGAGCCGGTCATAAGCACACTGCCCAGGTATGGGAAACTCTCCACTCTCTCCACTACTGCCCCATCACCGATTGGGAGTTGTGGGGTTGGAGTGTCCGATGGTACAAAATACCCAAGCAGGTGCTTAGTTTTGGTGGGGCTGATGGTAAGGCCCCACCTCTTAGTGGCACGCACCAGTCTCAGCAGCAGCGTCTCCAACTCCTCCTCTGAATGAGCAGCTATTACCAAATCATCGGCATACATAACGTGTTTGACCAATAGGGAGCCATCCCTTGATTGCACCCGGGCATCGATCAGCCTCCCATTATATCTGTACCAAATGGAAATTTCTCCGGTACAGCTATTGAAGGCATCACGATCTACATGGTCAAAACAGATGTTAACTAATGTGGGAGCCAGAGGACATCCCTGTCGCACCCCAAGTTGTACAGGGAAAGGCTCTGACTCCCAGCCACGTAGTTTTACCCGGGCCCGCTCACCGTCATGAAGGTCCTTAATTATCGTGAGCAGAGGGTCAGGGACTCCGCACGAAGAACAACCCAGAGCCCAGGCCTACTGATGGTATCATAGGCCTTGACCAGGTCAATAAAGCAGAGATGTAGGTCTTGTTGGAGTTCCCTACACCTCTGCTGTAGCAGACTGACAGAAAATATGGAATTTGTGCAGGACCGCCCTTTCCTGAAGCCGCATTGGGGCTCCGCAAGCCTCTCCTCAGCGTGCCTAGCAAGGCGATGTTGAATAATCCTTGACAGGACCTTTCCCGGCACACTGAGGAGTGAGATGCCCCTGTAGTTGTTACAGTCTGTGCGGTCCCCCTTCTTAAAGAGGGGGACCATTGACACACAGACACACAGACACACTCACACACACAGGCACTCTCTCTCACACACAGGCACTCTCACACACACACAGACACACTCTCACACACACTCACACAAACACAAACGCACTCACACACACACAGACACTCTCACACACACACAGACACTCTCTCAGACACAGACACACAGACACACTCTCACACACACAGACACACTCACACACACAGACACACTTACACACACAGAGACACATTCACTGACACAGACACATTCACACACACACAGACACACTCACACACACAGACACACTCACACACAGACACACTCACACACAGACACACTAACACACACAGAGACACATTCACACACACACAGACACATTCACACACACACAGACACACTCACACACACAGACACACTCACACACAGACACACTCACACACAGACACACTTACACACACAGAGACACATTCACACACACAGACACATTCACACACACACAGACACTCTCACACACACACTGACACGCAGATGTACAAAGATCCCCCGGATAGCCGAGTGGATACTCTGGGGTAAAGTGCTCCTAGCAAGCATCAGAGCCAAGAAGCGCTTCAGACAATCGCCACTGCCGTTAGCCGCGGACTCGGGTCGCCGGGTTCCTAGCGCAGTGCACGCGATCATTCAAATATACAGGATAAAGAGCCCCCCCCCCTCCCCACAGCGTGTTGGGGCAAGTGCTGCTAGCGAGTGGCAGCACCTATTAAAGGCCGGCACGGCACACGAGGGGTTGGGTGGCCAGCATCACGCCCGGCCACCTTTGTCTCTAGATTTGAAGCTTTCGTGACTGCAAGGATTCATATTCTTAGGTTTTTTCCGTAAAGTCACGTAGGTTAAAACATTTTAATTAATAAAAGTTAATTAAAAATAAAATAAAAATCACGACGTTTCGGAGGCAACACAAGCCTCCGTCTTCAGGTGGAACCGTCACAGCACGATTGCTGTATCAAGTAAGATGTTTACTACACCCCCGTTAAGGCTGAGTCGATCTAGGGGAACTCGGGTCGCCGGGTTCGTGCTAACTGCTACACTACCGCTCTGCTAGCCAGCATGTATACACACACACACACGCACACAGGTACATACACGATCATTGATACGCACGGTCGAGCGAATGATGTGAATGCTCGTGATGTTCTAACAGGGTTAGAGAGCTTTGATGGGTTCCACTCATAGTGTGGCTAGCTCGGCATTGGGTTCGACTTTGCTCGAAGTCTCTGGGGAGAGACAAAGGCGGCCGGGCGTAGGTGGTGTCCGTACCACGCCTCCCAACGCAACCTTAGCAGGCGAGCTCTTACGTCACTTGCCCCAACGGTATGCAAAGGCTATGCCGGGTGGGGGGGGGGTCTTTATCTTTGCGTGTGTGCCACGTGCGCGTGCCTCGTGCGCGTGCCTCGTGCGCGCGCCTCGTGCGCGCGCCTCGTGCGCGCGCCACGTGCGCGCGCCACGTGCGCGCGCCACGTGCGCGCGTCACGTGCGCGTGCGCCTTTGCGGCCGGAGGGGCACGGTAGTGCAGTGGGGTCCGCGCGCTGCGCTACGAAAGCGGCACTTGACCCAGCAGTCGACGGAGGCTACCAGGGCCACCAACACCGTCACTGATTATCTTGAACCGCTCACGGATCTCCCCCTAGGTCGGCTCGGCCTAAACAAAAAAATGAATACCTGGTGCGATGTGTAAAACATCACCACTGGGGAGACAAAGGCGGCCGGGCGTGGTCGCTGGCCACGCACCCCTCGTGTGAGCCGTGCCGGCCTTCGTAGGTGCTCGCTGCTCGCTACTAACAGCACTTGCCCGAAGTGGATGTTAAGGCTATAGGAGGTGGAGGATGAGGGAGGGGGTCTTTACCTTTGTGTGTGTGTGCGCGCGGCCTTAATAGGCGCTCGCTAACAGCGCTTGGCCCAACACAAAGAGGCGTGAGAGAGAGAGAGGGAGGGGCGGGGGGAGGCACAATACAAAGTGGGGAGGGGGGAGTGGGGGGGAGACAATGTGATTGAAATCAAATGAACTCGTAATGAAGACGCGACCGCTGGCGTTCAAAGGAGGCAATTCCATAACGCGGCACGATTTATTCACCATTGGGACGAGTGGGAGGGAGAGGAGGGAGTGGTGGTGGTGGGGGGGGTAACTGTGCAGGGAGCGGTGGCGCAGTGGTTAGCGTCAGGAATGGAACGGGAATGGAACCATAGGTCCATTGCTGATCACGATTTCAATAAGTGACGAATATCTTCTTGGTTCTTTCGGTAAAGTCACGTAGAAGGAAAATAATAAAAGAATAAAAATAAAACGTAATAAAATAATTATCACGACGTTTCTTCACCTGAGGACGGCTGCTTGCGTTGTAGCCGAAACGTCGTGAGAATTATTTTATGATGTTTTATTTTTATTATTTTATTATTTTCCTTCTACGTGACTTTACCGAAAGAACCAAGAAGATGAATCCCTGCAGTCACGAAAGCTTTAAATCGAAAAAGTGACGAATATTTTAACCGGTGCCGGGCCTACCCCTAAGTCGACTCAGCCGTAAAATCAGTAACCCGGTGCGGTGTGTAAACGTCGCCGCCGGGGAGACAAAGGCGGCCGGGCGTGGTGTTGGCAGCCGTGCCGACCTTACGAGGTGTTCGCTAACAGCACTTGCCCCACCCAGGTCTGTGAAGGCTACACGGGGGATCTTTGTCGCTTGTATATTGGCGTGTCTTTTACAATGTGCTGATCATTATGGACACACACTCACTTGTGCCGTATGAACATATAGACACTTACCTGTACACTCACCTCTATACACAAGTAGCCACTCGTGTATACAAAGACAAAGATCCCCCCTATAGCCTTTAACAGACTGTTGGGGCAAGTTCTGTCAGCGAGCACCTATTAAGGCCGGCTAAATTTAGCCACAAAGACAAAGATCCCCCGTATAGCCTTTACCAGACTGTTGGGACAAGTGCTGTTAGCGAGCACCTATTAATGTCGGCACGGCACACGAGGGGGTAGGTGGCCAGCACCACGCCCGGCCGCCTTTGTCCCCCCAGTGGCGATAGTTAGACATCGCACCAGCTACTCAATTGAGGCCGAGTCAATCTAGGGGAGGCCCACGACCGTTTTAGATAATCGGCGTCGTACGCGACGCAGCGCGCTAAGCACTCCCCACTCACCTATTCACCTATCCACTCACCTCGATACACTCGAGGTGAGTGGATAGGAAGGAGCGATGGTCAACGGAGAGTTGAGTGGGAGAGGCGGAGGAAGTCATGGGGAGTCGCGGAATATCAGGGGGGGGGGCCGGGGGGTGCACCCCCCCCTCCACCCCCCCCGCCCCCCTCCCTCCACCCCTCCCCCCCATCCCCACCCCTCGCCCCCCACACCCCCCGATGGATTTTTCGTCTCCGCCGACCTCGGCTGCATAATACATGAAGCGCGGCGAGGACTCGTGTCGAGACATTGATCCAACTCCCCCGTGATCTCTCACTCCACCTCCACCACTCCACCTCCACCACTCGCTCACAACAGCTCCACCACTCCACCACTCCATCACTCGCTCCTAACAGCTCCACCACTCCACCTCCACCCCTCGACTCGCTCCCAACAGCTCCACCACTCCACCTCCACCACTCCACCTCCACCCCTCGACTCGCCCCCAACAGCTCCACCACTCCACCTCCACCACTCGACTCGCTCACAACAGCTCCACCACTCCACCTACACCCCTCGACTCGCTCACAACAGCTCCACCACTCCACCTCCACCCCTCGACTCGCTCACAACGGATCCACCACTCCACCTCCACCCCTCGACTCGCTCACAACGGCTCCACTACTCCACCTCCACCCCGAATCCATCACAACTCCCCCCAACTCCACCCCCATCCCACCAACCTCTTCCCGCCTGCTCCACCATCTCAACTCTACCCTACAAACTCCATTCCACCTCCACCACCCCGACTCCAAGCATCCGACTGTTGGGGCAAGTGCTGTTCGCGAGTAGCAGCAGCACCACCTATGAAGGCCGGCACGGCACACAAAGGGGTGGGGTGGTCCGTACCAAAGACAAAGATCCCCTGTATAGGCTGTAACAGACTGTTGGGGCAAGTGCTGTTAGCGAGCACCTATGAAGGCCGGCACGGCACACGAGGGGGGCGGGTGGCCAACACCACGCCCGACCGCCTTTGTCTCCCCAGTGGCGAAGCTTGCACACCGCACCAGGTAGAGCACTGAGTTGAGGCTGAGTCGACCTAGGGGAGGTCCAGGACCGGTTCAGATAATCGTCAGTGGTGTTAACCGTGAGCGGGAATCGAACTATCACCTGCATATCTCCCCCCTAATTTTGTCACCCCCCCCTGCTCCACCCCTCCCCCCCCTAAATAGCCACCCCCACCGGATGTGTCACTTGACGGGGTCAGGGAGCAAATCTGGCTCGTGGCTGCTGACCTACACACTCACCTACACACTCACCTACACATTCACCTACACACTCACCTACACACTCACCTACACACACACGTATCTGTTCAGCGTTCACCTGTACACTCACCTGTACACTCACCTACACACTCACCTGTACACTCAGCTACACATTCACCTACACACTCACCTACACACTCACCTACGCGCACACGTATCTGTTCAGCGTTCACCTGTACACTCACCTGTACACTCACCTACACACTCACCTGTACACTCACCTACACACTCACATGTACACTCACCTACACACTTACCTACACACTCACCTACACACTCACATGTACACTCACCTACACGCACACGTATCTGTTCAGCGTTCACCTGTACACTCACCTGTACACTCACCTACACACTCACCTACACACTCACCTGTACACTCACCTGTACACTCACTTACACGCACACGTGTCTGTTCAGCGTTCACCTGTACACTCACCTGTACACTCACCTACACACTCACCTGTACACTCACCTACACACTCACCTGTACACTCACCTACACACTCACCTGTACACTCACCTACACGCACACGTGTCTGTTCAGCGTTCACCTGCACACTCACCTGTGCACGCCTGCCCGCAGCCCTGTTGAACTCACCTGAACTGTGCACCTCTTCTCCCTCCTGTTTTCCCCGTTCCCCTTCTGGCCTGACCCCCCTGCTCCTCTTCCCTCCCTCCTCCCACCTCATCTTGACGCTCTCCCCTTCCTGCTGCTCCAACCTCCCCCTTATGATCTCCCTTCATTTCCCACCTCTCCCCCAACTGTCCCCCCCCCCCCCCCCACCTCCTCTTCTCTTCTCCTCCTTAGACGTGAAGCCCCTGGAGAACCCTCGGCTGGTGGAGCAGGTGCAGGAGCAGGTGAACTCGGCTCTGCTCGAGTACACCTTGCGCTGCGCAGGCTCGCACCACCACCACCACCACCCCCATCACCACGCCCATCACCATCCCCACCACCATCACCCCCATCTTCAGCAGCAGCAGCAGCAAGGGCAACAGCAAGCCGGAGACCGATTCGGACAGCTGCTGCTTAGACTGCCCGAGATGAGAGCCCTGAGCGCACAAGCCGAGGAATACCTCTACTGCAAGCACCTGCACGGAGAGGTGCCCTGCAACAACCTCCTGCTGGAGATGCTGCACGCCAAGAGGGTGGGGTAGGGGCAGAGGTCGCAAACGGGTTTTGATTCCTTACCCGTACCCGTACCTGGCCGCACCAGGGTCGCAAACGGGTACCCGTACCCGGCCGTACCCGTACCCTACCCGTACCTGGGTATCGGGTACCTGATTGCGACCTCTGGGATGAAGCCACGTTGCAGGCGCGGGTGGGTTGATTCTAGGAACTTGAATTGTGAGAAGAGACAAGACGTTGGGAAATGAGTGACAAACGGTGACTCACCAGTGACTCACGGCCTACCCGTACCCGTACCCGGCCGCACCAGGGTCGCAAACGGGTAGCCGTACCCGGCCGGGTACGGGTAGCTGGGTATCGGGTAGGGTACGGGTATCGGGTACCTGGTTGCGACCTCTGGGTAGGGGGCGGCGGGGGGGGGGGGTTATAGACTGAGGGGGGCGGGGCGGGGGGGATACCTTGAGGGCGTGGCTTAACATGGGGCGGGGCTCCCGCGATCCAATCAGCGCGAGAGAACAAGGCCAGTCGTTAGGCGATTGGGTGAACGCGTGCGCCGGTGTGGGCGTGGTCACCGTCTCCTCTGGTCACGTGCACGGTTCGGAATGCACGTCGCACTCGCCTGATGATTGGTGAAGGCGCGTGGCTTTGAATTGCAGTAGAGACCGCACGCGTATATGTGCGCAACAGAGAGCATGAATTCAAATTTTAAGTGGAGGGGTCTTGTGTGTATGTTTGTGTGTGTGTACGTATGTGCCCCTTAGAGAAAAGCAGTGGCGCAGTGGTTAGCTGAACCGGTCCTGGGCCTCCCCTAGGTCGACTCGGCCTCAAATGAGTACCTGGTGCAATGTGTAAACATTGCCACTGGGGAGACAAAGGTAACTGGGCGTGATGTTGGCCACCCACCCCCTCGTGCATGTGCAATTCCACCCTTTATAGTTGCTCTCTAACAGCACTTGCCCGAACAGTCTGCGAAGGCTATGTGGGGGATCTTTGTCTTTGTACGGGTGTGTGTGTGTGTTGATATAAAAAACAACAACCCCTCGAGTTCATGTGAATCAGCATTCTAAGCGTCACTTGAGATGACCGTGTTTACCAATCATCGGGCAAGTGCAGTGTGTGCACGACCGAATCCGTGAGTGAACAGGAGCAGAGACCGGGTTCACACGTGGTGAGGGCCGAGGGGGTTAGAGGTCGAGGGGGTTAGAGGTCGAGGGGGTTAGAGGGGAGGGGGTTCCCCACGATTCCCCCGCCCCCTACACCCCCCCCCCCCCCCGTTTTAACTTGACTGGGGGATGACGTCACATTGAACGTCCCTACAGCACTAGGAGCAAAGGGGGGAGGAGGTGTTGTGGTTTAGGGTCGCGGTGAGTTTTTATTATTCCGGCCGATTCATTCAAGTGCAGCACTTTGCCACTGCTGACCCCATGTTTGCTAGGACCCCCTCTATCTGGAACCCCCAAAGACCCACGACTCGAGACCCCCCCGCCCACCCCCCCCCCCCCCGTAATCCAAGACCCTGAAACGCAGGGCACCCTGTATCTGGGTGGGAACCCCCGATACAAGACTTGACAATCCCTCTGCCTGGGTAACCCCACGAACTGGGACCCCCTATTAACCTGGGACCCCCCTTTTATGTGAGACCCCTCTCACCGGGACCCCCCCCCCCCCCACACACATACCCCACTCTGGGTCTGCGGATTGACCTGGTTCTGATAGGGATCAGGTCGTCCGTGAATTCGGTATCGATGTATCTATCGTGTTGTTGTTGTTCAAGTTGTAAACGTTGTTGTTGATGTTGTTGATGTTGGTTGTTGTTGTTGTTTTTGCTAAATCGTTCCTTGCGAGCTTTTACCTCATGGCAGTAGCAGAGACGAGGAGACGACACGGGGTGGGGATGTAAATAGACGCGGAGAGAGACGGACGCATCGAGGCAGATGTCGGGAGATGGCGGGACAGAGAATGGGGAGAGGAGAGAGGGAGACACGGGGGAGATATTGGGAAGCATGTGGAGACACAAGGAGAGACACGTGGAGAGAGACACGGAGAGAGACACGAGGAGAGAGACACGGGGAGAGACACGAGCAGAGACACGGAGAGAGAGACACGGAGAGAGAGACACGGGGAGAGAGACACGAGGAGAGAGACACTAGGAGGGACACGGGGAGATACACGAGGATAGAGACACGGGGAGAGAGACACGAGGAGAGAGACACGAGGAGAGAGACACGAGGAGAGAGACAGGGGGTCACGATACACGTGAGGCACAGGTAGGAGACACGGGGGACGAGAGTCGCAGAAGGGGGACATGGATTGGAGACACCTGAGGACATAGGTACACGTGGGGACATGTACACATAGAGAGGCACGGGGAGACACGGGGAGACACGCGGAGACATTTGGAGACACCGGGGAGACACAGGGAGATACGGGGAGACACTTGGAGACACTTGGAGATACCGGGGAGACAAGTGGAGACACGGGGAGACACGGGGGTACACGGGGAGACACTTGGGAGACACTTGGAAACACAAGGAGACACGGGGATACACGGGGAGACACGGGGAGACACGGAGATACACTTGGGAGACACGGGGAGACACGGGGGTACACGGGGAGACACGGGGAGACACACGTAGTTGTGCAAGACACATTGAACATGTTGCGGAGGGGACACACAGGAGAAGCGCGGAGACAGGCGGGGAGATTCGCTGAATGGGACTCAGGTGGAGACACAGGAGAGAACACGGCGGCGGCGGGGGGGGGGTCGGCTCCCTCTCCCCCACCTCGCTTCCCCCCTCCCCCCCTCATTCCACAGCTGCTGCTAATCTAAGCACTCTTGGTCGCGGACTCTGCACGATCCGCTTCGTGTAAAAAAAGAATCCGAATAAAGAAATGAAACCTCAGGTCATGGTGGTGGTGGTTGGTGGTGGTGGAGGCGGCGCTGCGTGGCCCCCTGCTGCTTGGGGGTGCGGCAGGGGGGGGGGCAGCAGGGTGGGGGGGGGTCTCAACATACTACAGTATATTATATACAGTATACAACAAAGTTTGGCTGACTGGGCTGGGCAGCTTGGCTCCACACACTCTCCTGCCTCTCCCCTCTCATCTCACTCCACTCCCCTCCACGCACTCTCCTACCTCTCCCCTCTCATCTCACTCCACTCCCCTCCACGCACTCTCCTACCTCTCCCCTCTCATCTCACTCCACTCCCCTCCACGCACTCTCCTACCTCTCCCCTCTCATCTCACTCCACTCCCCTCCACGCACTCTCCTACCTCTCCCCTCTCATCTCACTCCACTCCCCTCCACGCACTCTCCTACCTCTCCCCTCTCATCTCACTCCACTCCCCTCCACGCACTCTCCTACCTCTCCCCTCTCATCTCACTCCACTCCCCTCCACGCACTCTCCTACCTCTCCCCTCTCATCTCACTCTACTCCCCTCCACGCACTCACCTACCTCTCCCCTCTCATCTCACTCTACTCCCCTCCACGCACTCTCCAGCCTCTCCCCTCTCATCTCACTCTACTCCCCTCCACGCACTCTCCTACCTCTCCCCTCTCATCTCACTCTACTCCCCTCCACGCACTCACCTACCTCTCCCCTCTCATCTCACTCTACTCCCCTCCACACACACTCTCACATACCTGTATATATATAAATACAAAGATCCCCTTGTAGCCTTAAAAGACTGCTGGGGCAAGTGCTGCTAACGAGCACCTATAAGGGCCGGCACGGCATCAAGGGTGAGAGTAGCACCTATGAATGCCAGAACGGCACACGAGGGGCTGGGTGCCCAGCAAAACGCCGACCGCCTTTGTCTCCCCACTGCTGATATTTTCACACATTCACAGACCAATTAATTTAGGTTGAGTCGACCTAGGAGAGGCACAGGGACCGGTTCAGTTATCCGTCACCAATGTCAGCTATGAGCGGGAATCAAACTCGAGTGGCCGGTTTCGTAGCGCAGTGCGCTAACCACTGTGCCACCGCTCCCGCGTAACACAAAAATGCAAAGACAAAGATCCCCCGAATAGCCTCAACAGACTGTTGGAGCAAGTGCTGCTGACGACAACCTATCAAGGCCGGCACGGCACAAAGGGTGTGAGTGGCCAGCACCACGCCCGGCCGCCTTTGTCTCCCTCGTGAACATATTTATTATTTACACATTGTACCGGGTACTCATTTGAGGCTGAGTCGACTAGAAGAGCCCCAGGACCGGTTCAGATAATCGCCACTGTCATTAGCCGTGAGCGGGAATCGAACTCGGGTGGCCGGTTGTTCATAGCGCACTGCGCTAACCGTTGCGCCACCGCTCCCCACAGACACGCACGCGCAACACACGCGCGCGCGCGCGCGCACAGGCACGCACTCACTCAATCTCTCCCACGAGAACACACATACATCCTCGCACGCACACATACGCTCACTCCGTCACCCACACAGACACGCGCGCGTGCAGCACACACATACACACGCATACACATACACACACATACATACACACACATACACACACATACACGCACACACACACATACACACAACACACACATACATACATACACACACACATACACACACATGCACACACACATACACACACATACACACACTTACACACACATGCACACATACACACACACACATACACACGCATACACACGCATGCACACACATACACACATACACACACACATTCACACGCACACACACATACACACACATACACGCACATACACACACACAAAGACCCCCGTGTAGCCTTTAACAGGCTGTTGGGGCAAGTGCTGTTCGCGAGCACCTATGAAGGCCGGCACGGCGCACGAAAGGGTGAATGGCCAGCACCACGCCCGGTATTTACACACCGCACCAGGTACTTATTTGAGGCCGAGTCGACCTAGGGAGGACCCAGCACCGGTTAAGATAACACTGGTCAACACACTTTTACTGGCATAAGCTATTCCAACGGTTTTAATGTAATTTTGGGGTGCTGATTCCAAATCTGGCATCAGTGTTTGTCTATCACATCAGGTTTTTGAGATATCAAATATTGCATTTTCAAAAAAAACTGTAGAAGAAAAATATTAAATAAATGTGAATATCTACATAAAATGATATTATAAACTCACTATCCTAAAAATACAACACCATATTTTAACACTAAAGCAGTCACTGACTCGCAACAACTTGCAATCATAAGTGACAGAGTTAATTTCGGGTAAAATCAATGAAAATGGGGTATGCTGATAGCATAAAAATGAGATGTTATATAGCAAATCTGAGATCAGATTTGGAATCAGCACCCTGAAATTAGTCTAAAACAGCTGCAAAAGTCCAGGCCAGAATTTTTTTTGTGTTGACCAGTGTAATCGTCATCGGTGTTGGTTGGCCGTGAGCGGGAATCGAACTCGGCACTCGCCGTCTGCGTAGCGTGGGAGATGGAGTGGATGGATGGGCAGCTCCACGCCGGCCGCCTTTATCTCCCCAGTGCACCCACACACCGCACGCACATTAACCTCCCCATCCAACATCTTTCTCTCTCTCTCTCTCTCGTCGCTCATTCTCTCTGTCATATACAACAAAGACAGCTCTCTCTCTCCCGCGTAGCCTTAACAGACTTTTGGGGCAAGTGCTGCTAGCGAGTAGCAGCAGCAGCACCTGTGAAGGCCGGCACGGCACACACACTCTCTCTCTTTTACACACACTCTCCCCCACTCTCCCCGCACGCTCTCTCCCCGCTCTCCCCCCGCTTTCCCCCCACTCTCCCCCCACTCTCCCCACTCTCCCCACTCTCCCCTACTCTCCCCACTCTCCCCCCACTCTCCCACCACTCTCCCCCTACTCTCCCCACTCTCCCCTACTCTCCCCACTCTCCCCACTCTCCCCTACTCTCCCCACTCTCCCCCCACTCTCCCCCCACTCTCCCCCTACTCTCCCCACTCTCCCCACTCTCCCCTACTCTCCCCACTCTCCCCCCGCTCTCCCCCCGCTCTCTCCCCGCTCTCCCCCTACTCTCCCCACTCTCCCCACTCTCCCCCCGCTTTCCCCCCCACTCTCCCCCCACTCTCCCCCTACTCTCCCCACTCTCCCCACTCTCCCCTACTCTCCCCACTCTCCCCCCACTCTCCCACCACTCTCCCCCTACTCTCCCCACTCTCCCCCCGCTCTCTCCCCCGCTCTCTCCCCACTCTCCCCCTACTCTCCCCACTCTCCCCATTCTCCCCTACTCTCCCCACTCTCCCCACTCTCCCCCACTCTCCCCCCACTCTCCCCCTACTCTCCCCACTCTCCCCCCGCTCTCTCCCCACTCTCCCCCCGCTCTCTCCCCACTCTCCCCCCGCTTTCCCCCCCACTCTCCCCCCACTCTCCCACCACTCTCCCCCTACTCTCCCCTACTCTCCCCTACTCTCCCCCCTTTCCCCCCGCTCTCTCCCCGCTCTCTCCCCACTCTCTCCCCCCGCTCTCCCCACTCCCCCCACTCTCCCCCCACACTCCCCCCGCTCTCCCCCCACACTCTCCCCGCTCTCCCCCCACTCTCCCCCCCCCCTACACTCCCCACTTTCCCCCCACTCCCCCCACTCTCTCCCCACTCTCTCCCCACTCTCCCCACTCTCCCCCCACTCTCCCCCCCCCTACACTCCCCACTTTCCCCCCACTCCCCCCACTCTCTCACCACTCTCCCCCTACTCTCCCCACTCTCCCCCCACTCTCCCCCCCCCGCTCTCTCCCCACTCTCCCCTCCCACTCTCCCCCCACTCCCCCCCGCTCTCCCCCCCCTCCCGCACGCCACGCGCCGTGCCCGCGCCGTCCGTCTCGAGGCGACACGAGGCGCCGCTATTTTCCGCCGCCGCGACTTTCACAGATGACTGGGTCACGTGACCGTACCCCCCCACCCCCCTCAGCCCCCACCCCCCTCACCCCCTCAGCCCCCACTCCTCTCCAAAAAAAAAACTCCGACCGGGGACTCCAACTCAGGTGAGGGGGGGAGGGGGTCCCGAACAGAGAGAGAGGTGGGGGAGACTTCCCTGACCCTGCTGCTAACGCGACATTGCATGTCGCAACCGGTCCAGAGGTTTCGCTCGCGTTGAACCAACGCTGCTGAGATTGGAGAGGACAGTGGCGCGGACGGGATGTGTACAACGCACACGCACGTGATCAACACGTGAGCACCACGCCCCCGCGCGCCTTTGTCTCCCCCCCGGTGCTTCATATCGCACGCGGGGCTCGGCTAAGGATGGGTCCGAACCTGGGACCCGTTCAGAAATTCCAGGTAACGGTGGAGATATTTCACGACGACGTCGCCCGCGGTCCGGGAATCCAACTGGGGTCGCCGGGTTTGGGAGCTCAGCGCGCTGAGATCCACAGCGCCGCCGTTCTCCCCGTCATCACACAGACAAAGATCCCACATCCCCACCAACTCGTGTCACCTCAACAGACTGCAGCGGCGAGCGCTGTGAGCAGGGGCACACGAGGGGCGGTGTTCTGGCCGGAATCACGCCCGGCCGGCCGCCTTTGGCTCCCCTTAGTGCCGCGTTTGCCACCGCACCGGCGGGTACACTCACTCACGGGCTGAGCCAACCTAGGGGGGTGGGAAACCACACACACACCACACACATACCACACACACACACTCATCACACACACTCATCACATACACACCACACGCACACACACACCACACACACACACACCACACACACACACCACACACACACACCACACACACCACACACTCATCCACACACACCACACACACCACACACACATCACACGCACACACCACACACACACCACACACCCCACATCACACACACACCACACGCACACACTCACCACACACACCACACACACACCACACACACCACACACTCACCACACACACACACCACACACACTCACCACACACACTCACCACACACACTCATCCACACACACACACCACACACACACCACACACACTCACCACACACACACACCACACACACACCACCACACACACCACCACACACACACACCACACGCACACACCACACACACTCACCACACACCCACACACTCACCACACACACTCACCACACACACACACCACACACACACACCACACACACACACCACACACACACCACACACCCCACCCACACCACACACACCACACACACACACCACACACACACACCACATACACACACACCACACACAACACACCACACACACACACCACATACACACACACCACACACACACACCACACACACACCACACGCACACACCACACACACTCATCCACACACACCACACACACTCACCACACACACTCACCACACACACACACCACACACACACACCCACACACACACCACACACCCCACCCACACCACACACACACCACACACACACACCACACACACACACCACACACACACACCACACACACACCACACACCCCACCCACACCACACACACCACACACACACACCACACACACACCCCACACAACACACTCACCACACCCACCCACACCCCAACACCGGCTCAGACAATCGCCATTGCGTTGGCGGCCGGCGGCGAGCGGTGAATGGAAGTCGCGTCCGCCGGGTTTGTCGTAGGGCTGAACGATTAATCGATTTCAAATCCGAATCGCAAAACAATGCGATTAGCAACTCGCAAAGGCTGCGATTTTTTTGCGATTTGAAAAGTCCTATTACCTTCTTGGTGGAATTGTTTCATCCTATATTATTATAACTTTATTTATTCAACTTAACAATTGTTCTATGTTTGATTGTTCTATCTCAATTAAAACATTTGAATAAATACATGTTGGAAGCTATTAATATAGTTTAAGTTCTCATTCTTGCATTAGAATATAAAGAGCAGTTCATATTGTGATGGTATCACGTGGTAATGCTCCATCACATGTTTTAAATCTATTACACAGTGAATATTGAAATGAAAGCCTGACTTTTAAAAAATTTAATCGCAAATCAAATCAAATCTCAGTATCTGTCAGAAAAATCGCAATTAGATATTCGCCCCAAATCGTTCAGCCCAAGTTAGTAAGCGAGCGGTGACGCTAACCACTGCGCCACCGCTCCCTACAATCAGATAACCCCCCCCCACACCCACTCGACCCCGCCCCTCGGGGTCCGTGGGGGCAGCAGGTGGCGTCGCTGGCGCCTCCATTAAGGGTCCCCCGACCGCCTTTGTCTCTCGGGGTCATTACGGGGTTCGGGGTGGTGGGGGTCCCCTCTAGCCCCCCCCCCCGACGCGCTCACAACCTGCGCGCGTGACGAAGAGGGGAGACGCCTCGTGACTTCTCAGCCACTCAAGGGGTCCCATTGTGGTCGGCGTTCTTGCCGCTGCTGTTGCTGCTGCTGCTCCTGTTGTTGTTGTTGCTGCTGCTATTGATGTCGTTCTTGTTTATGTTGTTGTTGCTGCTGTTGTTGTTACTATTGATGTTGTCCTTGCCGCTGTTGTTGTTGTTGCTGCTGCTGCTCTTGTTAATATTGATGTTGTTGTTGTTGCTGCTGCTGTTGTCACTATTGATGTCGTTCTTGTTGTTGCTGCTGCTGTTGTCACTATTGATGTCGTTCTTGTTGTTGCTGCTGCTGTTGTCACTATTGATGTCGTTCTTGTTGTTGCTGCTGCTGTTGTCACTATTGATCTTGCTCTTGTTGATATTGTTGTTGTTGCTGCTGCTGCTGTTGTTGTGATTTCGTGTGAACGTGTGTGTCGCGTGTGCGTAGACGCGTGTGGGGGAGCGGTGGTGTAGTGGGTAGCGCTACGCTGCGCTACGAACCCGGTGGCCCCGAGTTCGATTCCCAACATCGGTGACGATTGTCTGAACCGGTCCTGGGCCTCCCATAGGTCGACTCAGCCTCAAATGAGTACCTGGTGCGGTGCGTAAAAACATCGACACTGGGGAGACAAAGGCGGCCGGGCGTGGGGCTATCCACCACCCAACTCTCTCCTTGTATATGTGCCTGCCTTCATAGGTGCTTGCTAACAGCACTCGCGCCTACCATCTGATGAGGCTACACGCGTGATTTGTGTCTTTATATAGACGTGTTGTGTGTGTGTTTATAAAATGAGGGCAGAGGAGCGATGCTCACAACAACGAGCGGAGTGCCGGGGGGCTAAAGCGTAGCGATTTGGCACACTTGGGAGTACAGGCGGTGATTCTGTCAGTCATCTCAGTCGATCAACTCATAGCAACCTGGGTCTGTACCGTGACCTCGTGAGGGCCTCAAAGTGCACTTAGCCTGGCACAAGCGCCTCGGTGACGTCACCGCCACTTAGTGACGAATGTCGGCTGCTGCTGTGTATGTTAGGCGGTCGCTAACAGCACTTGCCCCAACAGCCTGTGCCGGCTACATAGGGGATCTTTGTCTTTGTGTGTGTGTTTATAAATGACTGGCTTTGGAATCGATTACAGGCCATACATAACATCAGTGGCACGTGTGTGTGTCAGTGTGTGTGTGTCAGTATGTGTGTGTCAGTATGTGTGTGTTAGTGTGTTTGTCTTTGTGTCAGTATGTGTGTGTGTATCACTGTGTGTGTGTGTGCGTCAGTATGTGTGTGTGTGTCAGCATGTGTGTGTGTGTGTGTCAGTGTGTGTGTGTGTCAGTGTGTGTGTGTGTGTCAGTGGGTGTGAGTGTCAGTATGTGTGTGTGTATGTGTGTCAGGTGGGGGGAGCGGTGGCGCAACGGTTAGCGCGCTGCGTTACGAACCCGGCGACCCGAGTTCCATTCCCGCTCACGGCCACCAACGCCAGTGACAATTATCTGAACCGGTCCTGGGCCTCCCCTAGGTCGACTCAGCCTCAAATGAGTACTGGTGCGGTGTGTAAAACATCGCCACTAGGAAGACAAAGGCGGCCGGGCGTGGTGTTGGCGACCCACCCCCTCGTGTGCCGTGCCAGCCTTCATAGGTGCTGCTCGCTAACAGCACTTGCCCCAACAGTCTGTTCAGGCTATACGGGGGATCTTTGTCTTTGTGTGTCGTTGTGTGGGGAGCGGTGGGTGTAGCGGTTAGCGCTACGCTGCGCTACGAACCCGGCCGAGACCAGAGTTCCAATTTCCGCTCACGGCGATTATCTGAAACGATATTGGGCCTCCCCTAGGTCGACTCAGCCTCAAATTAGTACCTGGTGCGGTGCGTAAACATCGCCCCCATTGGGGAGACACGAAACGGCCGGGCAGCGAGGTGATGCAGGCCACCCACCCCGCCCTTCCTGCGCCGTTCCGGCCTTCATAATGATCCAAGCTCATCGCGAACACAGCACTTGCCCCCAGCAGCGTGTTCACAAGGCTACGCGGGGGGGAGGGGGGAGGGGTGCCTTTGCGTGTTTCGAGAAGAATGGAAAATTATTTATGAGCAGGTAAGGAGGCCCGGCGCGATAATAAAAACGATGCTTCATCATCATCGCCGTCATCATCACACGGCGCGACGCAGTCGCAAAACTGGGGAGTGAGACTCCGGGTCCCATCACAAATGAGCGTTGCGACGTCGATTTCTCGCCTCCCGTGCACAGGAGCCAGTGGTGGTGGGCATTCCACGTTGCCATGGCGGGAGGCGAGTCTCCCCATGGAATATTTTTGGGGGGATTTTTGCACGAAGCATTGATGTGCGGTGCTTTGTCTGGAAGACTTTGCTGTTTTTTCCTGGATTTTTCTGTTTGCGCGGAGTCACTTTGAGATGGTTTCTTGTTCATGTTTTTGTTTGTTGCGGTTGCACCCGAGTCAAGAGCCGAATGGCTCACAGGGCTACAACCAAATAAATAAATGAAATAAAATAAGTGAACAACCGCTGTCTGGTTTTGACTTGGGCGTGTGGAGTGCCGGTCTTAATAGGCGCTCGCAAACAGCACCTGCCTTAACAGTCTGTTGAAGGCGCTACTGGAGATCTTTGGCTACGGGGAGCGGTAGTGTGGCGGTTCGAGGGCGTTACCAGCCACGAATATTTGCACCCATCCTGGAATTCCTTTAGACTCGGGTCCACTCCGCCTCAACTGAGTTATCCTACGCAGTGGAGCGTGTGTGGTGATCTAAGACACCAGCACTGGGGAGAGAAAGGTTCAAAATAACAAAGATCCCCCGGATATCCGTAACAGAGTTTTGGGGCAAGTGCTGTTAGCGAGCACCTATTAAGGCCGGCATCGTCCAGGAGTTCACACCACCCACTTCAGAAGGTGCCCGCTAATTACAACAGCGCTTGCCCCAACAGCCTGCACGGGCTACACGGGTGACCTTTGCCTGTGCACGGGCTGAAGAACGAGTCGATGAGTTGCAGTGCAGAGGGAGCCTCACAATCGTTCGTGCGATGATACTGGTAGGAGCCTCCTGGTTACACCAGCCCACAGGGGATTATTGTGTCCGTCCGTCCGTCGTGCAGGGAGGGGCTGGGTGGGGAGAGGAGGGTGGAGAGGGGCTGGGGTGGGGAAGGATGGGCTGGGTGGGGGAGGGGAGGGTGGAAAGGGGCTGGGTGGGGAGGGTGGGTGAGGGGCTGGGTGGGGAGGGTGGGGCTGGGTGGGGGGTGGGAGGGGTGGGGCTGGGTGGGGTGGGGGGGCTGGTCACCCCGTGGTGCCCTTATAAAACTCAACGTTTAACCTACTCACGCCGGCTTGTGCCCGCCCTCACAGTCGGCCATATTTGCGGAATACACCACCCACGCCGTCGTTGACCCTGCAGGCCATTGACCGAGCAACCCAACGTTCCTACCAGCTCCCTCCGCAGCAGGAATGTGTTTCAGTGCCTCGGCAGTCCCGCGAATTCACGATCCACTCTGCGGAGAGCGAGAACCGCAGAGGAACGGGGAACAGCCGAGTTCGTGACCCACAACCAGGCGCTGAGCCACGTGGTTTACCCCCCCTCCCCCTCCCCTCCCCCTCGATCCCCACCCCGCCGCCCCCCTGCCCCACCAATGAAAAGGTAAAGACGCAGCCCTGCAAGTGCGTACACTCAATCCACTGCTAGCGGACGGGTGCCTGCCGATAGAGGGGAGATCTCTAGGGGTGTTAGGCCGAGAGAGGCCCGAGTTACCCACACTACACCCCCTTCCTTGAGAGCCCCCCCCCCTTCCTTGAGAGCCCCTCCCCCTCCCCGTAGTCCACCAACGACCTGTTCATTGCGTGTTCACTTTCAGTGGGTACATAATGGTCATGTCGGTGGGTTCATAATGGCCCGTGTCAGAGACCCCCCCCCCACCCCCTCCCCCCTCCCCACCCCCTCCCCCTCCCCACCCCCTCCCCCTCCCCCCACCCCTCCCCCCTCCCCACCCCTCCCCCTACCCACCCCTCCCCGCTCCCCCTCCCCCTCCCCTCCCCGCCTGTGTCAGCATTGAATCACCGCGGTGGAGTAATCGTTGTGCGAAGCCGCGTAATTCACCCCCCCCCCCCACCACCTCCTCCTGATCCCCCTTCCCCCCTCCCCCCTTAATGAGCCGAATGGGGGTTTGGTGGAGCGGGCGGGGTGGGGGTGGGGGGCTTAATTACAGACAGCGAGCGCGCGCCTATGATTATTAATTATCGCCAGTGGCACAATTACCCCGCGTTAGTTAAGCCGATCGGATCAATCCGCTGGAGCGGTGGGTCAGAGTGGCCGTGTCAGGCTTGCGATGGCCCATTGCAGGGGATAGAGAAACAGCTGAGTTCGAGCCCTGGCTCATGGCGTCTCTCGCTCTCTCTCTCTCTCTCTCTCCAGTCCAGTGTCTATCCAACTGCTGGGTGACAGCCCTCCCCCACGCCGTGGCCGTCGTAAGGGGTTGTTGGACACCATACTTCACCACTTTGGTCACTGCGGGTCGGTAAAGGCTGGGAGCGTAGAGGTACGGTACAACAATGGATTTCGTTGCTGATGCTGCTCCCCCTGTCGCCTGCCCCCGGTAACCTATAGCACCTGTTATGCACGGCAGTGGCGCTGTCCAGGTTCAACTCCAGCTTCGATTCCGAGATTTTTAGCAAATTCAAAACGATTTGGTCACAAGCCTCTCTCTCTCTCCCTCTCTCTCCCTGAGGTCCACGATAGCCGTGTCGGGTTCACGATGGCCGTGTCGGATAGACTTGCCCCGCTCAGCAAAGATGTTGGTGTCGTCGTTTTGCTCAATGGATGCACCGCAGGAGCACGGCCACCGTAACGTGGAATTACCCACCGCGGGCTTGGGGAGGCGGGGTTGCGGGCGGGGGGGGGGCTTGCGTTGAGAAACAAAGTGAGGGAGGGGGCAGAGTCACTCTGAGCTGGGACGTAAATTCCTCGCAGCTGGGACGTCCACTCCGCCCCATAAACTGCGATTCTCACCACGCGAACCGCGACTTCAATCCAAGGTTTACGATGAAGGGGTGGGGGGGGATTAGGGGAGGGGCCATTTCACCCAACACGTGGGAGGGAGTGCGGGGGGGGCTAACACCTCACCCACCGACTCACCACCGTCAACGCAGCTCGTTCACTCTTCTCACCTTTCGAGTAATTCACCTTCGCCTCCACTGACTCGCTCACACACTCGGCCATTCAAGAGCTCACCCACCCGCCTGTCTACCCACCCACCTGTCTACCCACTCACCTACCCCTGACACTCACTCGCGCACCTGTCCATTAGCACTCACCAACTCATTCAACGACTCCATTCAACATTCAACTATTTATCCACTCACTAACTCACTTACCCACTCACCCAGCCCTCACACTCACCCATGAATAAACCCAACCCACTCACCAACTCATGCACCACCTTCCATTCAACATTAAACCACATCTCCACTCACTCACCCACTCACTTCACCAGCCCTCCCACTCACCCATCCAATAAACCCAACCACTCACCAACTCATGCAACCACTCCAATCAACATTAAACCACTTCTCCCACCCACCTCACTCACCTAGCCCCCCCCTCACCCATCAATAAACACATCCACTCACCAACTCATGCAACCATTCCATTCAACATTCAACCACTTCTCCACCCACTCACTCACCTAGCCCCTCCCACTCACCCATCAATAAACCCAACCACTCACCAACTCATGCAATCATTCCATTCAACATTCAACCAATTCTCCACTCACTAACCCACTCACCTCGCCCCTCCCACTCACCCATCAATAAACCCAACCACTCACCAACTCATGCAACCACTTCATTAAAACATTAAACCACTTCTCCACCCACTCACTCACCTAGCCCCCCCCCCCCACTCACCCATCAATAAACCCAACCACTCACCAACTCATGCAACCACTCCATTCAACATTCAACCACTTCTCCACCCACTCACTCACCTAGCCCCCCCCCACTCACCCATCAATAAACCCAACCACTCACCAACTCATGCAACCACTCCATTCAACATTCAACCACTTTTCCACCCACTCACTCACCTAGCCCCCCCCCACTCACCCATCAATAAACACAACCACTCACCAACTCATGCAACCACTCCATTCAACATTCAACCACTTCTCCACCCACTCACTCACCTAGCCCCCCACTCACCCATCAATAAACACAACCACTCACCAACTCATGCAACCACTCCATTCAACATTCAACCAATTCTCCACTCACTAACCCACTCACCTCGCCCTCCCACTCACCCATTAATAAACCCAACCACTCCATTCAACATTCAACCACTTCTCACTCACTCACTCACTCACCCACTCACCAGCCCTCCCACTCACCCATCAATAAACCCAACCACTCACCAACTCATTCAACCACTTCATTCAACATTAAACCACTTCTCCACCCACTCACTCACCTAGCCCCCCCCCCCCACTCACCCATCAATAAACCCAACCACTCACCAACTCATGCAACCACTCCATTCAACATTCAACCACTTCTCCACTCACTCACTCACCCACTCACCAGCCCTCCCACTCACCCATCAATAAACCCAACCACTCACCAACTCATGCAACCACTCCATTCAACATTCAACCACTTCTCCACTCACTCACTCACCCACTCACCAGCCCTCCCACTCACCCATCAATAAACCCAACCACTCACCAACTCATGCAACCACTCCATTCAACATTCAACCACTTCTCCACTCACTCACTCACCCACTCACCAGCCCTCCACTCACCCATCAATAAACCCAACCACTCACCAACTCATGCAACCACTCCATTCAACATTCAACCACTTCTCCACTCACTCACTCACCCACCTCACCAGCCCTCCCACTCACCCATCAATAAACCCAACCACTCACCAACTCATGCAACCACTCCATTCAACATTCAACCACTTCTCCACTCACTCACTCACCCACTCACCAGCCCTCCCACTCACCCATCAATAAACCCAACCACTCACCAACTCATGCAACCACTCCATTCAACATTCAACCCACTTCTCCACTCACTTACTCACCCACTCACCTCGTCCTCCCCCTCCCTCTCTATCACCCCCCAACCCTCCTCTCCCCGTCTCCCCCCCCGTCTCCCCCCCCCGTAGCCCCCCCCCCCCCCCCCCGTAGCCCCCCCCCCCCCCGTAGCCCCCCCCCCACCGGCCCCCCGGGATCACGGGGTTAACCTGTAAAGCGCGCGCCCCTCGCCGCGTGGAGGAGATTGCTGCTGCCGCTGCCTCTCGACACAATCTCGCGGCCCCTCCATAACCCTGTCACCATCACTCACCCTCCACAAACACGGCTCGCACCCTGGTGACACACACCTCGACTCACACCCTGGTGACACACCACCACGACTCACCCCCTGGTGACACACACCACGACTCACACCCTGGTGACACACACCTCGACTCACACCCTGGTGACACACACCTCGACTCACACCCTGGTGACACACACCACGACTCACCCCCTGGTGACACACACCACGACTCACACCCTGGTGACACACACCTCGACTCACACCCTGGTGACACACACCCACGACTCACCCCTGGTGACACACACCCCACGACTCACACCCTGGTGACACACACACCTCGACTCACACCCTGGTGACACACACCACCACTCGCACCCTGGTGACACACACCACCACTCGCACCCTGGTGACACACACCACGACTCGCACCCTGGTGACACACACCACGACTCACACCCTGGTGACACACACCACGACTCACACCCTGGTGACACACACCCACGACTCGCACCCTGGTGACACACACCCCTCGACTGACACCCTGGTGACTCACACCTCGACTCACACCCTGGTGGACACACACCTCGACTCACACCCTGGTGACACACACCTCGACCTCACACCCTGGTGACACACACCTCGACTCGCACCCTGGTGACACACACCTCGACTCACACCCTGGTGACACACACCTCGACTCACACCCTGGTGACACACACCACGACTCGCACCCTGGTGACACACACCTCGACTCGCACCCTGGTGACACACACCACGACTCGCACCCTGGTGACAACACACCACGACTCACACCCTGGTGACCACACACCCACGACTCACACCCTGGTGACACACACCACGACTCACACCCTGGTGACACCACAACCACGACCTCACACCCTGGTGACACACACCCACGACTCACACCCTGGTGACACACACCTCGACTCACACCCCTGGTGACACACACCACGACTCGCACCCTGGTGACACACACCTCGACTCACACCCTGGTGACTCACACCTCGACTCACACCCCTGGTGACACACACCACGCACACTCACACCCTGGTGACACCGACACCACGACTCACCCCTGGTGACACACACCTCGACTCACACCCTGGTGACACACACCTCGACTCGCACCCTGGTGACACACACCACGACTCACCCTGTGACACACCCGACCACCCTGGTGACTCACACCTCGACTCGCACCCTGGTGACACACACCTCGACTCACACCCTGGTGACACACACCTCGACTCGCACCCTGGTGACACACACCTCGACTCACACCCTGGTGACACACACACGACTCACCCTGGACACACACCCGACTCACACCTGGTGACACACACCACGACTCGCACCCTGGTGACACACACCACGACTCGCACCCTGGTGACACACACCTCGACTCACACCCTGGTGACTCACACCTCGACTCACACCCTGGTGACACACACCTCGACTCACACCCTGGTGACACACACCTCGACTCGCACCCTGGTGACACACACCTCGACTCGCACCCTGGTGACACACACCTCGACTCGCACCCTGGTGACACACACCTCGACTCGCACCCTGGTGACACACACCACCACCCGCACCCTGGTGACACACACCACGACTCACACCCTGGTGACACACACCTCGACTCGCACCCTGGTGACACACACCTCGACTCGCACCCTGGTGACACACACCACGACTCACACCCTGGTGACACACACCACCACTCGCACCCTGGTGACACACACACCACACTCGCACCCTGGTGACACACACCACCACTCGCACCCTGGTGACACACACCACGACTCGCACCCTGGTGACTCACACCTCGACTCACACCCTGGTGACACACACCACGACTCACACCCTGGTGACACACACCACGACTCACACCCTGGTGACACACACCACGACTCACACCTTGGTGACACACACCACCACTCGCACCCTGGTGACACACACCACGACTCACACCCTGGTGACACACACCACGACTCACACCCTGGTGACACACACCACGACTCACACCCTGGTGACACACACCACGACTCACACCTTGGTGACACACACCACCACTCGCACCCTGGTGACACACACCTCGACTCACACCCTGGTGACACACACCTCGACTCACACCTTGGTGACACACACCACCACTCGCACCCTGGTGACACACACCACGACTCACACCCTGGTGACACACACCACGACTCGCACCCTGGTGACACACACCACGACTCACACCCTTGGTGACACACACCACGACTCACACCCTTGTGACACACACCACGACTCGCACCCTGGTGACACACACCGCCCACGACTCACACCTTGGTGACACACACCACGACTCGCACCCTGGTGACACACACCACGACTCACACACCACACCCTGGTGACACACACCACGACTCGCACCCTGGTGACACACACCTCGACTCACACCCTGGTGACACACACCACGACTCGCACCCTGGTGACACACACCTCGACTCACACCCTGGTGACACACACCACCACTCACACCCTGGTGACACGCACCACCACTCACACCCTGGTGACACACACCACGACTCACACCCTGGTGACACACACCACGACTCACACCCTGGTGACACACACCACGACTCACACCCTGGTGACACACACCACGACTCACACCTTGGTGACACACACCACCACTCGCACCCTGGTGACACACACCTCGACTCACACCCTGGTGACACACACCCACAACTCCACACCCTGGTGACACACACCACGACTCACACCCTGGTGACACACACCACGACTCACACCCTGGTGACACACACCACGACTCACACCCCTGGTGACACACACCACGACTCACACCCTGGTGACACACACCACGACTCACACCTTGGTGACACACACCCACCACTCGCACCCTGGTGACACACACCACCACTCACACCTTGGTGACACACACCACCACGACTCACCCCCTGGTGACACACACCCTCGACTCACACCCTGGTGACACACACCACGACTCACACCCTGGTGACACACACCACGACTCACACCCTGGTGACACACACCACGACTCACCCCCTGGTGACACACACCACGACTCACACCCTGGTGACACACACCACGACTCACCCCCTGGTGACACACACCACGACTCGCACCCTGGTGACACACACCTCGACTCACACCCTGGTGACACACACCACGACTCGCACCCTGGTGACACACACCTCGACTCACACCCTGGTGACACCACACCACCACTCACACCCTGGTGACACGCACCACCACTCACACCCTGGTGACACACACCACGACTCACACCCTGGTGACACACACCTCGACTCACACCCCTGGTGACACACACCTCGACTCACACCCTGGTGACACGCACCACCACTCACACCCTGGTGGACACACACCCACCACTCACACCCTGGTGACACGCACCACGACTCACACCTTGGTGACCCACACCACGACTCGCACTGGTATCGGATCACCATCAATCACCAACGGGCGGGACCTCATCACCTGCTCCTCCCCACTAGCACTGGCACCCTCTCTGTTTCCCTGTCTCTCTCTGCGTCCCCGTGGCTCCCCATGTCCCCTTCAAGATGCGCCGACTTCACACGAACCGGGGATCGAACCGGGCTTTTGAAATTCAGCAGTTCGCCCCCCCCCCACTCCCCCCGCCCCCCCAACTCCGCCCCCCCCCCCCTAGCCGGGGGCGATGATGGCAGAAAGATGAGGTGGGAATCGATGGAGGTGGCCAGGAAAATCTTGTGGATCGATAGCAGCGATCAGAGATCAATAGCGAAGGGCTGAGCCGCGGGCGACACGTGGAGAAGGTGGGGAGAGACACATACACAGAGATACATACACAGAGATACATACACAAAGACACACACATAGACACACACACAGATACACACAGAGACACATACACAGCGATACATACACACAGACACATACACAGAGGTACACACGCACATAGATACATACACAGAGATACATACACAGAGATACATACACAGAGATATACACACAGAGATACACACACAGATACACACACAGAGATACACACACACAGACACATACACAGACAGGACATACATAGCAATACATAGAAATACATACACTAAAATACACAGAGACACATAGAGATGTATGTTTCGTGAACTTCTTTCGCACCGTAGGTAGCCAACCGTGCTAGTCGGAGGTGCGATACATGCACAGGGATAGAGATACATACACATAGATACATACACAGAGACACATACACAGAGACACATACACAGAGATATACACACAGAGATACATACACAGACACACACACAGAAAGACACACACAGAGATACACACACAGAGATACACACACAGAGATACACACACAGAGATGCACACACAGGCACACACAGAGACACATACACAGAGATATACACACAGAGATACATACACAGACACACACACAGAAAAACACACACAGAGATACACACACAGAGATACACACAGAGATACACACACAGACACACACAGAGGACACATACACAGAGATATACACACAGAGACACACACACAGACACATACACAGAGACACACACACACAGACACATACACAGAGATACATACACATAGATACACCACACAGAGATCCATACACAGAGATACACACACAGAGATACACACACAGAGGACACACACCACAGAGATACACACACAGAGACACATACACAGGGCTACAACAACAACCGCCGTTCGCCACTAAGTGGCGGTGAGGTCACCACGACGCTTGTGCCAGGCCAAGTGCACCTTGAGGCCACGTGAAGTGACGAATGCCCGCTGGCAGGAGGTCACGGGGCAGGACCCAGCAGGTGCCACGGGTTGACTGACTGAGATGACGGAGATGACTGGCTGATGTACCACCTGTGCCCCCCTGCTGTGCCTACTTGCTGTGCTTTAGCCATCCGGCGCTCCGCTCGTTGTTGTGAGCGTCGCTCCTCCGCCCTCCGTTGTTGTTGGAGGGCGACTGCCTCCAACTGCACCAGTAGCGTCCTTCACGAGCCTCCTCCACAGAGGCCGATCTTGACACCGCTGGTACCAGTCATCGGTAAGTCCACTCAACTCCACGTCCCCCTGTACCACATCACTCCATCTCTTCTCTAGCCCGTGCCGCGCTCGTTTAGCCCCCTCGATCCGGCCGAACAGAAGCTGTTTAGGCATGCGGTGGCTGGGGCATGCGGGCTTACATGGCCCAGCCAACGCAGCCTTGCCTGCCGGAGGAGCTCACCGATGGGACTTTGTCCAGATCTTTCAAGGATTTGTGAGCTCCTCGCACAATCCAGCCTGGTTAAACCCAGGATGGATCGTAGGCAGGCCAGCCTAAATGTTTCCATTTGGCGAAGATGCTCTGTTACGGGGGTCCACGTTTCGCAAGCGTAGAGAAGGGAGGGAGTGACCGTGGCCGAGAAGACCTGAAGCTTCGTGCGGAGCGACATACTAGGTAGCTTCCACACAGCGTTACACAACCGATGAAAAGATATTGCCGCTCGACTGATTCGGAGTGAGACCTCTGCTGTCAAACCGGAGCCGGTCATAAGCACACTGCCCAGGTATGGGAAACTCTCCACTCTCTCCACAACTGCCCCATCACCGATTGGGAGTTGTGGGGGTGGAATGTCCGATGGCACAAAATATACACAGGAGAACATACACAGAGATACAAAGACAAAGATTCCCCGTATAGCCTTAACAGACTGTAGGGGCAAGTGCTGTTCGCAAGCACCTTTAAAGGCCGGAACGCCCACACGAAGGGGTGGGTGCCCAGCACCACGCCCGGCCGCCTTTGTCTCCCCAGTGGCGATGTTTATACGCCGAACCAAGTACTCATTTGAGGCTGAGTCAACCTAGAGGAGCCCCAGGGACCGCTCAGATATTCGTCGCTGGTAGCGGCGGGAATCAAACTCGGGTCGCCGGGTTCGTAGCGCAGCGTGGTGCTAACCACTGCGCCACCGCTCCCCTTACTCACACACGCGCACAGACACGGACACGCTCCCTCGCTCCCATCGCTCCCCGCCCTCCATCTCTCACTCTTCCTCCATCCTCACCCACTTCTCACGCCCTCCATCTCTCTCTCTCTCATGCGCTCTCCCCACCATCTCCCCCACCATCTCTCCCACCACCCCCCACCTCTCTCCCTGCTCGGGCTTTGTGGATATTCCACGTTTCGATGGCAGGGGAGCTGCACGCCGACCCAAACCCGCTGGTATTGACTTCCTACAAAGTGAGAGTACCTCATTTATCGACCAGAGGATGACGATGATGACGCGAATGCTTGCTGATGAGGATGATGTTGATGAGACCTCGCCTGGATTTGAACTCATCGGCGAAGCTCTCCGAGTATCCAAATCACTACGCTGACAATGATATCATTTTCTTGGTTCTTTTGGTAAATACTAGATTTGAAGCTTTCGTGACTGCAAGGATTCATATTCTTAGGTTGTTTCGGTAAAGTCACGTAGGTAAAAAAATTAAAATTAATAAAAGTAAAATTAAAATAAAATTAATTTTTGTTTTTTACCTACGTGACTTTACCGAAAAAACC
>NC_136155.1:3290729-3328703 GCF_965212315.1 Lampetra planeri | reverse complement strand
CGATGATCAACGACGATGATCACGACGATGATCACGACGATGATCACGACGATGATCACGACGATGATCACGGACGATGATCACGACGATGATCACGACGATGATCACGACGAATGAATCACGACGATGATCACGACGATGATTCACGACGATGATCACGACGATGATCACGACGATGATCACGACGATGATCACGACGATGATCACGACGATGATCACGACGATGATCACGACGATGATCACGACGATGATCAGGACGATGATCACGACGATGATCACGACGATGATCACGACGATGATCACGACGATGATCACGTCATCAAGCCCGAGTGATGATCTCCTGCCGCTGGGTCACGTGAGCACTGAGAGCCACTGGGCGGCTGCATCTCCCACTTACAGCCACTGCAGCGGCAGTGGTGGAAATTCCACATTCATATGGCGGGGTCGACTCCATGGTTTTTTCAATAAGGCAAACCGCTGTTTACTCCCCCCCCCCTCCAACCCCCCATAAAGTGGAAGATATTTTATCGACCCCGGTGGGATGGATGGTGATGATGTTAAGCTGAGTCAATGCCATTGCGAGCCACTCGCTCCCCTGCTGAGCAGCCAATTACAGCTTCTAACGACTCAGAGAGAGAGAGGACGACTCAGAGAGAGAGAGGACGACTGAGAGAGTGAGGACGACTCAGAGAGAGGACGACTCAGAGAGAAAACGACTCAGAGAGAGGACGACTCAGAGAGAGGACCACTCAGAGAGAGAGAGGACGACTCAGAGAGAGAGAAAGGACGACTCAGAGAGAGAGGACGACTCAGAGAAAGAGGACGACTCAGAGAGAGAGGACGACTCAGAGAGAGAGGACGACTCAGAGAGAGAGGAACGACTCAGAGAGAGAGAGAGGAGACGACTCAGAGAGAGAGAGGACGACTCAGAGAGTGAGGACGACTCAGAGAGGAAAACGACTCAGAGAGAGGACGACTCAGAGAGAGAGAGGACGACTCAGAGAGAGAGAAAGGACGACTCAGAGAGAGATAGGGGACGACTCAGAGAGAGAGAGGGGACGACTCAGAGAGGAGTCGCCGGCGCTACCAACGATTGCCCACCGAGCTCTGCGATCCTCTGTGTATGTTAAATTGTTACCGGCCAACGAATGACGCAGCGTTCACGTGCTGTGAGCAAAGCGGAGCCACCCCGAGTAACCCGCACGCCTGTGAGCGTGCGAGGGCGAAACACTCGATCCCACAAAGGCGAAGAGATGGAGCTCACGTGTTTGTTGTTACCGCCTTCTCCTGGCAGAGCCAGAGTCCGACTCCTCCTCGACACCCACCCACGGGGTAGGGAGAGAGTTTCGCAGGATCCGGGTGTGGTCCACCAACCCTCCACAGCGCTACATTACAACATGCAGGTACGTGCAGCGCAGCAGCCCGAGTGGGTGTTACGGTGAATGTCGGCACATTCAGGTTCGATTCCCAGCCACAACCCCCCCTAGGTCGTATTCAGCCTTCACTTACCTGGTGTAATCATCAGCGCTCACCACTGCGCCTACCGCTCGTCACTTGCACACTCACTCACTCACACACACTCAGTCACACACACACTCAGTCACTCAGTCACTTATACACTCACTCACACACTCAGTCACTTACACACTCAGTCACTTACACACTCACACACTCACACACACTCAGTCACTTACACACTCCACACACTCACACACACTCAGTCACTTACACACTTACTCACTTACTCACTTACTCACACACTCAGTCAGTCACTCACATTCAGTCACTTGCACACTCACACACTTACTCACTTACACACTCACACATTCAGTCACTTGCACACTCACACACTCACTCACTCACACACTCACACATTCACTCACACACAAAAATAAACTCATTCACACAAAAATACAAAGATCCCCTGTATAGCCTTAACAGACTGTTAGAGCAAGTACAGTTAGCGAGCACCTATGAAGGGCCGGCACGACACACGAGGGGGTGGGTGACCAGCACCACACCCGACCGCCTTTGTCTCCACAGTGACGATATTTTTAAGCATCACACCAGGTACTCATTTGAGGCTGAGTTGACCTAAGGGAGGTCCAGGACCGGTTCAGATAATCGTCGCTGGTGTTGGCCGTGAGCAGGAATCGAACTCGAGGCGCCGGGTTTGTAGCGCAGTGCGCTAACCGCTACACCACCGCTCCCCACACTCACTCACACACTCACACTCACTCACACTCACTCACACACTCTCTTACACACACTCACATACACTCACACACACACACTCACACACACTCACACACTCACTCACACTCACACACACACTCACTCACACTCACACACACTCACTCACACACTCACTCACACACACTCTTACACACACTCACACACACACTCACTCACACACACACTCTTACTCACACTCACACACACTCACTCACACACTCTCTTACATACTCACACACACTCACTCACACACTCACTCACACACACACTCACACACTCACATACACTCACACACACACTCACTCACACACACTCACACACACTCACTGATACACTCTATTACACACACTCACACACACACTCACCTCACACACACTCACATACACTCATACACACACTCACACACACACTCACTCACACACACACTCTCTTACACACTCACACATACTCACACTCACTCACACACACTCTTACTCACACTCACACACACTCACTCACACACTCTCTTACTCACACTCACACTCTCGTACACACTTACAAACCCCAACACACTTCACCTACCCAAACCCTCTCATTCTCTCTGTCATTGTTTTTCAATTTGGAGAGCGCAGAGCGGACTTGGGGAGGGGGGGGGGGGGGCTACGTGGGGGGAATGGGGGGAGTAGGGGGAGGGGGCCGCTCTCCCCTCAATGATGCCGCGCGCTCTCGGAGAGTAAACATTCCTCTCGCCCAGAGCTCGTTTCTCACGCTTAGCCAGGAGAGAGGACATCCCCCCTCCCTCCCCTCCCACCTCCCCCCCCCCTCCCTCCCACCTCCCTCCCCCCCCTCCCACCTCCCTCCCCCTCCCTCCCTCACCCCCCTCCATCCCTCCCCTCCCTTCCCTCCCTTCCCCTCCCTCCCTTCCGTCTTCCATCCTCTTGATAATTGCGCATTCGTGATAAAATAGATAATAAGACATATTTACCCCCCACCTCCCCTCCCACCACCCGTCCCTCCCCCTCCATCTCTCTCTTCTTGAATCCACCCCTCCCTCCTTCACACTCCCTCCACTCCACCCCTCCCTCCTCCACCCCCTCCCTCCACTCCACCCCTCCCTCTACTCCACCCCCCTCCCTCCACTCCACCCCTCCCTCTACTCCACCCCCTCCCTCACACTCCACCCCTCCCTCCTCCACCCCCTCCCTCCACTCCATCCCTCCCCTCCTCCACCCCCCCCTCCCCTCCACCCCCTCCCTCCGTTAATCCCCCCCTCCCTCCCCCTCCACCCCTCCCTCCTCCACCCCCCTCCCTCCACTCCACCCCCTCCCTCCTCCACCCCTCCCTCCACTCCACCCCTCCCTCCCTCCTCCCCCTCCCTCCCACTCCATCCCATCCCTCCTCCACCACCCCCTCCCTCCACTCCATCCATCCCTCCCTCCCTTCCCTCCACCCCCCCCCCCATCACTAATCCCCTCCCTCGCCCTCCCGCAGCCCCCCGCGTGATGACGTCACCGGGGGGGAGCACGGGGTGGGGTCAGAGACTCGAGGATGGGTTCCGGGGTGCGAGCGAGACGTGCGGTCAGGGGAGCCCTGCGTGGGGGTAGGAGCCGGGGTCTGGGACGGGAGATCGGTGGTGGGGTCAAGAGTGGAGTAAACGGTGGGGTCAGTGGTAGGATCAATGGTGAGTTCTGAGGTGAGGTCAGGGGTGGGGGTCACTGGTCAGGTCAAGGGTGGGGGTCACTGGTGGGGTCAGGGGTGGGAGTCACTGGTCAGGTCAAGGCTGGGGGTCACTGGTGAATTAGGGATGCGGGTCACTGGTGGGATCAGGGGTGGGGGTCACTGGTGGGGTCAGGGGTGGGGGTCACTGGTGGGGTTAGGGGTGGGGGTCACTGGTGGGGTCAGGGGTGGGGGTCACTGGTGGGGTCAGGGGTGGGGGTCACTTATGGGGTCAGGGGTGGGGGTCAATGGTGGGGTCAGGGGTGGGGGGTCACTGGTGGGGTCAGGGGTGCGGGTCACTGATGGGGTCAGGGGTGGGAGGTCAATGGTGGGGTCAGGGGTGGGGGTCACTGGTGAATTAGGGATGCGGGTCACTGATGGGGTCAGGGGTGGGGGGTCACTGGTGGGGTCAGGGGTGGGGGTCACTGGTGGGGTCAGGGGTGCGGGTCAATGGTGGGGTCAGGGGTGGGGGTCACTGGTGGGGTCAGGGGTGGGGGGTCACTGGTGGGGTCAGGGGTGGGGGTCACTGGTGGGGTCAGGGGTGGGGGGTCACTGGTGGGGTCAGGGGTGGGGGTCACTGGTGGGGGTGACTGGTGGGGTCAGGGGTGGGGGGGTCACTGGTGGGGGTCAATGTTGGGGTCAGGGGTGCGGGTCACTGGTGAGGTCAGGGATGGGGACATCGGTGGAGTCGTGATTTTGTCAACTGACAGTGTTTGGGGGAAGTTGTTGAGAAAGACAAAGACGGCCGCGGAGAGTGGTGAGGGGTGGGGGGGAGTGGTGAGGTGGGGGCGGCCAGGAGGCGAGTGGCTGCGCGGCGTCGGCGGTAACCCGTTCATCGCTGTGATTCATGAGCAGTGAACCATCATCAACATCACCACCACCATCAACACCACCATCACCACCGCCACCATCATCAACATCACCACCACCATCAACACCACCATCACCACCGCCACCATCATCAACATCACCACCACCATCAACACCACCATCACCATCACCACCTCCATCACCATCATCAACATCACCACCACCATCAACACCACCACCAACACCATCACCACCGCCACCATCATCACCACCACCATCATCAACATCACCACCACCATAAACACCACCATCACCATCGCCACCACCATCATCACCAAGATAACCAAGATCACCATCATCACCAACATCACTACCACCATCACCACCACAATCACGACTACCATCACCACCATCAATCATCATTACCTTCATCCCCTCCCCACGTCCCTCACCTTCTCACCTCCTCACCTCCCCACGTCCCCCACCTGCCCACGTACCCCACCTCGCCCTCACCCTCCCCAATCGTCACTGACCACAGCCGCGGCCGTGAATCGAACTCAGTTCTGCGGGGAGTGGACGGGGGTAGGGGGAGGGGTTCGGCGCGCACATCTGCGCTAACCGCTGCGCCACCGCTCCCCGTGTCACTCCTCCGGGTGCTCCATTGATCGCGTGGTTCCCAGGTCTCCGCGGACGCGACGGGATGTAATCCCAGGTCCTTTAACTACGGATCTGATTAAACTTCCCCGCATCTCCCACCACTACACTTGACCCCTGCGCTCACCCACAGAGATTCATAGAGTCCCTTACACCACCCCCCCCCCTAACACAGACCCCGCTATTGATTTAGGGGTGGAGGGAGCGGTGGCGCAGCCGTTAGCGCACTGCCCTGTGAAGATCGCCAGGTCAACCTGAGTTGGAACGATTCCCAGCACAGCGGCTAACATCATTGGTGAATGACAACTGAACGGGCCCAAGACCCCCTCCCCTCCCCCACCCTTTACCAAAGCCGGATTGACCGGCGTGGTGAAGTATGGCCTAACAACCCACGTGACCAGCACGGGCTTGAGGAGGCCTCCATCCAGCAGTGGATTGAGCAAGGCTGTGACAGGATAGGAAATAGGATGGGTTGGTTATTAACCCCCCCCCCCCCCCCATCTGAATGACCCTGCCCCTCCCCTCTCCCCCAATAACCCCAGCCCCCCCCCAGCAAGGCGGCACCAGCGGGGTCATTGAGGGGTCACGTGTTGTCAGGAGGTCGGAGGTCAACTCATTCAGATCAATTCCGAGGCCCAATTCAGTGTGAGGGGCGGGGCTCTGGGGGTGATTACAGCCCCCTGACCTGCCTGTGTCCGTGTGTTGGGGAGCGGTGGCGCAGTGGTTAGCGCATTGTGCCACTCACCCGGCGACAAGCCGAGTTCGAAGCCAGTCCTGGGCCTCCCTTAGGTCGATTCGGCCTTCAAGCGAGTGCTTGTCACGATGCGTAAACATCGGCACTGGGGAGACAAAGGCGGTCGGACGTGGTGCTGCCCACCCACCAATCCCCTTCGTGTGTCGTAACGGCCTTCATAGGTGCTTGCTCGCTCACAGCACTTGCCCCAACACTCTCGCAAAGCTGTATGGGGGATCTTTACCTTCGTTTGGAGAGGGGGGGGGTCTCGATTAGAAACTGGACTCCGCTTGGTTCCACCTGACCCCAGCATTGGGGTGAGAGAGGGGGCGTGGGGGGGTGAGAGATGGAGAAAGTGATGGATTGATGAGTGATTGATGGGGGAAAAGAGTGAGTGGGTGAATTAGTGGGGGGGGGGGGGGGGTGAACGAATGAAAGTGTGGATGAATCAGTGAGTAGGTGAGTGAATGGGTGAATGGGTGAATGGGTGAATTTGGGAGTGGGTGAGTGAGGGAATGAGCGTATTCGTGAGCGCATTAGTGAATGAGTGCGTTAATGAATGTGTGAACGAAGAAGTTAGTGAATGAGTGAGTAAGTGAATGAGTGAGTTAGTGAAATAGTTAGTAAATTAGTTAATGAATCAAGGAAGTCGTGAGTAAGTGAAAATATGAAGGCGTGATAGCGTGAGTGAATCGAAAAGTGAGTGAATAAGCGAGTGAATGAGTGAGTGCGGAAACGCGTGAGTGAATCAAACATTTAATGAGTGAATGAGCGAGTGAATGAGTGAGTGGGGGAACGCGTGAGTGAATCGAAAAGTGAGTGAATAAGCGAGTGACTAAGTGAGTGCGGAAACGCGTGAGTGAATCAAACATTTAATGAGCGGAGGCGTGAGTGAATAAGTGAGTGAATGAGTGAGTGCAGGAACGCGTGAGTGAATCGAAAAGTAAGTGAATAAGTGAGTGAATGAGTGAGTGTGGGAACGCGTGAGGGAGTGAAAAAGTGAATAAGTGGAGGCGTGAGTGAGTGTGCGAGCGAGTGAATGAGTAAGTGAGGGAACGCGTGTGTGAATCAAACATTTAATGAGTGAATGAGCGAGTGAATGCGTGAGTGTGGGAACGCGTGAGTGAATCGAACATTTAATGAGTGGAGGCGTGAGTGAATGAGCGAGTGAATGAGTGAGTGCGGGAACGCGTGAGTGAATCGAAAGTGAGTGAATAAGTGAGTGCATGAGTGAGTGCAGGAACGCGTGAGTGAATCAAACATTTAATGAGTGGAGGCGTGAGTGAATGAGCGAGTGAATGAGTGAGTGTGGGAACGCGTGACTGAATCGAAAAGTGAGTGAATAAGCGAGTGAATGAGTGAGTGCGGGAACGCGTGAGTGAATCGATAAGTGAGTGAATGAGCGAGTGAATGAATGAGTGCAGAAATGCGTGAGTGAATCAAACATTTAATGAGTGAATGAGCGAGTGAATGAGTTAGTGCGGGAACGCGCGAGCTAATGCAAAAGCGAATGAAGGCGTGAGTAAATGCGCGAGCGAGTGAATGAGTGAGTGAGTGAACGCGTGAGTGAATGAAAAAGTGAATGAGTGGAGGCGTGAGGCGGCAGCGGCGGCGGCGAGAAGGAGGAGGAGAGTGAGTGAGGACGCTTGAGTCTCCGTCACAAATCACGAGCCGCCCCCCCCCCTCGCCATAACTCGCAACGCTGTCACGGCCGCGCGATGGAAAACGGTTCGTGATGGACGAGACGTGGCCACCGGGTCCGCGCGCCGCCTCATTTAGTCTCCTCCGAGAAGACGCGGCCAGCAGCAGCAGCAGCAGCCCCCCATCTCCTCCTCCACCCCCTGCAGCCCCCCACCCACCATCTCCACCTCCTCCACCCCCAACAGCCCCGCCCCTCGACCCCCCCTTCAGGTTTTCACGCTCGCGCAGATGGGAGCCACACACACACCACCCTGGGTCTATATACTCACACACACTCACACACCACCCTGGGTCTACACACACACACCCACACACCACCCTGGGTCTACACACTCACACACACACACAACCCTGGGTCTACACACTCACACACACACACCACCCTGTGTCCACACACACACTCACTCACACACACCACCCTGGGTCTACACATACACACCACCCTGTATCTACACACACACACCACCCTGGGTCTATACACTCACACACTCACACTCACACACCACCCTGTATCTACACACACACACCCCACCCTGGGTCTACAAACACTCACACACACACATCACCCTGGGTCTATACACACACACCACCCTGTATCTACACACACACACCACCCTGGGTCTACACACACACACCACCTTGTATCTACACACACACACCCCACCCTGGGTCTATACACTCATACACACACACACCACCCTGGGTCTATACACTCACACACACACCCCACCCTGGGTCCACACACACACTCACTCACACCACCCTGTATCTACACACACACACACTCACACACCACCCTGTATCTACACACACACACCCCACCCTGGGTCTATACACACACACACTCACACACACCACCCTGGGTCTATACACTCACACACTCACACACACCACCCTGGGTCTACACTCACACACCACCCTGTATCTACACACACACACAGCACCCTGGGTCTACACACACACACCACCCTGTATCTACACACACACACCACCCTGGGTCTACACACACACACCACCCTGTATCTACACACACACTCACACACCACCCTGGGTCTACACACACACACCACCCTGGGTCTACACACACACACCACCCTGTATCTACACACACACACTCACACACCAACCTGTATCTACACACACACACACCACCCTGGGTCTACACACACACTCACACACCACCCTGGGTCTACACACTCACCACCCTGTATCTACACACACACACACCACCCTGGGTCTACACACACACACTCACACACCACCCTGGGTTCACTCACACACACACACCACCCTGGGTCTATACACTCACACACACCACCTTGGGTCTACACACACACACCACCCTGTATCTACACACACACTCACACACACACACCACCCTGTATCTACACACACACTCACACACACCACCCTGGGTCTACACATTCACACACACTACCCTGTATCTACACTCTCACACACACACCACCCTGTGTCTATAAAGACAAACATATCCCGTATAGTCTGAACAACCTCTTGGGGCAAGTGCTGTTCGAGAGCACGTGTAAAGGCCGGTACGGCCTCTCCCTCGTGGTGATGTTTACACACCGCATCAGGCATTCATTTTAGGCTGAGTCGACCTAGGGGAGGCTCAGGACCGGTTCAGATAATCTTCACTGGTGTTGGCCATGAGCGGGAATCGAATCCGGGACACCGAGTTCGTAGAGCAGCGCGCTAACAGCACACAACCACAGCCACCCACAAAGACAAAGATGCCCCGTGTAGCCTTAACAGACTGTTGGGGAAAGTGCTGTTAGCGAGTAGCACCTATGAAGGCCAGAACGGTACAGGAGGGGGTGGGTGGCCAGCACCACGCCCGACCGCCTTTGTCTCCCTAGTGGCGATGTTTGTACACACCAGACCAGGTACTCATTTGAGGCTGAGTCGACCAAGGGGAAGCCCAGGACCGATTCACATAATCGTCACCGGTGTTGACCGTGAGCAGGAGTCGAACTCGGGTCTCCGGGTTCGTTACACCGCCGCTCACCACCCACCTACACACACACACCTACATATAACCCACGCCTCCACACCCACACATAACCACACACACGCACACCTACATATAGCCCACGCCTCCACACCAACACATAACCACACACACACACATATAACCCACGCCTCCACACCCACACATAACCACACACACACACACCTACATATAGCCCACGCCTACACACCCACACATAACCACACACACACACATATAACCCACGCCTCCACACCCACACATAACCACACACACACACACCTACATATAGCCCACGCCTCCACACCCACACATAACCACACACACACACACCTACCTACATATAGTACACACCCACACATAACCACACACACACACACCTACCTACATATAGTACACACCCACACATAACCACACACACACACCTACACACCCACACATAACCACACACACACACACCTACATATAGCCCACACCTACACACCCACACATAACCACACACACACCTACACACCCACACATAACCACACACACACACACCTACACACCCACACATAACCACACACACACACACTTACATACAACCCACGCCTACACACCCACACATAACCACACACACCTACATATAGCCCACGCCTACACACCCACACATAACCACACACACACACACACCTACACACCCACACATAACCACACACACACACACCTACATATAGCCCACGCCTACACACCCACACATAACTACACACACTCTTACCTACACACACACACACCTACACGCACTCAGGCACACCGACAGCCACACACGCGCACCTACACCCAACCACACTCACCCACAGCCACAACCACAACCACCCCCCCCCCCCCCCAGCACCGCGATATTCCACCCCTTAACATTTGTCCCAAAGATGGGTGGACGTGCAGATGGAGGGGACACGGGGGACACGCCACGACACGAGCGGGAGACCCAGGGGGCGGGGGGGGGTGGAGACGGGGAGATTGGCACCACCCAGCCGCAGCCAACCCACGGTTGACCACCGCGTCCCACCTACCCCCCCCCCTCCCCCCCTCGGACGGACAGAGACAACATTGCGGGGCGGGAGATCAGGACAGCCACGTGTGATGGTCAGATGGACAAGCACAAAGACACCCCCCCTCCCTCCCACTGCTGACCCACCAACTCGCACCTCGCGTAGCCAACGCGGATTGTTGGGGCTAGGGCGGACCCCTTCGTCTCTCCCGAGCTCGCTCACGGGGGCTGTTTGTTGTTGTTGTGGTTGTTGTGGTTGTTGTTGTTGCGTGGTTTGTTTTTCAAATCACAAAACCGCACAAGGTGCGTGCCTACTTCGGGCTGAGTTGACCTAGAGGAGGGGGGGGGGGAATTGGGGGTGGGGAGGGGAGCCATGAACGGTTCACGCTGGTGTGGTGAGAGATCGATCAAGGGGTGAACTCACTCGGCGGCGTGGGGGGGGGGGGGCGATCGCGTGAACGGTGGCCAGGATCCATTGAGTTGCTCCGGGCACAGCTGCAGATGAACTCCATCTCGGCCTTCACCCCGGAGCGCGCCGGTGACCACTCATGAATAAATACCGGACGAGGCGTGAGGACGCATATCTCGTTATCTAACATTGACGTGAGCGCTGCACTCAAATCGAGCACAGCATTAGCACAAGTACTCATATCTAGTATGAACGTGAGCACTCAAATCTAGCACTTTATTAACATAAGTTCTCAAATCTAGTATTAACATGAGTACTCATAGCTAGGGACTGCAGTTATTCAGAGAGACGCCTGCTTTCGTGAAGACTCAGTGACTGAATTTTGATTTAAAGCTTTCCTGACTGCAGGGATTCATATTCTTGGTTCTTTCGGTAAAGTCACGTAGAAGGGAAATAATTAAATAATAACCAATATAAAACAATAAAAATCCTCACGACGTTTCGACTGCAACACAAGCAATCATCATCAGGTGTGAAATCCACAGCAAGAAAATTTGAAAAAAAAACTCAGTGACTGGTTCAGTGGTCACGTTCCACTGATGCGAACTTAGACGGAGTTCGTAGCGCGGCGCGCTAACCACTGCGCCACCGCTCCCCAACGCACACACAGAAATAACAACAAAGACCCCCCCCCCCCTCCCGTGTAGCCTTAACAGACTGCTGGGGCAAGTGGCCTTAGCGAGCAGCACCTGTGAAGGCCGGCACGTCACACGAGGGGGATGGGTGGCCAGCATCACGCCCGTCAGACCGCCTTTGTCTCTCCCCCTCACTGCCCACAGTGGCGATGTTTTTTACGCACCGCGTCAGGTACCCATTTGAGGCTGGGTCGACCTAGGGGGAGGCCCAGGACCGGTTCAGATAATCGTCACCGGTTGTTGGTGGCCGTGAGCGGGATTAGAACGCGGATCACCGGGTTTTGTCGGTGAGCGCGCTAACCACTGCACCACCGCTCCCCCGCCCCACCAACACCCCCCTCCACCTTCCCGTGATAGCGACGTGCAGCGATAAATAAATAAATAACGACGGGAATTTCTTCCCTAATGGAGTGATTAGGGGAGGGGCTGTGAGTGGGGGGTGATACGTGGAGGGCGGGTGAGAGGGTGGGGGTGCGGTGGGTGGGTGGGGTGAGGGGAGGGGGTGGGTGGGTGGGTGGGGGATCTTCAGAGTTGATTCTCATTTAAGCAATCAGCGAGGTGAATCGTATAACGCGCGCCAGACACGGCGAGGCGGGGAGAGCGAGAGGGAGGCGCGTGCGTGTGTTGTGTGACACGGAGAGAGAGAGCGAGGAGTCGTGTGGGCGCGCGTGTGTGTGTGTGTCCGTGTGTGTGTGTGTTTGTCTATGGGGAGCGGTGGCGCAGTGGTTAGCGCGGCTGCGCTACGACACCCGGCCATCCGAGTTTGATTCCCACCCACGGCCAACACCGGTGATGATTTTCTGAACCGGTCTTGGGCCTGGCCTAGGTCGACTCAGCCTCAAATGAGCACCTGGTGCGGTGTGTAAAACATCGCTACTGGGGAGACAAAGACGGCCGGGCGTGATGCTGGCCACCCACCCTCTCGTGTGCCGTGCCGGCCTTCAAAGGTGCTCGCTAACAGCACTTGCCCCGGCAGTCTGTTACAGGCTACACGGGGGATCTTTGTCTTTTGCGTGTCTTTGTGTGTGTGTTTATATAACGATCGGTGGCGCAACGGTTAGCGCACTGCGCGACGAACCCGGCGACCCAGGTTCGATTCTCACTCACTCGTGACGATCATCCGAACCGGTCCTTGGGCCTCCCTTAGGTCGACTCAGCCTTAAATGAGTTACCCGGTGCGGTGTACACACCAGCACTTGGGGATACAAAGACGGCTGGCCGTGGTGCTGACCACAATCTTCGCCGTCGCGACCTCTCGCAGGTGCTACTCGCCGAACAGCACTTGCCCCAGCAGTCCGCGTAGGCCGCACGGGGGACCTTTGTCTTTTGTCACCTACACGGAGGTGGGGGGTGGGGGTGTGACCCCCCCCGTCAGTCTCACGCGCCCTGCCCCGCCCCTCGCTTCTCCATCTCTAAACTCACGCCCCCACCCCGCCCCCACCCCGCCCCCACCCCCCGTGGGGGGTGGGGGCGGGGGTTAGAGAAGACGGGGGGGGGGGGGTTAGGGGGGTGTGTGGACATCAATCTCCACCCCCCGGACCCCACCCCTCAACCCCCTCCGTCACCCCCCCCACCTCTACGCCTGACCGCGCGCACAGGTGTGACGGGTCACGTGACCAATTAAAGTCAACTCCGCGTACTTCTAACGCGACTAATCACGCAGAGGAATGGATGTACTTGACACCGTCGCGTGAATGTGGAATTTCCATCGCTATCTAAAAGTTGTGAACGGGCGAACGAGGGCCTTCCTTAACCCAACGCTAGTTTGAGCTGGAATTATAATTTTTAACTTTAGAAATCATGACTCGTGATATGATTTGCATAATAATAATAATAATAAAAAAGCACCCTTCATCAATCCACTGCTGGATGAAGGCCTCCCTACGCCCAGCGCGTCGTTGTGGGGTGTTGGGAGGGGGGGGGTGTAGGGGGGTCATATGACCATACTTCACCACGCTGGTCAGGTGCGGGTTTATGAACGGAGGATCCGGTCCGTACATCATTCGCCACGGATGTTAGCCGCGTCCGAATTATTTATTCAACTTCGGGGTCATCCCCTCCCCCCCCACTATCTTGAGAAGTGTCTATTATCCGCCTCTCGTGTGAGTGAGCAACACATCTACGTGCCACCACGAAGGAGCATGGTGCGAAACGTCGCCTATGATCAAATGCACGAAGGCCACACTCGTTGTCGACGGTGAACGCGCTTCGTGTGTTGCCTGCGCCCGTGCACCACCAACGGCCATACTCGGCAGCAAAGCGCATCACCAGATACATCACGATAACGCGTGGATCACGCTCGCCCGCACCCTTTACCCACCCAGCAAAAGTGGGGGGGTGCTCGACCTATACAGCCCCTCCCCTACCCCCCCCCCCCCCGCGCTGCGACCCTCCCCCCCTCTCCGCCCGTCCTCCAAATGTCATGGGCAGAGGGCGAATCCTTGCGCGATACACCAACCCCAACCGCCAGTAGCGGCAGCTGGGACGGCAGGAAGGAAATTGGTGTTCGCGCCCAACAAATAAAAACGAAGTGGCCGGAGAGAAAGCGGGAGAGAGAGAGTGGGGAGAGAGGCAAGTGGGGGGGGGGGGGGAGAGCGAAGCAGAGGGAGATGGAGTGCGGGAGTGCGGAAAAAAATGTGCGAGTGATTTGCTGGCGAGGGCTGACCGCGTGAGCGCGGAGAAGGGAGCAGAATTAAACGAGAGAGGAGGACGAAAGACAGATTCAGAGGCGCCTGACCCCCCCCCCCGCCCGCCCCCCGGTACCCCCCCCCCCCCCACAACCGGCCCCCCCCGCCCCCGCCACACGAGACCCCCCGTGAGGCGCGGCGCGAGTGGAGGTCACGCGGACACAATCATCACTCCTCACAAGGACAGCGGCGCTCTGCTCGCCGAGACGGATGGACGGATGGGTGGGTGGGTGGTGGTTGGGTGGGTGCGTGGGCAGTTTGGTGGATGGGTGGGTGAGTGAGTGTGTCGGTGGATGGGTGGGTGAGGTGTGCTGCTGTGTGACTGGGTGGGTGGCTGAATAGGTGTAAAGGTGGGTGGGTGACGGCGTGACTGGGTGGGTGAGTGGGTAGGTGGATGGGCTTGGTGTGTGGGTGGGTGGATAGGTGAGCATGTGGATGGGTGACTGAATGTTTAGATAGCTGGCTGAATGGCAGGGTGGTAACTGCGTGGGTGAGTGACTGATTGGATATATGAGTGGGTTAATGGCTGGGTGGGTGTGCAGGTGGGTGAGCAGGTGGGTGGGTAGGTGGGTGCTGGATGGCTGGGTAAGTGGATAATTGTAGTGGGTGACTCGGTAAGTGACTGGATGGCTACGTGGGTGCGTGACTGAGTGACTGGGTTTGTGAGTGACTGGATTGGTGAGTGACTGACTAGACGAATTCGACAACGCACTTGACCCACGGACTCAAGGTTACGGAGTTCAAATCCTGGTTGGGGGATCCAGAGAACGAGTACTACTGTACATCCGATTAGCACGGTTGGCTACATACGGAGCGAAAGAAGTTCAACATTCATACAACATATTATTGGTTCTTTCGGTAAAGTCACGTCGAAGGAAAACAATGAAATAATAAAAAATATAAAACAATTTCCCTTCTACGTGACTTTACCGAAAGAACCAAGAATATGAATCCCTGCAGTCACGAAAGCTTTAATTCAAAATCCATACAACAGTGGTCATATGGATTGACTGACCCCGGCCATGGGAATGTGGAAATTATCAGAAAGGCGCGCTGTCCCCACGCTTGTGTTTCACGCACACACGCGCGTATACAATGTACAGGTTCTCCTCGCTTTACACGGTGGTAGTAGATGCGTTCCAAACATGCAGGGAGCTCAAACAGAGGAGCACACACAGTACACACAGTGATGCATCTGTGTACCTCTGCGTGTATCTCAGTGTGTGTCTCGTTGTGTGTATCTTCGTGTGTATCTTTGTATTTCTGTGTGTGTCTCTGTGTGTATCTCTGTGTGTATCTCTGTGTGTATCTCTGTGTGTGTCTCGTTGTGTGTCTCCTCGTGTGTATCTTTGTATCTGTGTGTATATCTCTGTGTATCTCTGGGTGTTTGTGTACACACAGTACACACATATACTGCGTGAAATCGTACAAACCGAAAAAAAACTAATCGGGAATCCCGTACCTCCCTATCTACACCATCCCAACCATCCAGTAAATCATGTGACTTGTGTGTTGCCAACCCCACTCGGATCCCTATAGGAGGGGATCTAAGGGTAAGGCTACATACCTTCTTAGTGTGTGATCCTATAGGATGGGATCTAATGGTAAGGCTACATACCTTGTGAGTCTGTGATCCTATAGGAGGGGATCTAAGGGTAAGGTTACAGACCTTGTGAGTCTGTGATCCTATAGGAGGGGATTTAGGATGGGCGGAGTTTGCGGGCGGCGGGCATTGCCCCCCCCCCCCCGGTGCCCCCCCCCCCCCCAAAAAAAACTGGACACCTTCATTAATTTATTTTCAGTAGTTTACAAGAAAAATAAAAAAAATTAATTACATTTACCCGCGGTTCCTAATGTGAGGGACAAAGCGAAGCCAAATATATAAATAGTGGATCTCGGGCAAGGTTTTCTTGGCCGTTGCATTCACAATTTGACGCAACCAGATATAGGCGCATTCGGGGCCAGGACATGTCCGGGTTTGAGTCCAAATCATGAAGCGATGGCTGCGATGGCAATTCAGTGGGAAACCGCCGAATGTCGTCGTTCCTGGTGCCGTGTGGAGTGAACATCGCTACCCGCGGGAGACAAAAGAGGCCGGGCGTGGTGCTGGCCAACCACCCTATCGTGTGCCCGTGCCGGCCTTTCTAGGTGCTGCTACTCGCTAACAGCACTTGCCCCAACAGTCTGTTAAGGCTATACGGGAGGTATTTGTCTTTGTGGTAGTGCCGGGGGAGCGGTGGCACAGCAGTTAGCGTCATTGCGCTACGACCCCCGGCCAATGATCTCGAGTTCGATTCCCGCTCACGGCCACGAACACCGGGGACGATTTGTCTGAGTCGGGCCCTGGGTCTCATCGAACTCGGGACGTCGAGATCGTAGAGCAGTGCCCTGACCACAGCGCCACCGCTCCCCGCTCTACAGAATATACACACATGGCTTTTTTTTAAAATATGTTTTCCACACACGGGCGATACGCATTCACACACTCGCGGATCTGCAAACACTCGAGCATGCACAATCGCACGCGTGTATGTGTGTACGTAGGACGATACAAAGCGATAAAGACACGCCGTCTAGCAAGTGCTGTGAGCGAACGCTTATTAAAGCACGAGCGAGGCAGCGTGACCAGGACCGTCTTTGTCTCCCCTGCGCTGATGTTTGCACACCGCTACAGGCACTCATTGTCAGGCTGAGTCGACCTAGGGAAGGGGAATGAGGAGGAGGGGGGTTAACATAAATACGTCAGATATCGCTCGCCACTGACGTTTGCCGTGAGAACAGAATTCGAACCCAGGTCGTCGGATTCCGTAGCGCGGTGCCCACCTGCATGGACGGGGGGGGGGTGACGTAATCAGCACCACGCCCGGCCGCCTTTGTCTCCCCGGTGACGATGTGTTACAAATCGCACCAGACACTCGTTTAATGCTGAGTCGACCTAAAGGAGGCCCAGGGACCGCTTCAGACAATCGTCACTGCTGTTGGTGGCCGTGGGCGGGAATCGAACTCGGGTCACCTGGTTCGTAGCGCAGTGGCGCGAACCGCCCCCCATAGACTCAACTTAGCGCACGAAGATCCCCCGTATAGCCTTCCACAGACTTTTGGGGCAAGTGCTGTTAGCGAGCATCTATTAAGGTTGTCGCACACACACACACAGACAAAATAGTGTGTACATAAGTGCATAATGGTGTGGTTCTGTATAAACAGTGCTGCACAAGCACAAACAACAACAACAACTCACCGCGTTTATCAATAATTCTGTGTGGCCCTCATCGCGGGACAAATGTACTGGGCGACGTTTCGGGCAACGGCCCTGCGTTATATCGCGCGCGAACGACGAGGGCCATTTCCGCGAAACGTCTCCCCCTTCGGATCTCGCAGCAGAGTTATTGATAAATGCGGCCAGGCTTGTGTTGTGTGTATAGGTGAATGGATCGAGGTGGGGTGGAGGGAAGAGGCGGGGGGGGGGGTGTAAGAGTGGGGGGGGAGAAGGGGGGGGGGCGAGGGGGGGGGGGTCGGGGGCACCTCGCCTCCCACACAAACACGGACACGCGCTCAATTAAGTCGCATTAGAACAACTTTTCCACGCCATTGTGTGTTTTAAAGGATAGCTAAAAGGGTGGGAGGGAGGGAGGTAGGGGGGGGGGCCGGGGGGAGGTGGGCGTCTGTGTCGGGGAGCGGAGCGGTAAGTGCACGAGAATTTTATTCTCGGGGGGGGCCGGGGGGGGGGGCGGGGGGGGGGAGGAAGGGGGCGGGGGAGGCCTTGAAGTCAAGGTTTTGGGTTTTCATTCCACCCCGCCCGAAACTCTCCCGTCTCTCTCTCTCGCCCCGCGCAGTGTCTTCATAGCTCTCCCCGCGCTCTCCCCGCGCTCTCCCCGTGTCTCTAAAAGCTTCTTAGGAGATGACAATGAGCGGCGGCGGCGGCGGCGCGGACGCGAGGAAGGAGGGGAGGGGGCGAGGAGGCGGGTGGGGTGGGGGGAAGGATGGGGAGGAGGAGGCACCCCCTAACGGAGCATTTAACGTGCCGAGTGTATCCACACAAACACACGCACACACACGCACGCATGTACACACACACGTACACACACGCACACACGTACATGTACACACACACATGTACACACACACATGTACACACACGCACACACATACACACACACACGTACACACACACACACATGTACACACACCTACACACACACACATGTACACACACGTACACGCACACACATGTACACACGCAGGCAACGTGTACACAAAGACAAAGATCACCCTTATAGCCTTAACGGACTGTGGGGCAAGTGCTGTTAGAGAGCACCTATGAAGGCTGGCACGGCACACGAGGGAGGTGGGCGGCCAGCACCACGCCCGGCCGCCTTTGTCTCCCCAGTGACGATGCTTACACATCGCACCAGGCACTCATTTGCGGCTGAGTCGACCTAGGGGAGGCTCACGAGACCGGTTCAGATAATCGTCACTGCAGTTGGCGGTGGCCGTGAGCTGGAATCGCCTGGTTCGTAGCGCAGCGCGCTTCCAACTACACTACCGCTACCCTCACTTTGACACAAAGATCCCCACCCGCACAGCATGTAACACAGACTGCAAGTGCACACACACACACAAATACGCACGCAACACGACGGCCCATCATCCCTTCAGTGTCGATAAAATCAGGATCGGAAAGTTTCTGGTAGTCACGAGCGGGTGTCTCGTGGCACGTCCGGTCCTCGGCGCAGGAACGTGGAATTCCCATGCATAGCTCAAAGCGGACAGCGACAATGAGCGCTGCGCCGCGCTCGTTTTGTAGCTTATGTATATAGACTGCATGCGTATAGACTGTATCGACTGTGTACCATCTATAGACTGGACTTGTATACATTGTATTTGATTGTGTCCTCGCTATAGACGGTATGCGTATAGACTGTATCGACTGTGTACCATCTATAGACTGGACTTGTATACATTGTATACGATTGTGTACTCTCTATAGACGGTATGTGTGTGTAGATTGTATCGACTGTGCTGTTGTATGTGACTGTGTGTGCACAGTCCTCATCGTCTGTGTGATCAAGCGCCTTGGAGGCGAGGGTTGGTGGGTCACGCAAAGATCTGCGATAACTCTCCAACTCGCGCGGCGCGGCAGGAGTGGCCAGGAGATGGCAGTGCAGCAAGTGGGTTGTTCGTGCGGACCCCGTGAGCGTTACCTCCCAGCTCTCGAAGAGATGGCAGCTACCCACACCACCACCACCACGTGACCTACAGTTTACCCCACCACCACCACCACACGTGACCTGTCGATGCACTACCCACACTTTACCCCACCACCACCACGTGACCTACAGAACCACCACCCACACTTTACCCCACCACCACCACGTGATCTGGTGATACACTACCCACACTTTACCCCACCACCACCACGTGACCTACCGGTCCACTACCCACACTTTACCCCACCACCACCACGTGACCTACAGAACCACCACCCACACTTTACCCCACCACCACGTGACCTACAGAACCACCACCCACACTTTACCCCACCACCACCACCATCACGTGACCTTCCAATCCACTACCCACATTTTACCCCACCACCACCGCGCGCGACCTGGTGAAGCCATTACACGGGAGGTGGGACGCGAGGCATTCAAGACACTCGCTCCATAGTTTTAACTGCCGCAACGGGAGATCAAATTTAGCCGACCACTTGCATCGCGATTCTCAGCGCGCTCGCCGTTGCGCCCACTGTGGCAGCATCCTGGCGTCGTCCTTCCTGCTGTGCTGCCTTATATCGTTGTCCCGTCTCATGATGAACACCCTCACGGCCTAACCCATCCGTGCGTGATCCACCAACCCTCCGGATCCGTGGTTCACCACGCGCCGGCGCATCGCGTGCCACGTGGCGACACAGCGCCCCTCTACTAAAGGGAGGGGAGAGAACATCGACCAGGAGTAAAGGATTGGAGCGAGTACAGAGCGAATTTAAGGCTGAGTCGACTTCGGGGAAGTTCAAGATTTGGGTCCGATATCACTGACCGCTGATGGTAACCATGGACCGGAATCGAACGCGGGTTCACCGAATTGAGTAGCGCATTGCAACAAAACCGTAATTATAATATATATTTGGGGGGGGGGGGTACACCCCCCCCCCCCAATATTCAAATATTCTCAAAATGCCCCCCCCCCCCCAATATATTGCTATAAAATAGATTTTTGTTTATATGATGGTGGTTATGGTTGTACTTAATTAATCCCTAATCTCTGCCATTACATACAATGAAACAAGAAAAGGTAAAAAAGAAAAAAAACAGAGCAATGTAATACAATACACTATTAGACATTATTGTAAAAAAATAATTAAAAGTCCATCCCATGTGATTGTGAATTTTTTAATATTTTAGGCAGGAAATTCGTTTTAAAATTTAGATTTTTTTTCTGGGGGGGGGACCCCCAGACCCTCTGGAAGATTTGGTCCCCCCCAATATTGACTCCATGGCTACGGCCTTGCATTGCACACACACACAAATACAACAATTCCCCGTGTAGGCTATGTCGACTGTTGGGGCAAGTGCTGGTAGCGATGACCTATTAAGGTCGGCACGGCGCACTAGGGGGTGGGTGGCCAACACCACGCCCGGCCGCCTTTGTCACCAGGTACTCATTTCAGGCTGAGTCAACCTAGGGGAGGCCCAGGAACGGTTCAGATAACCGTCACTTTTTGTTGGCCGTGAGCGGGAATCGAACTCGGGTCGCCGGATTCGTAGCGCAGCATAGCGCTAACCTTTGCAACTACGCTCACCACCACCATCGCCACAGATTTTGCCGACTCGTATCATCGATTGCATTCGATGCTCAACGTCCACGATGCAAGCCCCGTCGTCGTTATCGGCCACGGTCGATCCGCTGCTGGATGACGGCCTCTTCAAGCCGTCACCATCTGTCGTGATCCTGCAATGCGCTCCGCATGGCACCTGCACACGAGTTGATCTCACCATCGCTCCGTCTTCCCACTGGACGTGCCCTCTCAGACGCGTTCCATCCTTCGACTGCCACTCCGCGATTAGTCTCACCCACCGGCTGTGTGTCCTAGAGACGCACAAAGACGCAGACGCACGGGGACACATGAACACTGACACACGGGGACACCGTGAGACACAGTGAAATACACGGGGACACGGAGATTACTATAAGACAGTGTACATCTATACATCTGTGGGAGTCTACAGTGTGAATCTGTGGGTCTATGTGTGAGTATATGGGTCGCTGTGTGAGTATATGGGTGTCTCTGTATGTTTGTTGAACTTCTTTCGCACCGTACGTAGCCAACCGTGCTAATCGGAAGTGTTCAGCGTGGGTCTCTGGGTCTCAGTATGGGTCTATAGCTCTCTGTGTTAGTCTATGAATTTCAGTGTGAATCTATAGATCCCTGTGTGAGTCTACGGCTCTCAGTGTGAATTTAGAAACAGTATTTCTGTGTGAGCCTACGGGTCTCTACGGGTCTTAGTGTGAATTTATAGATGCCCGCGTGAGTCGACCAGTCTCTATGTGAGTGTATTGTTGGTTCTATGTATCAAGGCCGTTGCCATGGAGTCAACATTAGGGGGGACCAAATTTTCCAGGGGGTCTGGAGACCCCCCCCCCCCCCCCCCAGAAACAGAAAAAAATCTAAATTTTAAAACTAATTTCCTGCTTAAAATATTTTTAAAATTCACTAACACATGGGATGGACTTTTTATTTATTTTTTACAATAATGTATAATAGTGTATTGTATTACATTGCTCTGTTTTATTTTTTTTTACAATAATGTATAATAGTGTATTGTATTACATTGCTCTGTTTTATTTATTTTTTTACATGTTCTTGCTTGATTGTATGTAATGGCAGAGATTATGGATTAATAAAGTACAACCATAACCAGAATCATATAAACATAAATCTATTTTAGAGCAATATATTGGAGGGGACATATTGAGCATATTTGAATATTGGGGGGGGGGATGTGTGTCCCCCAATATTTATTTACAATTACGGCCTTGCTCTGTATACATCTGTACATCTTTGCGTGAGTCTATGGATTGGCCGTGTGAATCTATAAATCCCTGTGTGCGTCTATAGATATTTATCTTCGTGTGATACTTTTACACTAAGGCGATTGATGGGGCAGATGATTGCGTCAGGAGTAGCAAGCGGAGTGGCGTCATCGCTGCTGTGACGATGTCTCCTTCTCCTCCCACGTGTTTGTGAGCCCACGTTATCTGTCCCATTGATCTGTCCCACGTTATTTGTCTCATGACTCTGTCCCACGTTATCTGTCCCATTGATCTGTCCCACGTTATCTGTCCCATTGATCTGTCCCACGTTATGTCCCATGGCCTTGTCCAATGGCTTTGTCCCATGGATCTGTCCCACGTAATCGGTCTCATGGATCTATCCCACGTTATCTGTCCCATGCATCTGTCCCATGTCATTTGTCCCATGCATCTGTCCCACGTTATCTGTCCCATGCATCTGTCCCACGTTATTTGTCCCATTGATCTGTCCCACGTTATCTGTCCCATGCATCTGTCCCACGTTATCTGTCCCATGCATCTGTCCCACGTTATTTGTCCCATGCATCTGTCCCACGGTATCTGTCCCATGGATCTGTCCCACAATATCTGTCCCATGCATCTGTCCCACGTTATTTGTCCCATGCATCTGTCCCACGTTATTTGTCCCATGCATCTGTCCCACGTTATCTGTCCCATTGATCTGTCCCACGTTTTCCGCCGCATGCATCTGTCCCACGTTCTCTGTCCCACGGCCCCTGTTCCGAGTCGTGGACAAAAGTCGCCACTCACGCGCACCCCGCGAGTTCTAAATGTATCCCATTTGGAAATCGATGCAGGTGTTCGTGTTGACGTTTGAGGCTGAGTGGACCCCTACTGCCTCCTAGTGGCTCAACAGTTGCGTAGATTATAAGAATAGGTTAAACCCTTTATAGCAATTAAACAGTTGTGCCAAGATGTTAAAACACCAAACTGAATCATGTCTACATTAACCACAAATAATTGTGGTGAACATGAAAAAAAAACACATATGCTGTGATAGTGAATGATGTGGCATTGTCTTTGAAACTGATTGGTCCACACCAGAGACGGCTTTTTTATTTTATTTCTTCACCTGAGGACGGCTGCTTGTGTTGTGTCCGAAACGTCGTGAGAATCTTATTGTTTAATTTGTATTATTTTATTATTTCCCTTCTACGTGACTTTCCCGAAAGATCCAAAAATATGAATCCCTGCAGTCACGAAAGCTTTAAGTCGAAATTTAGAGACAGCTTTCTTTAGAGCCTCGTCTCAAACAGCGTTAGTCCAGAGGACGCCAAAAGGCGAACAGCACAAAGACAACGCCACCGTCAAGACATTGAGAGCTCGGGGTGAGCAGCTACAAAGCTGTGTCTGGTATGGACCAGAGACAGCTTTGTATATGATGCACTGTCAAATACAATGCATCATATACTACCAGATCATGTTTGTTGTTGTTGTTGTTGCATGTTCACCACAAGTATGTGTGTGGTTAATGCAGACATGCTTCCTTGCTAAAGGTTTTAGCTTTGTGTCTTAACATCTTGACACCTCCTGTTTTATTGTCACAAAGGGTAAAACCTATTCTGATACTTTTATACTGGCCCATGATGTTGCATAGATTACAAATTAAAACGCGCAGTGCGTACACATGTACTGCATCGGTTACCTCATTGGTACTTGCACTACACTCGAGCTGGTTGTGAGTTAAGATTGCAGATTATGTCTAAAAATCAATCAAGGGGGCGTCCATAAATGACGTCACGCGATTTTGGACGATTTTTTACCCCCCCAGCCCCCTCATTAAAACATGCTTCAAATCGCTTTAAACTATTGTCATTGTAGTGCGTGTTTAATGTGCCGCTGCACTCTGATGTTGTAGGAGAAAACATTTATTAAAAAGTATATTTAATTAAGTGGAACGTGTTGTCTATATTTATTTAAAGCGCATTTTGATGTGACGTCACATTTCTCACCCCCCCGCCCCTCGTCACACATCGCCACAAATGTCTGACCCCCCCCCCCCCCCCTAGGTGCGTGACGTCATTTATGGACGGCCCCAAGTCTCCGGTCTAATTTGCGAGGTTACCACCATCATCACCGCAGCACCCACGTGATGTGGCGCGGTGACGTCACCCCGCACCGCTTTCCCGCCACTGTGACCATGACGTCATCACGCACCTCATTAATGCCGCACGGTGGCGACGTCATCGCGTTAAAGAATTACGGGAGTTGTTGACGTCATCACGCACCGCGCTGCAATGATGGGGCGGGGAGGGGCGTGATATGTCACCCACAGCCCGAGTCAATTGAACGTGTGGTGACGTCACCACGCGTTCACGGCACTGACAATTGAATGAGCGGATGACGTCAACACGCTCTTAACGGCGGCTGTGGAGAGAGCGCGATGACGTCAACGAACCGTGCGTCACGGCCGCGTGCGTGATGCCGTCATCACGCAAGCTTTGCGGCTGCGGTGACGCCATCGCGCTCATCTTGGAGCGACGCGACCTGCCACGTCACGTGCTCCCCCCCCACAACGCGGGGGGGAGGGGGGCGGGGGGGCCCACGAGCTTGTGCTCCCATTGGCTGCGGCGCGCGCGACGTCTCTCGGGCCGGCGGGCCAATCGCGAGGCGGCGTGTGGGGGGGGGGTCGTTCCGCAGTTGGTTGGGGGGCGGAATGAAAATCCCGAAAGGGGACGCGGATCTGGAGTCGAGGGAACCAGAGCCGAGCCGAGACCCAAGGAGGAGGGAGGAACCAGGGGGGTGCGATTCTGCAGCGGTGTCCGAGCGATGGTGAAGTGGGCACGCAAGGGCAGATCACATCATCCGGGGCAGAGCGAAACGGCGGCCCCATCGCGAGGCGACGGATCCCAACGAGGCCGGAGCGACGGGAGGGAACAGCGCGGAACGGAACCGCGGTTGAGCGGAACCCCACACACACCACCACCCCCGCCGAGGTCCCACGTCCACAACACCGGCGGGCAGAGTTACCGGGGAAACGAAGATCCCGAGTTTGTGAGAAGCGGGAACCACGCGAGGGCGGAAAACGGAACCAGATTCCGAACCAGAGCGAATCCGGTAAGAGGTGGGGAGGTGGGGCCTTGGAGAGAGGCGAGCGAGACTCCAAAGCCAGAGAGAGAGAGACCCAGAGCAGCTCGCTCCCAGCGGCAGGCCCTGCTGCCCCCCGCAATGTCTCCCCTCGCCCTCCTGCGCCTCGCCCTGCTCGCGGGCCTCGTGTGCGCGACCGTGAGCGGCCAGGGCCACGGTCACTCCCACGGTGGACAAGCCGGGCACGGTCACTCCCACGGTGGACAAGCCGGGCACGGTCACTCCCACGGTGGACAAGCCGGGCACACTCACGGTGGACAAGCCGGGCACGGTCACACTCACGGTGGACAAGCCGGGCACGGACACACTCACGGGCCCGGCGGAGGCTGCCCTCACGGCCACGGGCCCTCCAACCCGGCCGATAAGTACCACCAGAAGCACTACGAGACGGCCAAGACTCAGCAGCAGCAGCAGCAGGGGGTGGAGGAGGAGGTGGAGCTCCACGGGCCGGAGAGGAGAGACGCGGCGACCGTGTGGATGCAGGTGAGGCCTGTCGCTGTGTGGATGCGTGCAGAGCGCCGGGTGGATAAAGCACAGCAAGTTGGCACAGTAGGGGGGGGCACAGGTGGTGCACTTAGCCTGGCACAGTAGGGGGCATAGGTGGTGCATCAGCCACTCATCTCGGTCATCTCAGTCAGTCGACCCGTGGCACCTGCTGGGTCTGCCCCGTGACCTCCTGCCAGTGGGTGTTCGACACTTCACGTGATAGCCTCAAGGTGCACATAGCCTGGCACAAGCGTCGTGGTGACGTCACCGCCACTTAGTGGCGAATGGAGGTCGTTGTTGTTGTGTAGATGCAGGCGAGGGCTGTCGCTGTGCGTGTCGCCGCGTCTCTCTGTCGGTTCAACCCGTGGCACCGGCTGCGTTCTGCCCCGTGACCTCCCGCCAGCAGCGAGGCCTCAAAAGCGCACCGAGCCTGGCACAAGCCCCGTGGCAGGCGGCACAAGCGCCGTGGCAGGCGGCACCGCCACTTAGTGGCGGGCGAACGGCGGTGGTTGTTGTTGTTGTTGTGGCGAGCGAGCGCCTCGGTGTTGCCGTGCCTCCACGTGTCGCGTGGAGCGGTGGCGCAGCGGTTAGCGCGACGAACCCGGCGACCCGAAATTCGAGTCCCGCTCACGATCACCCCCCAACAACTCCGCCGCCGCCGGTGGCGAATATATTTGGACCGCGGTCTCCTGCGCCTCCCCTAGGTCGACTCGGCCTCGAACGAGTACCCGGTGCGGTGTGTAAAAACATCGTCCACTGGGGGGGAGACAAAGGTGGCCGGGCGTGGTGCTGGCCACCTACCCCCCCCCTCGTGTGCCGTGCCGGCCTTCAGAGGTGCTGCTCGCTGACAGCGACTGCTTCAGGGGATCTTTGTCTTATTTTCTGAGCGGTGGCGCAGTGGGTGAGCCAACTTGAGCGTTGAATATCTGAACCGGTCTTGAGCCTCCCTCTAGGTCGACTCAGCTCTAAATGAGTAATCCGGGGCAAGTGGGTCAGACCACAAACCCGCTCGTACACCAAGCCAGCCTTAAAGCGCTTTGACTGTATGTTGAACTCCTTTGTTGAACATCCTTCGCGCACCGCACGTAGCCAACCAGGCACTTGCCCCAACAGTCTGTCGAAGTCGACACGGGGGCGGCGGTTGGGATACCTTTTGTCTCTGGCACAGCGGGCAGTACACGTGGTGCAAACCACCAGTCGTCTCAGTCGACCCGTAACATCCGTGACGCGCAGTCGCCGTCTTTATCCGTGTCCGCTGATCCGCCCCATGGCAGCCGGAGTGCTGACGTGTCTCTCCGTGTCCCCACGTGTCCCTCTGTGTTCAGCGTCTCCACGTGCCCCTTCCACGTCTCTCTCTCTCCTCGTGTGCCTCCGATTAGAACGGTTGGCTACGTATTGCGCGAAGGAAGTTCATATATATGTATAGATTAGTCCGTGCCTCCAGGTGTCCCTCCGTAGCTCCACGTGTCTCCCGTCTCCACGTGTGCCTTGCTCTTTTTTTACTTCAAGTCCCCGGCGCTTCTGTGCTGTCCCCGTGTCTCCCCGTGTCTCACCATGCCGCCGTGTCTTCTCCCCGTGTCTCTGTGTCCCCGTGTCTTACCGTGTCTCACCGTGCCGCTGTGTCTTCTCCCGGTGTCTCTGTGTCTCACCGTGTCCCACCGTGTCCCCGTGTCTCGCTGTGCCGCCGTGTTTCCGTGTCTTCTCCCCGTGTCTCGCTGTGTCCCAGTGTCTCACTGTGCCGCCATTTGTTTCCGTGTCTTCTCCCTGTGTCTCAATGTGTCCCTGTGTCTCACTGTGTCCCCGTGTCTCAACGTGACGTGTCACCATGTCTCACCATGCCGCCGTGTGTTTTTGTGTCTTCTCCCCATGTCTCCGTGTCTTACCGTGTTTCCGTGTCTCACCGTGTCCCCGTGTCTCACCGTGCCGCCATATGTTTCCGTGTCTTCTACCCGTGTCTCACTCTCCCCGTGTCTCATCATGTCCCGGTGTCTCGCCATGTCCCCATGTCTCACCATGCCGTCGTGTGTTTCCATGTCTCTTACATTGTCCCCGTGTCTCACCGTGTCTCACCGTGTCTCACCGTGTCTCACCGTGTCTCACCGTGTCTCACCGTGTCTCACCGTGTCTCACCGTGTCTCACCATGTCCCCGTGTCTCACCGTGTCTCTTACCATGTCCCCGTGTCTCACCATGCCGTCGTGTGTATCCGTGTCTTGTCACCGTGTCTCACCGTCTCACCGTGTCCCCGTGTCTCACCGTGTCCCCGTGTCTCACCATGTCCCCGCAGGCCCTGGGCGCCACGCTGCTGATCTCCGCCGCGCCGTTCCTCATACTCTTCCTGGTGCCGCTCGACTCGGACTCGGCGCGCCGCTCCTCGCTGCTGCACACACTGCTCAGCTTCGCCTCGGGGGGTCTCCTCGGAGACGCCTTCCTCCACCTCATCCCCCACGCCATCGGTGACCGCGGCACCCGACTGGCCTGCCTCCACACGGCGTGTCTTTGCGTGGCGTGTCTCCACACGGCGTGTCTCTGTGTGGCGTGTCTCTGCGTAGCGTGTCTCTGCGTGGCGTGTCTCTGCGTGGCGTGTCTCTGTGTAGCGTGTCTCTGCGTGGCGTGTCTCCACACGGCGCATCTCTGCGTGGCGTGTCTCCACACGGCGTGTCTCTGCGTGGCGTGTCTCCACACGGCATGTCTCTGCGTGGCGTGTCTCTGCGTGGCGTGTCTCTGCGTGGCGTGTCTCTGCGTGGCCTGTCTCCACACGGCGTGTCCCTGCGTGGCGTGTCTCCACACGGCGTGTCTCTGCGTGGCGTGTCTTTGCATAGCATTTTCTTGCTGTGGATTTCACACCTGATGATGATTGCTTGTGTTGCAGTGGAAACGTCGTGAGAATTTTTAATTGTTTTATATTTTTATTATTTTATTATTTCCCTTCTACGTGACTTTACCGAAAGAACCAAGAATATAATTTGTTGTGTCTCCGTGTATCTCAGAGCCGCACTCTCACCACTCGGAGTCCGGACATGGACACGGACACGGCGAGACGCACAACCAGGGACACGGACACAGCCACGGTAAGACAACACGGACTGTGTGTGTGTGTCATGCGCGGAAAAAACTCGATTTTTCCAGCGGCAGGCATCGGGTTTTTTCTTTAATACAATTAAACCCGATTTCGAGGAATTAAAACCTGGTTTAATGAATACGAAACTCTGATCCAAGGCTTAGGCTGCTTCCTCGTCGGTGCTGCTATCGTACTCGGGGCCGTCGGGCACGGGGTAGTCGTAGAATGCGGCGGGCAGGTTGGTCGTGATGAACACGAGCTTCTCCTCCACAATCGTGGGCGCCAGTGAGTTCCTTAGCTTGGAATGGACGAAGTCCATCGTTGAGAGGTTGGCGAAGTGCGCTTCTGCAATTAGAACCAATTAAACCGGATTTCTCCCAATCTCAGATGATCGGGTTTAATATAAAAAGACAATTAAACCCGATTGTAAAAAAACCCGACTGTGCCACCCGTGGTGTGTGTATATCTCACGTGACCTGTTTTTCCATTATCGAAGTATGAAAAATAAGAATTGGTTTTACCGTTTCCGGCAATGAAATAGGAGCTGTTAAGATGTTCTAACACCAAACAGAAACCTTTTGCAGGGAATCAAGTCACTGCGTTAACCACACGTACTTGTGATGAACACACAAACAAACATGCTTCTGATAATGTAGGCCAATCGGTTTCAAAGGCAGCGCATTTATTATCAGAGCATACGTGTCAACCCATTCGGTTTACCCATATTCTTGTGCAAGGAAATTGAGTTTTCAGATCCATATGGGACTTTGCAGGATGATCGTTGAGATTTATAAGGGCACGGCGTGACCAATAAGCTCTGAATTGATCTGTAGTAAGGTAGGCACTGATAAGGGGTTGACGGGGATGTCAGAGGATGTTTGTTTCCATGTTCACCACAAGTACGTGTGGTTAATGCAGACTTGATTCCTAGCAAAAGGTTTCCGTTTGGCGTTTGAACATCTTAACAACTGTTTTAATTCCAGCCAGGGTAACACCTCTTCTTACTTTTCATACTGTGTGTGTATACATCTCTGCGTGCCTACGTGTGTCTGTGGCTTTGTGCTTTTTTGTGGATATGTATCTCAAGTCGGTCAACCCATGGCACCTGGGTCTGTCCCGTGACCTCCTGTCAGCGAGGCTTCGACGCTTCACGTGGCCTCAAAGTGCACCTGGCCAGGCACCACTTAATGGCGAATGGCGTCTGTTGTTGTTGCTGTTGTTGTCCGTGTGTGTCTTTGTCTTGTGTGTGCGGGAAGCGGTGACGCAGTGGTGAGCGCACTGCGCTACGAACCCGGCAACCTGAGTTGGATTCCCACGCACGGCCAACACCAGTGACGGTTATCTGAATTGATGCTGAGCCTCCCCTAAGTCGACTCGGCCTCAAATAATTACCTGGTGTGGTGTGTAAACATCGCCACTGGGGAAACAAAGGCGGCCGGGCGAGCGTGGTGTTGGCCACCCACCCCTTCGTGCGCCGTGCCGGCCTTCATAGGTGCTAATCGCTAACAGCACTTGCCCCAACAGTCTGTTAAGGCTACACGGGTGGGGGGGGGTCATTGTCTTTGTTTGCAGGCCCTGGCTCGCACCTCATGTCCGTGGGCCTCTGGGTTCTGTGCGGAATCATCGTGTTCCTCTCCGTGGAGATGTTCGTGAGACACATCAAAGGGAGCCATGGACACGGCCACAGTCACGGTCACGCTCACGGTGAGTCCCTGTCTGTCATGGTCACAGTCACGGTGAGTCACTGTCAGTCACGGGAGAGCAGTCACGGTGCTTATAGTCACAGACACGGGTATAGCTACGGCATAGGCGTGTTCACTGTCATCGTCTTTGCAAAGCATAGTCACGGACGAAGTGTGAGATCACGGATCCACACGTGTGCGTGCGTGTGTGTGCGTGTGTGCGCGTGTGCGTGCGTGTGTGTGCGTGCGTGTGTGTGCGTGTGTGTGCATGCGTGCGTGTGTGTGCGTGTGTGTGCGTGTGTGTGTGTGCGTGTGTGTGCGTCCGAGTGTAAGTTGGGAAGTGGTGGCGCAGTCGTTAGCATGGTGCGCTACAAACCCGGCGACCCGAACTCGATTCCCTCTCACGGTCAGAATGAGAACATTTATTGATACTGGAGGAATCCAATGAGCTATGAAGCTCTTTTTCACAGATGTCCAATAGTCCACATCGGTGGCGACTGTCTGAACCGGTCCAGGGCCTGCCCCTAGATCGACTCAGCCTTAAATGAGTACATGTTCCGGCGTCTAAACATCAGCACTGGGGGAGACAAAGGTATGTGGCCTTGGAGTGGTGCTGGACACCCTCCTCACGTCATCGTGTCCCGTGTTACTCGCTGACAGCACTTGCCCCAACAGCCTGCGCGGCCTACACTGGGGACCTTTGTCTTTGTGCGTGCGGCGCGCAGTCGAGAAACGAGAGAAGGGAGCGAAGAAATCGGATAAAGGGAAAGGGGACGGAGAGGGGGAGGTGGTGGAGGGGAAGGAGGTGGTGGAGGGGAAGGAGGTGGTGGAGGGGGAGGTGGAGGGGGTGCGGAGGAGACGCCCGGATCCAGCCAGCCCCCAGGAGGGGGAGGTGGCTCCTGCAGACGGGGGCCAGGGGGGGGGCCAGGAGGGAGGGGCTGAGAAGAGGGAGGAGGAGGAGCCCAAACGTGAGTGACGCGTGTGTCTCCGTGTCCCTGTGTGTCGGTGTCCTTGTGGTTCTGACTCCGTGACCACATGTCTGTGTCATCAGTTCCCCACGTTTCCCCGTGTACCTGTTTTTTAATGTCTTCCAGGGTCATAATTTCGCCGAGTCCCCGTGTGTCTGCGTGTGTGTCCGTGTGTCCCTGTGTCCCCCCGTATGTCCCCCCGTGTGTCCCCCCGTGTGTCCCCCCGTGTGTCCCCCCGTGTGTCCCCCCGTGTGTCCCCCCGTGTGTCCCCCCGTGTGTCCCCCCGTGTGTCCCCCCGTGTGTCCCCCCGTGTGTCCCCCCGTGTGTCCCCCCGTGTGTCCCCCCGTGTGTCCCCCCGTGTGTCCCCCCGTGTGTCCCCCCGTGTGTCCCCCCGTGTGTCCCCCCGTGTGTCCCCCCGTGTGTCCCCCCGTGTGTCCCCCCGTGTGTCCCCCCGTGTGTCCCCCCGTGTGTTTCCCAATGTGTCCGCGTGCGTGTAAGGAGAACCACACCTGTCCAGCTACTTGAACCTTGTCCCCCGTGTCTCGCCCGCGTCTCCAGGAGAGCTGCAGGTGTCGGGCTACCTGAACCTGGCAGCGGACGTGACGCACAACTTCACGGACGGCCTGGCGATCGGGGCCTCCTTCCTGGTGGGGCCCAACGTGGGCGTGGTGACGACGCTCACCATCCTGCTGCACGAGATCCCCCACGAGATCGGCGACTTCGCCATCCTCCTGCAGTCGGGCTGCACCAAGAGACAGGTGGGAGGGGTGGGGAGGGACGGGGGGGGGGGGTTGAGCAGTTCCTGGGCCTCCCCTAGGTCGACTGCGTGGTGCGGTGTGTAGTAAACATCGCCTCTGGGGAGACAAAGGCGGCCGGGCGTGGTCCTGGCCACGCAACCCCTCCTGTGCCGTGCAGGCCTTCATAGGTTCTGCTGCTCGCGAACAGCACTTGCCCCACCAGTGTGTGAAGGTTATATGGGGAGGGGGGACCTTTGTCTTTGCACGAGTGGGCTCCAGGAAGCAAGTCAGGGACGACGATGATGATGACATAAATAATGAAGGTTTTTAGGTTAGATCCCGTAAGTATAAATGTGTCGTAACCCTCCACCACCCGACACAGCCAATAGCAGAGGATTTCACGTAAACAAAACGCCAATTACTGACTACTTCAGCCCACTGATGTTGAAGAGTAAATCTACAACGTTTACAATTTGAGTTCAATAACGTTTCGCTGGTAATTACATCCAGCATCACTGGGCGATTTGCCATAATAGCAGTAGGTTTTGTTTACGTGACAAATCCCTTACTAATTGGCTGTGTCGGGTGGTGGAGGTTTATGACACATTTATACTTGTGCAATCTAACCCAACAACCTTTATTATTAATGATATCGACCGCAAAAGCCGACTACGTGTTAAACTGATGATGATAACGATCACAACGATTATGATGCTGCTGCTGACGACGAAGATGACGATAACCACGGTTATAACAACGATGACGAAGTTGACGACGATGACATGTCCCCCCCCACCGCACCCCTACGCAGGCCATGTGGCTGCAGCTGTTGACGGCGGTGGGCGCCCTGGCGGGCACGGCGTGCTCGCTGCTGGCGGAAGGGGCTGGCGAGGCGGCCTCGGCGTGGGTGCTGCCCTTCACTGCGGGCGGCTTCATCTACATCGCCACCGTCTCCATCCTGCCCGAGCTGCTGGGCCGAGCCGCGCCCCTCGCGCAGTCCGCCCAACAGCTCGTCGCCATGCTCACCGGCGTCGCCATGATGGTGCTCATCGCCGCGTTCGAGTAATGCGGCGGTGTGTGGGTGGGGGGGGGATGTGAGGATGAGGGGGGAGGTGCTGGGGTGATGCGAGGAGGATGCCCGTGAATGGGGAGAGGAGTATCGATGGCCGTGATGTGGGTGGGGAGAGGATGGGAGTGATGGGCGAGTGATGGAGGGGATGGAGCCATGGTGGGGTGAGGGGGTGGAGGGGGCGGGAGTGATGATGAGAGGACGGAGAGGGTGTGTTGAGCGAGTGGCTGTCTCCGAGGGGAGTTGTCTGTGGCTGTAACGGAGTGCAAGTGTCGGTGTGTAGGGTGTGTGTCCGTGCTCCCGTGTGTCCCTGTATTGGGTGTCTGTCTGTGTCACAAAGTGAATTCTCATCATTCCATAGTTAAATGTGTATGTGTGTGACTCTGGATTTGTGTGTGTGTGCGCACATGTCTGGGTGAGTGTGTGTATCTGCTCGTGTCCGTGTGAGTCTGCATGTGACTTTGTATGATCTGCAATCTCTTTTAATTCAAACGCTCCACGTGTGTGAGACGGTATGAATTTGTCCGAGCGTTTCCGTGCGTGTCAGTGTGTTGGGGAGCGGTGGCGCACCGGTTAGCGCACTGCACTACTATATGAGCGAACCGAGTTCAATTCCCGGACCACAGCTGGCAAAGGTCAGCGAGTGACATTTGCACCCAGCTCAAGGCTTTACCCCCCCTAGGTCGACTCGGCCTTAAACGAGTGCCTGGTGCAGCGTGCAAACGTCAGCACTGGGGGAGACAAAGGCGGCCGTGTATAATGCTGGCCACAATACCCCCCCTCCTGTGCCGTGTCGGCCTCAATAAGTCGCTCATTAACATCGCTTGCCCCAACAGTCTGTAGAGGCTACATGGGGGACCTGTGTGTGTGTGTCGGTGTGGGTGGACTAACACAAGGGGTTGTGTGTGAGTGTGTGCGTCAACACACCACAGGTTTACACACCCGCGCATGCTCTACACGTACACACACCCGCACACACACCCGCACAACGTTACACGGTCTCCTATATCATGTGAATGCCCGAACTGTAACGAGGCCCCAGTTTACGCGAATAAATCTCCACGCAATTTTGGCCGACCAGTGTCTGTCTGTGTGTGTGTGTGCGTGCGTGCGATGAGTGAGCGGTGGCACTGCGGTCAACGCACAGCGCTATGAACCCTGTGACTAGAGTTTGATTCGCGATCACAATTCCAATAGCTGGCGAATATCTCAACTGGTCCTGGGCCTCCACCGTGAAAGTGAAAGGCCACTTTGCGCTGCTGGTCATCCACCCACGCCGTGTCCCATTCCGGCCCACAGAAGTGCCGTTCGCTAACGGCACTTGCCCCAACAGTCTGTGTGCGCAGTTTGTATGTTCTCTCACCCTGTTCTGCTGCATGGGTTTCCTCCGGGCTCTCCGTTTTGACTTCCGTCGCTAAAAGTTACCCGCCCATCCGCGCACAGCGTAAAACCTGTGCCGGTCAAAAACACCCCAGTCACTGCTGAAAGATCCCCTGCAAGTCACTCGACGTGTGACCCCTGCATAGCAGCAGCAAGATCACCCCCTCCCTACTGCGAGAACTTGGCAGGACCCTCCTGAAAAGAGGCTCTTGAGACTCGAGGCTTTCCTGCGGCTCCACGCACGGCGACGTTGAGCTGACGACAACCTTGCCCCACCAATTCGCGTGGTTGGCTACGTACGGTGCAGAAGAAGTTCAACATGCATACAGCTGAAGGTTTTTGAGAAAGATGACTGTCCTTGACCCCTGTTCACGCACGCGCACTCGCTACGACCAATCGGACGCCAGAGAAATAAAAGCGAATTCCAGGACGGGGTCGAGTCGGGTCGGGCCGCGGCTCCGCACGACGGCGACTTTAATTCGGCAATGGGCGCCAACGCGTGACCTCGTTTCTCACCGCGAAACATTCACCACACGCGGCGGACAATTGAACAACGGTTGCCTGGCGGGGCGGCCACGGGGGGGGGGGGGGCCGCCACGGGGGGCAGCCACGGGTGCGACTCGGGAGGCGCCAGGAGGATGAACCACAGACGAGGAGTGGGAAGGCAGCAGCAACAGTAGCAGCAGCAGCAGCCACGCGACGGTGAGGAGCCGCGCGGCGGTGAGCAGCCGCCGGCGCTACCAACGATTGCCCACTGAGCTCTGTGGTCGTAAGGAGCTATCGTCCGATGAAACCCACTCGTGTGAGGGGGCGACAACACACACGATCCCCATGCAGATGGAGCGGATGGAGTCCACACTTTGCTGGACCGCCTTCTCTTGGCAGAGCCAGGATACGGGCTCCTCGTTGACACCCATCCAGGGTAAGAAGGGAGTTTCGCAGGACTTGTGGGTGATCCACCAACCCTTGCTACTGCCTCCACAGTTCTGGAGCACAGCCACCGCCAGCATCCGGCTGCGGCGAACAGCGGTATACTGGACGTGGTGTGCCGGGTCACGGACCCGGGCGGGCGCAGCTGAGGCTGTGCGCGCTACAATAAGCTGGGACAACGACGACGCCGTGCGGTGCAGTGGTCAGAAGTAGCAGCGCAGCTGGGGCCACCACCCCCCAGAGGTCAACGGTTTGATTCCATCTCTTGGCGTGGCAGTTGAAAGGTGGTGGGCGAGATTATTAAATTCTCCCCCCCCCCCCCATTCTGCTCACCCCCCTGTCCCCCCCCCCCAACCTCCTCTGCCCACCCAGCAGCAGCAGCGCAGACAATATCCACCGCGGTTCGTCTGCGATCCACAGGTCCGTGACAACGTCCCGCGCGCTCCGGTGGAAGAGCAGGCCAAGAACGCCCCTCGTCGAGCGTCGTCGCGGCCGCTCCGCTAGAGCTCGTCCCGGGAGGCGGCGACCCCCACGACGCCCGACCCCCTCGCACCCCGGGCCCCCTTGGAGCCCCCGGGCCCCCCCCCGCCAGCGACCCCAGCGACCCCAGCGACCCCGCCTGGTCACCGTCGCCGCCGTCGCCCCAGAGCGCGGAGGCTTCGGTGTCGCTCACGTAGAGCGCCTGGCCCGCGTAGTGCGACGGGAAGACGAGCAGCGGCTCCAGCGAGAAGGCGAGCAGGTCGCGCGGGGAGAACGGGGCGCAGTACCTCCCTCCTGGGGGGCACGCGCAGTGGGGGGGGGGGGGCACACGGGTAGTACAGGCGGAGACGCGGTAGGCGAGTCACTCACGTGGGGTGTTTGTACCACGTGACGGGTAGCCGAGTCACTCACGTGGGGTGTTTGTACCACGTGACGGGTAGCCGAGTCACTCACGTGGGGTGCTTGTCGTACATGACGGGCAGGAACTCGTCCACGGGCACCATGCGGCTGAGGGGCTGCGCCAGCAGCAGCTTCTGTGCGCCGCGCAGCGACAGCGCGTAGCTCAGCGTCCAGTAGGAGTAGTCGGGCACCACCAGGGCCCGCACGCCCGGCACCCGCCGCCTCGGGGCGCTCCACCTGCATGCGCTTGCGCCCCACGTAACTGCCGGCCGCCAGCCATGAACGGGAGGGGGTGGGGCACAGACAAAGACAGAGGTCACCTGCGTAGCCTTTAGCAGACTGGCGGGGCAAGTGCTGGTAATGCATATGACGACGACGACGATGATGATGCCGATGACCGTGGAGCGGCGGGTGTTGGGGGGGCTCAGGTGACCACGCACATGAGGTCCCACTGCAGCCCCTGCGCCGACACCTCGGCCATCGTGAGCTCCAAGCGGCGGCGGAAGTTCTGCTCGAAGCGGCAGTCGTCCTCAAAGAGCAGCACGGAGCTCAGGCCCCGGGACACCACCTGGGTGGGGGGAGGGGGGCGGGGCACGGGGGGGTGAGAGGGGGGGGGACAGGGGTAGAGACGGCACGCACGTTAGACACGACGCTATGGGGTGACACACACACCACGGAGTCAGGGCTAAGGCTGGCGTGAGGGTATCAGCGCAAGGGTTGAGGCTCCCGTGGGGTCACGTGTGGGGTCATGCGTGGGGTCACGCGTGGGGTCACGCGTGGGGTCACGCGTGGGGTCACCTGCTCCCACACGTGGTGGTGGCTCAGGAAGCAGCCGATCTCGCCGCGCGTCAGCAGACGCCGGCCGGAGTACGGCTCCCAGTAGCCGGGGCAGCATCGCCACCCCCCATGGCCCGCAGCGCCTCGTCGCTCAGCGTGCTGCTCGCACAC